>NC_064855.1:6294834-6653584 GCF_024139225.1 Suncus etruscus | reverse complement strand
AAGCTGCATCCCATGTTAATGGTCCAAGTAGTGCCTGTACCATACAGTGCCTGAATCCCTTTCACATCATCCTTGGACAGGCGGAACCCATACGGCTGCTGGTATTTATAAGTTGGATACATCAGCGCGGATGGGTCTGAAGAATGGGCCAGGCCCAGTGCATGGCCAAATTCATGAGCAGCAACTGTGAATAGGTTGAAGCCTAAACAAGAGAAAGAAGAGAGAGGCAGCATCAGCACCAGCGTTTCACTGTCAGGATCTTCTGTCCTCACTTGAAAAACTACACTCAAACCACAGTTAGTGCTTTTTTTTCAGGACTGGATTGTCCAGAGTTTGTTGGGTTATTCTGGCACTGAACTTGAACACTTTGGTCTAGTTCTTTCTCCCTTGGCTAGAAGGATCCTGCCAATGGTACTTCTTTGATTGCTAAAGAAGGAAGGGCTTTGGTTTGGTAATGGCAGGAATATATAGGCATAGGTCACAAAAGCTAGCTCCTTGCAAGTATAGTCTACTTATTTTAGTCTGCATCTATTGCACTTAAAGATTTTAAATGACCTGTGAATATGTTGGAACTTTATTTCCCCGTCCTCAACACACTTATAAGGAGAGATTTGACTCACTCAGGTTACTTATGAATATGGCCTATTTCTGAATTCAATTAAGAAACCATGAAGACAATGGAGTTGAAGGGGAAAAAAATGAGTTGTGTGTCGAGGAGAAGACTGTTATTTCTTGCAATCATACATTTCGAACCAGAAATAGTCAAGTGACAGCACAACTAAGGGAGGGAGGGTCTATCCATTTTGGAGTTTGAGCTTACTTGTTTGTCCTAGCCAGCCTCTCTAATTAAAGGGTGGCTTGGGATGTTGAACCTCAAGGTTCCATGATGGAGGCCCAGAAGAAGGTACAATAGTTTCCAGGTTATGATGAATTGTGCATATATACCATTCGTCCCCATAGTCCACTTCTCGGCATTGTCGAAATGTGTATCTCCTCCCAGGCCTTCTCCAGGTGCAAATGCATGGGCTAGAGTCCCCCGAGGCCCATCAAATGGATAGGAATCCCCGTGATCTAATGGAGTTGGAAAATATCAAAATTTAGTCCTGGTAGCAATGAGTGAGAAATACATAACAGTGAAGGGAACTGACAACCCCTCATGTAGTTTCATCTCTTAATGTTTCTTTTTAATTACAGAACTATATTTAATCAACTTAATTACAAAATTCATGCATATATGAAGAACCTTGAATTCAAATAAACAGGGTTATCTTTGCTTAAAATATATGAAGTATTAAAAAGGAAAAGTTCTTTTGTTACTTTTTTGGGGAGGGAGCATACTCAGTGATGCTCAGGGGTTACTCCTGACTCTGCATTTAGGAATTATTCCTGGAGGTTTTCGGGGAACCATGATGCTGGAGATTATACCCAGGTTGGCTGCACCGGTGCCCTGTTGTACTACCTTTTTTTAAAATATAATATCTATTAATCAACACATGGCATAGTACTGACTGTGCTTTAGCCTACGCAAGGAGAAAGAGCACATGGCCATACTTGAACAATCTCACTCATTGAATGGAATGTTGCCCTATTTGTAGGGTGTGGCTTCTGATAGCAACGGAACTCACAATAAAATGAACAAGGTAGTGTTTTCTGTTGCTATCACATAAATTAATACAATGAAAGGAAGAGCAAAAAGACTTATTCCCTAACTTCTATGTTTTTATGTAAAGGTCATGAGCCATAAAGGGATTTGTAATGTATCATTCAAAGATTTATATATTTGGGGGCCAGAGAGATAGTGAGTGCAGGGGTTAAGGTCCTTGCTTTATTTGCATTCATTCCCCTACACTGTGCTCCGTGTATGGTTCTCTGAGCATTGCCGAGAGTGATCCCTGTGCACGGAACCAGGAGTAAACTCTGAATAGTACCATGAGATGTGGTTCAAAAACCTTTTTAGGCTTTTATAGACCACGCCAAGTAGTGCTGTGTTCAGAGATCCTTAACTACGGGGTTCAGGAAACCATGTGGTGCCAGGGAGCAATCCAGGGTCAGCTGCATGCAACCAAAACTCCTAATCCTATCTTTTTGATCCAAGATCTGTACGGTTTTGTTTTACTACCTATGTTTTCCAAACAGCTCATTACTAATTTGGTTAAAAAAGATAAGGGCAAATGAGGATTCTGATGGAAGTTGTACCCTCAATTTTTTCATAGATATATTTAAAGTCAATGCAATTCTGGGGACTCATCTCTCAGGGCTGGGGGTAGCACACCCAATCAGGCAGCCCCCCCTCACTCCAGTGAAATAGTAGCACACATCACTCCTCACTTAGCTTGTGTCTCAGGGACAAAGACCCAGTTTGAAGGTTTAAGAGAGCCAGTATGAAGCTTTCCTCAATTTCTCTGAGTTACCCTCTGCCACTGACCACAGTGGCCCTGCCTGGGCCAGAGTATAGAGCCCTCTCCAACAGACTCATGCACAGCCTTGCTGGATCTCTTCCCTAGCTCCCAAGCATGTCTTCCTAGTGACTTCAGATAAGTGGAAATCATATAAAACAAGGGCCTTCAAAACCGTTATTTGTGGAGGGAGAGAAGAGGGGGGTAGGTCTCACCTTCTTTAACTACTAACTGAGAAAGCAAAGACATTTTGTGAGTTTTCTTTGTTGACTAAAGAAAGGTTTTGCAGTATCCACCAATCCCCATGGATAGACAAGTCTCCACTTACTGCCAGGTGATGAGTGATGGGGACGAAGTGTACAGTTGGAGACAGGTGAAAGCCCCACAAAGCATGTGAAGACAGCAACTCTACTCCCCAAACTACTGGCACACAGCTGTCAGTGATCTGTGGAGTTTACCCTTCACTGAGGAACTCAGGAGAGAGGTAAGAACTAATGGCTAACTAATGACTAACCATAGGAGAGTGTCATGTGGTCAAATGGCCTCTGACTAATAGCAAAGCAGAATCTGACAGAACTGGGCTCCATCTGCATGCAAGATGACATGAGAGCTGATGATGTGATGTCTTTTGCCTAAAGACCATGATGCGGTCCCAGTCTTGGCCTCTGCTTATCCCATCACCCTGTGAATGACAATCACGCTAATAATGCAGATCAAAATTCTTTGTGGAAGGAAAATTTTCCAAATTTTCTTTTCTGGACTAGTGGACAAATAAATACCAAGGTACCTCCAGTTTCAAACGATACCATGATGTCTGCTTCTCCTGAGTTGATTCTGACGAAGCTCAGAGGGACGGCACTGCTCCACGCCTGCAGTGCCATCTCCACAGCCTTGTCCACTTCTACAGATGTCATGGAAGACGTGTATTTGTCTATTCTGGGAAAACAGAAGCCATATGTTTCCTTTCAGTGACGCTCCTGAGGTAAGGAGGAACTACTGTAATGTGGCAGTGAAAATCTGAATACTGGACATAGGATAGATTTAGGTTATATTTGATTACAGTTACAAAAGAATTTTCCCTCTCCAAGACAAGAATTGTTTTTCACTGAGGAGAGGCAGGTGTGGAGTTAAACCTAACAAGGCTGAATGTGTAATCCTGGCTGTGAACTCACAGATCATGGGACTAAATGAAGTTCTGGGATCAAAACCAGGTTGGCCACATGCAAGGCAAGTGTCTTACCCACTAATACTATCTCTATACCCCACCTCCCACCAAAACAGTTTTATTTTGTTGTCACATTTGTAAAATGACTAAAATACAACAAAACTGATGGGAAGAGAGAAAGTGGGCAAGTCTGGTACGAAGGATGCAGTGTGTTTTGCTATTACAATCACTACTTTTAAAGAAGAGTGTCTGTGTGGCAGTTTACAAGTAGCAGGGGAACAATTTTTCCTTAATTGGCTTTAATTGAGAAGGAATATCTTTTCCTCCAAAAGAGAGACTGAAATATTTTTTGACTGTAAAAATAAAAACACAGAGTTTTGAGGTTTTACAGATGCTATTTAAAGACTCCCAGGATTTCTCTAGAGCAGTGAGAGAGTGCTTTATTTATTTTGTTAAGTATGTGCTACACCAGGCAGTGCTGGGGCCATGGATAACTTTGTGACTGGTGATAAAATAATGAATTTCTTTAAGAGGAAGTTCTAATTTTACTTTTCCTTTTTGTGTTTTATCTTGAACACTGTGGTTTCCAGTATCATTAACAGGAAGACCCCAGGCATCGAATAGAACATGCACCAATGACAGTCCACCAGTGACCCTCCACTACTGTCTGTCCTAGTGTCCTCACCATTCTCTTCCCCTCTCCCCTGTGGACTGTTGCCTTTGGATTACACCCTTACTTTGTTTACATCCCCCATATGAGAGAGATGGTTCTTTGTCTGCCCTTTTCTCCTGACTAGAAAGTTCTGACTTTAAGGCATATTTGCTTTAACTGAAAAGGGCTTGAGACCTCCATTGAATATTGATGTGGCAAGAACATTTGAAGATCAAGCAGTCTAATAAATGCATGAAACTGAAATCTGCATTTTAAGCAAGTATCTTAAATGTGTTAGAAACATATGGTGTGATATTTACCATAACTAAGAGCAATGAGTCTAGGGGCCCAGAAGGAAATGACCATATCTCCCAGAAAGATTGACCAACACTTATTGGCCATCCTTATTCCAGGGCCTGAAGTCTAGAGTGAGAGTTGTGCAGAAGGAGAAACCAGAGGACCCTCATTGTTTTTGGGATTTGAGGCCACACGTTCCAGTATTTAGGGTCTACTCATGCTCAGGTGGTATGCGGCAGGCTATACAATGCCAGGGATCAAACCAAAATCAGCCACATAAAAGGTAAGCAGTTTCTTTGTGTAGCTCTTAGGCCCAAGAAGAATCTTGAAAGGCTCCTTTAGTGCTTCCAAAATATGCCACCATTGCAGCTGCATCTGAGATTGATCATGACTCTAGACAGTTAAAGGTTTGTAATCCTCTCACACAGGACAGGCTAGTTCAAGTTCATTTTGTGTGCTGTACTAGTGTGGGCAAAAAAGATATTTCCAGAAAAGAACATGGAGAAAAGTCTGACCCATGTCTAAGGGTCGATAAAGCAATAGTTATTATATTCTTTGTGCACATACTAAGTACAAGATTCTGTCCCAAGTAATTTTGTTATTTTTACTTTGTCTGTTTATTTTTTGGGGGCCACCCCTGGTGATGACCAGGGCTATTCCTGGTTTGGTGCTCGGTTCTCAGGCATGTCACTCCTGGTGCATGGGGGACATGCAATGCTAACAATGAACCCAACTTTGCATGCAAAACATGTACTCGAGGCCACTGAACTGTTTCTCTACCCCCTGTCCTAAGTAATCTGAATGTGTTATGCCAAGCACTCATCACAAGACTGAGGAAACCTTGATGATCTCTATCTTATTCAGGATTTGCATCCAGATATATCTGACTTCAAAGCCTATGTAGGTAATCATCAAGATATATTACATATTGTATAAATAATACATACATATTTTAAAATTATTTAGATTATGTTACAAGAAGCTGACCTGGGAGTCAGTTGGTATAGGGACAGCACTGAGATAGTCTTAGAACCATTGCTTTTATTATTTTGGGGGGAAAGAAGAATTGTTCAAGAGCAAGAGTGAATGAAAAGTATGAGAAGATGAACTCATATAGGAGGGAGAGTAGAGGATTTTCCTAAAATGTTTATCACAAGAATATACTTTTCCTACTTCCAAATTAACTTGATCAGTGATACCTTGTCTTTGTAATGCAGCACAGACTATAATCCTATGAGACAGTCTAAGAAAATGTTGGAAGAGTTCATAGGCTATAGTAAAATCTTCCTTTATAAATCTTAATAATCTCACCACCACCTGTGCCTGTTTCTGGTGGGATGCTTTACTCCCAGATGCTTTTTGTGAATCTCTTAGGCTTAAGGAGACAAACAGTTGTCTTTGAGCGCCTCCTTATGGTCTCAGATTTATGGCAGAGAACAGAAGAACTAAAGGAATCACTGAAACTCCCTGGCCTTGGGACCACTCTGGATCTCCAGGGCTCATTCACCAGGTGTGCTTGTCTACTTAAACAATTTATCACTAAAATAAATGCCTCATTGGTAGCACACTTAACTTCTACATTGTTCAGGAGCACTATGGCCAATTTCAAGATACCAAGGTGCTGGGGACTGACCCCAGGTCAGTATGATCAATGCAAGAGCCTCTCTCTTTTCACCATCTCTCTGGTCCCATAATTTAATTGTTAATTAGGACTGTTTAGTCAACAACTTCAAGATTCTTAGGAAATGGCTTGAAATGTCAAAATTCATTGTTGACTGCCATGAGCTCCAGCAAACCCTGCTTGTACCAGCTTCACAGTTCAATCTTGCCCAGGCTGATGCCTACATGTGCTCACCTAAACAGTGAAATCTAATCTTGATCTGGATGTCTCTGCCACAAATAGGCCCAAATTCCTTAGCTGTCATTCTAGCCTTAAGGCTACCCCTTTCCCCTCATTTTGGGCCATTCTCCTTTACCCCAGTGCAGGGCCTGTGCTAAGCCTCAGAGGTGGTTCTGGGCTCCTGTGTAGGAACTGAGGTGAATTCCCAGAGAACATCTGTGAATTATGGGGAGGTTCTTGTTAGGCTTCTCCCTTACACAGAACATTTCTTCCATTTGGGGCAGGAGGAGACCAGAGTGTGGCCAGGTGGAGAAGGAAGAATGCTCAAGTGTAGGTAGGGGCAGGGGGAGCCAGGAATATGGCTTGTACTTAGCTTTTATATCAAACTCAGATGTCACTTCCTGGTATCTATGCAATGAGAAGTTTACTTTACACATTCCTACAGTTTCTGCCTGATTCCTAGTTTTATTCTTCTCACACAAAACTGCAAATGGCTGCTTGTGTGAATCTCATAAGGACTGAGTTCCCTATTGCAGGGGAAGATGATACATCCTGTTATCTCCAGGATTAAATTCTTATCATAAGGCACTTTATATATTATCAATGAGTGATGTCTGGCATCAATGAAAAGGTGGATAGTTTCAAATATTTCTGACAAAACAGGTTGGTTTAAATAGACTGAATGGGAGCTAGCATGTGCCTACTGCTGGATGTGACCCTAAACCAAAAATATATTACTTTTTTTGGCCACACCCAGCAGCCTTCAGGGGTTACTTCTGTCTCTACACTCAGAAATTACTCCTGGCAGGCTTGGGGGACCATATGAGTTGCTTGAGATTGAACCCTGGTCAGCCGTGTGCAAGTAAAATGCCCTACCTACTGTGATATTGCTCTAGCTCCTATTTTTTTTTAAAGAAAGAATAAACTAGTTGGTACTGTAAGATTATTAATCCTAGATGATTTTTCTTTAAAGATATATGTGCCACCATTAACTGGTTAAGTTATAATGCAAAAGACAGCTAGTGATTACAGTATTATTAAATTCAAAATTTTCAGTGAATTCATTTTCTAGAAGTTGGACATAAGCTCTTATTCTTAAAGTTGTTATGTCTTGTGCTTTTTATTGAGATCAGAGGAGAGATACTTTTAAGAGAAAAAGGAAAGGATTCTCTCTCTCTTTCTCTCTCTCTCTCTCTGAATTTGGAAAGACTATCTCATTACCTGTATGTCAAAGTATTTTTTTTCCATTTGGGTTCACCTGGGAAGAGGCGATAGTTTGCCACATCAGGAACTCCACAGCGAGGTCTCTTGATCACATCCATTGTAGACTTGTCTAATTTCCCAGTGATCTGGAGGCCGAAGAAGGCTTGTAATTCCTTAATCTTCTTGACCATGGTGTTGCGTTGTCTTGCTACCATCTCACCAATTTGAGGTCCTCCTTCCTTTGTGTAATATTTGTCAAGGTATGCCTGAAATGGAGAGGCAAGCTGATATGTCTGTGGCAGACTCCAGGAAGCAGCATATTCAGGGAAAATACTGTTGATATTCTAAAAGTAGTGTGTAGAGTACATTCCCATTTGTGAAAAAAATTAGATCTATTTACAGAGAGAAAGCCAGATATGTGTCAAATTACAGTGTTTCTATACAGGGCACTGACAGAACTTTACGATCCCATCAAAAAATGGGGAGAAGAAATGAACAGACACTTTGATAAAAAAGAAATACAAATGGCCAAAAGGCACATGAAAAAATGCTCCTCGTCACTAATCATCAGGGAGATGCAAATCAAAACAATGATGAGATACCACCTCACACCACAGAGATTGGCACACATCACAAAGAATGAGAACAATCAGTGCTGGCGGGGATGTGGAGAGAAAGGAATTCTTATCCACTGCTGGTGGGAATGCCTTCTAGTCCAACCTCTAGTCTATGGAAAGCGATATGGAGTTCCTCCAAAATCTGGAAATTGAGCTCCCATTCGACCCAGCTATTCCACTCCTAGGGATATACCCTAAGAACACAAGAATACAATACAAAAACCCCTTCCTCACACCTATATTTATTGCAGCACTATTCACAATAGCCAGACTCTGGAAACAACCAAGATGCCCTTCAACAGACGAATAGCTAAAGAAACTGTGGTACATATACACAATGGAATATTATGCAGCCGTCAGGAGAGATGAAGTAATGAAATTTTCCTATACATGGATGTACATGGAATCTATTATGCTGAGTGAAATAAGTCAGAGGGAGAGGGAGAGAGAGAGAGAGAGAGAGAGAGAGAGAGAGAGAGAGAGAGAGAGAGAATAGTCTCACTCATCTATGGGTTTTAAGAAAAATAAAAGTCAGAATTGCAACAATCCTCAGAGACAATGAGAGGAGGGCTGGAACTTCCAGCTCACTCCATGAAGCTCACCATAAAGAGTGGTGAGTGCAGTTATAGAAATAACTACACAGAGAACTACCATAATCATGTGAATGAATGAGGGAACTGGAAAGCCTGTCTAGAGTACAGGTGGGGGTGAGGTGGGATGGAGGGAAATTTGGGACATTGGTGGTGGTAGGGGGTGTTCTTTACATGACTGAAACCTAATCACAATCATATATGTAATCAAGATGTTTAAATAAAAAAATAAAAAAAATTACAGTGTTTCTATTTGAGTTATAAGATTTTCTTTACAACATAAAGAAAAAGGTTATTTTAAAGTCATTTTTACTCACCAGCTTTTTAATTTTGCTACAACAAATAGTTATATTAAGAAGGCAAAAAATTAGAAGGAAAATTTTCTCCCCATTATTATTCATATAATTGAATAGAGACAAAATAATACAACAATGAGAAAGTATTCAATTGCAAATCCAATAATGTCCCTTTTCACACAATATGAAAATACCTTCTGCACATCTATATTCATTGCAGTTCTATTTACAATACCCTGAACCTGAAAACAACCGAGGGGCCTGACAATAGATGAGTGGCTAAAGAAACTGTGAATATTTACACAATAAAATACTATGCAGCCATCAGGAAAAAATGAAGTAATAAAATTTTTCTATACATAGATGGACATGGAAACTATTATGCTAAATGAAATAAGTCAGATAGCACAGCGGCATTTGCCTTGCAAGCAGCCGATCCAGGACCAAATGTGGTTGGTTCGAATCCCGGTGTCCCATATGGTCCCCCGTGCCTGCCAGGAGCTATTTCTGAGCAGACAGCCAGGAGTAACCCCTGAGCACCGCCGGGTGTGGCCCAAAAACCAAAAACCAAAAAAAAAAAAAAAATGAAATAAGTCAGAAGGAGAGAGATAGACACAGAATAGTCTCATTCATCTGTGGGATTTAAGAAAAAATAAAAGACATTATTATAATAATACCCAGAGACAATAGAGATGAGGGCTAGAAGGACCGGCTCATGGTATTAAGCTTACCACAAATAGTGGTGTGTGCAGTTAGAGAAATAACTACACTGACAACATTCATGACAATGGTGGGAGTGAGAGAAAGAAAATGCTTGTCTCGAATACAGGTGGGGGTGGGGGAGGAAGAAGTTGGGGGGCATTGGTGGTGGGAATGTTGCACTGGTGAAGGGGGTGTTCATTTTATAACTGAAACCCAACTACAAACATGTTTGTAATCATGGTGCTTAAATAAAGATATTATAAAAAAGAATGTTGTTTTTCCCAATAAGCAGTTATTAGTATCATAATTTCAATATGTGTTTGTTTTTTTTTTTTTGTCTCATGGCCTTACTTTCTATCCTGTCATCTTTTTTTTTTCAATTGTTTTTTGAGTGCTAGCAATGCTCAAAGATTACTCCTGGCTCTGCACTCAAAAATAACTCTGGCAGTGCTTGGAGGACCTACGGGGATGCCAGGAATCAAACCTGGACAGTATGTGCAAGGCAAGCACCCTACTGCTGCAGTATGGCTCCGGTACCAATCCTGTCATCTTTTACAAAGTAAGAATAGAGAAGGTCTGTTTGCAATAAGGTCTATTCTGCTATGGATTCATGGTTTTCATGGGCAGGTTTTCTAGAACAGACTCCTTGTTCTTTGCAACAAATAAAACAAAGCTTGATAGAGTACTGAACTCCTGTTGAAATAACGACTTAAACCCTCTGACAGATCCTCTAGAACACTTTTCTGTACCTGTGCAGATGAAGAAAGGTAGAATCATGGAAACGTGAGGTGGAAGCCTGTTGCTAGCCAAGGAATTTGACCTCCCCACTGATTTCAGAAACACCAAAAAGCAGCTAATAATATGCGTGCATGCATAGTCTAAAAATGTAAATATATTATATAATTCTACATAATAATATGTGTTAATTTTGCCATATTATCTCTGTATTCCAGATCAATAACATCATAGTAGCTTGCTTTCTTATTTTTTGCTTATTGTGCTCAGGAATTACTCCTGGAGGGCTCCTAGGGACCAAATGGAAAGCGGAGGATCCAACCAGGCCTGCCCAGCCGCGCGTTTACGGCATGTGGGCGTGGTTTGAGGCCTGTGGGCGTTTACTTGCGACAGACAGGCCCTGATTTTGCCGTAGGTGGGCGTGTCTTTTCATACAATAGAGCGGCTGGAGCCCGGCGGGCGTGGTCTACAGCGGAGGGGCGTGTCCTTGCGACAAGTGGGCGTGGCCCAAGGCAGATGGGCGTGAATTGCGGCGTGCAGGCGGGCTTGAGTCCGACGGGCGTGGTTTACGGCAGATGGGCGTGGCTTGAGGCCTGTGGGCGCGTATTTGCGACAAACAGGCCTGGATTTGCGGTAGGTGGGCGTGTATTTACCATCAACGGGAGCGGCTGGAGTCCGGTGGGCGTGGCCTAAGCCTACGGCCGAATCGTGAGACCAGTGGGCGTGGTCTGCGGCGGATGGGCGTGCACTCGATGCGGTGGGCGTGGCAGCAGGCGTGGCCCGCATCCGGTGGGCGTGGCCCTGCGTCCTCGCCGGCTTCCCCGAGTGCCTGGAGCCGGGCGCGAGTCCGTCCGGCTTCCTCCTGCCGGGTTGGGGGCCACCGGGCTTTGTGTTGAGGCGGAGTCGCCGGTCGTCTGGGCACAGGGTTCACCACGCCTCACCTGGGCGGGCCTCCAGGAAAGGAAGGCCCAGCGTGTCTGTCAGTCTGTCTCTGTCAGTCAGTGCCAATCTGTCAGTCTATGTCAGTCAATCTGTCTGTGTCAGTCTGTCTGTCTGTCAGTCAGTCTTTCAGTTTGTCTGTCAATCTGTGTCATTCATTCAGTCTGTCTGTCAATCTGTGTTAGTCAGTCTGTCAGTGTCAGTCTGTCAGTCTGTCAGTCGACTGTCAGTCAGCCTGTCAATCTGTGTCAATCTGTCAGTGTCAATGTCTGTGTCAGTCTATCTGTCAGTTTGTCGGTGTCAGTCTGTGTCTGTCTGGCAGCCTGATAGTCTGGCAGTCTGATAGTCTGTGTCAGTCAGTCTGTCAGTGTCAGTCTGTCAATCTATCTGTGCCAGTCGACTGTCAGTCAGCCTGTCAATCTGTCTGTGTCAATCTGTCTCAGTCAGTGTCTGTGTCAGTCTATCTGTCAGTCTGTCAGTGTCAGTCTGTGTCTATCTGTCTGGCAGTCTGATAGTCTGTGTCAGTCAGTCAGTCTGTCAGTGTCAGTCTATCTGTGCCAGTCGACTGTCAGCCTGTCAATCTGTCTGTGTCAATCTGTGTCAATCTGTCAGTCTGTCAGTGTCTGTCAGTCTGTCAGTGTCAGTCTGTGTCTGTCTGGCAGTCTGATAGTCTGTGTCAGTCAGTCTGTCTGTCTGTCAGTCTGTCCAGGCTCACTCCTGCCTCGCTCGGGTGCTCGCCGCCCTCTGCACAAGTTCCCAGCACGCCCACCCGAACTTCGAACTCCTGAAACTCGTTGGTTTCTCCTGTTCTCACGTCGGACCCACACCCCCAAGTTCACCAAGTTTTCTCTCAGCGCTGAAGCCCTGGATTGGGGTGTGGATGGAGGCGCAGGGCCCGTCCTGGGGGCGCCCTGACAGCACCTGAGCTGGTTCCCGACCTGGATTTTGGACTTCTCTGCCCTGTGAAGACCCCTGTGAAGAACTTTCCAGCAGCTCCTGGGGTGTGGCCCTGGTTCCTTGGAGCTCTGCTGCCTCCTAGTGTGGACCCAGGGGCCTGTCCCTCTGCACCCCTGCACCCCTCGGATGCTGCTTAAGTTCATGCCTGAATGTGTGTGTGGCTCAGACACCAACGCAAAATCCAAACCCAAACCCCAAACTTGTAGCCACCCTCTTTCTCATAGAAAAGTCTATCGCGAGAAACAGTCCTTCAGACCAGACTATTTATCTTTTTTCTGATAATGGTCCCTGTGGCCCAGGAAATCTTAATTCATTGGTTTATTTTTTGCAGCACTCAGCCCTGCTCCCCAGATCACTTTAGTCCCCAACTTCTGGATACACTTTGGTACCCTAACTTCAGCCCCAGCACGATCCTTAAAATAATTTATGGCTTAAAGAATTGTAATTTGTATTTTAGACTATTTTAACTTTTAACTTTTAATAGGTATTTGATAGAAATGCAGATTTATTTTTTTTCCTATTAGGGCATCAAGGAACCCAGGGCCCGACCAGGCTGGGCTGCGGAGATAGATAGCCGTGTTTATGTGGGGCTAATTTGAATCCAAGTCTCAGGCCCCACTTTTTGGTGTACTCCCAGGTATAGCCTGGGAGGACCCATGGAATTGCTGGTGTGGTTCTAATGGGCCACAGTACCACTTTGCAAGGCGGAGCTATGAAGAGTTAGGGCCAGGTGGTCTGTAGTGACATCACTGCCCTCAATATTACATTGCTTAGGGGGGCACTCCAAGGAGCAGCCCCCCCAAGGACTCAGGGCCCCCCCTATATGAGGCATACACTCTTATTAGTGGTGTGTCCTGAACAGAAAAAGAAAATATAAGATACACTGAGAAAAGGAGGAACAAAATGTAATAACAATGAAAAATATCTTTATGCACAGAAAATAGAGTGGAAGTTAAAACACCATTGCAGGATGGTGAGTGTGGTAGAGCAGTGTCTTGTACGTATGAAGCCTTAAGTTGGGTCCCTGGTAATATATGGTCCACTTCCTCTAGGCGTCCACCAGATGTAGTTCTGGCCAGAACCAAGGACCTGAGCCTGACAGTTCCCTGAGCTGCTGAGTGTCTGCCTACCCCAGCATAACTCAGAATTGTGGCTATAAAACAAACTCAGGGATTACTCCTGGCTCTGTGCTTGAAATTGCTCCTGGCAGGCTCAAGGAACCACGTGGGATGCTGGAAATTGAACTGGGTCTGTCCTGGGTTGGCCGTGTTCAAGGCAAAGGACCTGCTGTTGTACTATTACTTTGTCCCCAATAAAATTTTATTTTATTTATTTATTTTTTGGTTTTTTGGTCACACCCAGCAGCGCTCAGGGGTTACTCCTGGCTCTGCACTCAGAAATCACCCCTGGCAGGCACGGGGGACCACATGGGATGCTGGGATTCGAACCACCAACCTTCTGCATGAAAGGCAGATGCCTTACCTTCATGCTATCTCTCCGGCCCCCAAATTTTATGTTTTTAAAGACAACTCAACCATCTACTTCAACTGTACTGCTATTATTTATGAAAAAATGTAGAACTAAACTCAGATTATGAGACTAAATAACTATGCTTTCATATCATCATTTTTAAAATCTTCATGCTAATCAACCAAGCAGAATTTAAAGGATGAACACGGGCATTAAACAAATTGACTAATTTGTCATTAGTGTGCCTGGTATGTTATTGTGTTCTTGGGCTCTTGAAGTATTTGGAAATATTGCCTGCTGGAAGCTTTCAAATACAAGAAACCAACGGTCTTTCCTTAGGAAACTCAGAAGAAGAAAGCAGGGTGTGAGGAGCAAAGCTGACTGATTCTCAGCTCCCAAGCCATCTGCCAACTTCTCCATCTTCCTCTGCCCTCAGCAATGTCTCCACCCTGGGCTGCTACAAGCACTGTTCTTGTCCTGACCTGCTCTTCCCAGATTATCTTTCATCTGCTTCTTGCCTCCCATTCTGCATCTAGTCATTCCCTTGCAAGAAAAGCTGTAAGTTGAGGTACTTTACCTGCTTTATTCTCAGAGGTTTCTCCAGTACTCATTTATTTTGGGTGCTAGGTTCAAACCCAGGACCTCATATATGCAAGACATGATTACACTTAGCTGAGTTAGAACCCCACTCCCTTCAGTACTTAAAGTAGATCTTGGAACACAGCATATAGTAAACATTCAACAAATAATTGTGGAATGAGTATTCTTAAAATTAAATGATTTTTCTTTGTGGTTTCATTTTTTTTATTGTAAAATGCCAAAGTTTTTTTCTTTTTAAATCTATTCCTATAAACTATATGGTTACTCTTTAATTATTTATAGTAACTGGGACTCACACTCTCACAGCTTGCTGCCTGGAATTTTGAATGTTACCATGTTTGCCAAGTGGCAAGATGTTTGCACTCTTCCTTAGTCCTTGGTTGAAGTTCTTCCTGAAAGTCTCTAATAAGGGAGGCGAGGAGCAATGACTTATTTGGGGAGGCAGAAATGAGAAATCCTAAAGATGCGCCGTGTTTCACGCTCACCTAATTTCCTGCCAAATACTTTTTCCAAGGATTGCTTCACCCAAGTCTTCCTGGTTTTCTTCCTGAATAGACTTCCCAGAGGCAGACTAATTTCTTCTCTAAATGACTGATTGTTATGGTTGGAGGGATAGCTTAGTGCTAGAACACATCAGTGCTTGGTAGTTCCTCAGGTGCTGTGGGGTGCCATCCAGGGGTCCCAGCAACTCTGGTGCACTATCAGGTGAAGCATTTTTGTGGGAGTAGCCTTAGAAAATAAAAGAAGGGCAGAAGGGGCCAAAGGAGTGGGAGAGAGCCCAGGTTTGATCATTAGCTCAGAATGATCCCATGAGCACAGCCAGGAGTGACCCCATGCACAGAGCTGGGAAAGCCCTTGAATAATGCCAGAAGTGGTCAAAAAACAAAAAAAAAAAACCCTCCAAAATCAACAAAAAGAGGATCTTTGTTTATAATCTACAGGCCATACTCTGCCACGGTGGTACAAAGGCAGTACTAGAACTCATGTACATGTATGGGCATGACTGGTTGCCTGAATACCACCATATCTTGAAATTGGAATCTGGACCAGGAGGATTGTCTTAGTCCCCTTGCTTTTGTGTCGGTCTCATTATAATCCACCTTTTTGAAGTTATAAAGAATCAGAGAGGCATGAATCTGTGTGAGAAGAAATGATATTTGGAGAGAAAGGTACTAAAGCAAAATGGATCCAGAGAAAAAGCAGTTTAAAACAATCTAGTGTTCTAGGTTGTTTTTCTTTCTTTCTTTCTTTCTTTCTTTCTTTCTTTCTTTCTTTCTTTCTTTCTTTCTTTCTTTCTTTCTTTCTTTCTTTCTTTCTTTCTTTCTTTCTTTCTTTCTTTCTTTCTTTCTTTCTTTCTTTCTTTCTTTCTTTCTTTCTTTCTTTCTTTCTTTCTTTCTTTCTTTCTTTCTTTCTTTCTTTCTTTCTTTCTTTCTTTCTTTCTTTCTTTCTTTCTTTCTTTTCTTTCTTTTTTTTGGTTTTGGGCCACACCCAGCGGTGCTCAGGGGTTACTCCTGGCTGTCTGCTCAGAAATAGCTCCTGGCAGGCACGGGGGACCATATGGGACACCGGGATTCGAACCAACCACCTTAGGTCCTGGATCGGCTGCTTGCAAGGCAAACACCACTGTGCTATCTCTTCTGGCCATCTAGTTGTTTTTCAACATTTTCACCTACGAGTAGAACCCTGTCAAAGGAAGCTGAATTCCACAGCCCAATTCTTGCCACACTATTGATTTGTAGGGTGTGTGTCCATGGGTTGTGGGGCTGGAGATGTGTGTGTGTGTTGGGGTGACCAACTTGAATAGTGACTAGGAGGTGCACACTTGAATGTGGTGTACATTGTGCAAACCAGTTCCTAATGCTGCTGCAAAGTAGGAGAAAACTGTGAAGCAGGGCTAGAAATCACAGGCACACTGTCATTTTGACAGATTGTGAAAGAGGCTTTGGCAAATAAAAAACACCCCATTCACACACCTCTCACCACTGTGGAGAAATTCCCTTAATAAGAGAATAGGTTACAGATGGTCACTTTCCTTTATATGCTTTGGAAATAAATAGACATTGAATAATAAATTTTAATGTGAATGATTTGTATCAGATCCTTTCCAACTGTCAGCTCTAAGAGGACAGTACAGTAAATTAAGTATGGGGTGGGAATAATCTGTG
The DNA here is from genome assembly GCF_024139225.1 of Suncus etruscus. Taxonomy (NCBI): domain Eukaryota; kingdom Metazoa; phylum Chordata; class Mammalia; order Eulipotyphla; family Soricidae; genus Suncus; species Suncus etruscus. Next base: position 6,636,960 of record NC_064855.1, on the reverse strand, counting down.
TAGGGGGAAAGACTCAAATGAGGAGTGGGTAAGACATCCCCCCCAGAACTTGGCTCCTTTTAGATGTTCATCAAGTTTGCCTTATGCATAAGAGCCACTTTCTAAATTGTGGACAGAGGAAATCTAACAAGTGAATATAATTTGCTTTTTTATTTTTCTCCCCTTCATATTTCTCTCATATTATTCTTCAAACATTGCTTCTGTTTTTTTTTCTTTGTTTTTTTTTTTTTTTTTTTTTTTTGGTAGTTTTTGGGTCACACCCGGCAGTGCTCAGGGGTTACTCCTGGCTCCATGCTCAGAAATTGCTCCTGGCAGGCACGGGGGACCATATGGGACGCTGGGATTCGAACCGATGACCTCCTGCATGAAAGGCAAACGCCTTACCTCCATGCTATCTCTCCAGCCCCTGTTTGTTTTTTTGTAATGCTTGCATTTTTAGCAAGTTGCCTCAAACTCTGTCTGGAGCAAGAGGTCTGAATATATAGTTTAGTCAGTTATTTATTTAATCACGCAACGTGCACATAATGTTCTCAGATCTCAGTCTTCACTGTATAATAAAGTTTAACTACATCAAGGGACTTAAAAGATGATTATCAAATGATAGCAGAATTTTCCTCCTATTCTCATTCTCTAATAGATATTCTTAGTGCAGCCAGAAGAAAAGGGATTTGGCGAATATTCACAAACCTGTGCAAGGTGGTAGTTGGTCCTTGAGGTTCTGGATGATAAGGAAGAGGCTGCAGTGGAAAACTTCAGAGTCACGAAAAGGAGGACAGCAAAGCTAGGCGCAGGGAGCACCTTCATCTCCTCAGGGTGGCGTGATAATTAGATGATCCCAGGGACAGTCAACAGCACGTTTGCACTTGGACCCTGAGCCGCTTTTATAGAGTCAAGCAGGTCTAGGACTCCAAGCAAGGATGACTCATGTCTCAAAAACTAATTACACAGTCCACTTCTCTCTCTGATGATGGGGTAACACGGTGGTGCGCAGGACTCAGGTGAGTTTTATTCTGTGCAACTTAGCAGGTCCAAAAGTAGGGGGAAAAATCACTTTTAGTGAAGCTTCTATGAATTGGGTAAACTTGATGAATTGGAACCAAACTCAATCGAAGCATTTGGTAAATCTCTGTTTGGGGGCCTTTCTCCAGTCTGCTTACAGGACAAGTAAATGATTCTAATATGATTGAATCTGTTCTGATGGTAATTCTGGGCTCTCCACACAGTCAATCCAATTGTCTGTAACTTCTGGAACCAATTTAACATCTCTCAGTAACAAATGAGGGTTGTAATGATGGTCTTGGGACACGTTAGGCCTTGAGTCATCAAGAAAACTTTCTATTATATTGTGCTGACTTAAGGCAGAAAGGGAACAAAATGCTATAAAGTTTGAGAAGAAGTTAACACAGAGAGAGAGATCTTAACTATAACAGGGATAGAATCATTTAGGTCCTCTCTGGTTATCTGGGGGTGTGTCCCACCCCCTTACACCCCGCAGCTCTGACTTGTATGGTCCTTGGTCTGGTGAGAACATGGAGAGATAGTGTTTATGATGGGAAAAACAGTTCAGTATCAGACATTCTGAGTTTAATATTGTTTGAGATACTTCTTACCTGTGTAACTTTAGAGGAGTCATTTAGCCTCTCTGCAGAATCTGTCTCATAATGTGTAAAAAGACAGAGTAATTCTGTGTGTGAGTTCTCAATGTTGTAGATAACACATCAAGAGTACTGTGTTTTCTGCCGCCACTTGGCATTCTATAGGACCAGCTTCCCATCCTTATTCTGACATCTAGCCATGGCCATATGACTGAACGATTTACTGAATGTTATTCAGCTTAGGTGTAAAATTACAGAGCAAATACTTTGCTTGATTATCACAAAGGAGTTAGGGTCGTTAAAGGAGAGCACAACAGCTGAACACTGACTTTCACATTGGCTCTTACAAAATGTTCACTTTATCTTTTCACTTTGTACCTACTAGCTTTTGCTACATATTTTTATTTTATTTTGGTTTGACCTATTTTATTTTGTTCTCTCTCTCTTTCCCTTTGGAAAGCCAATAAGAGTTTGGGACAGACAGAAGTGAGTGCCATCTTTATCACCCACTGTGAGATGTACAAAATAGAATTCTCAGGAGGAAAAAAAAATAAAAACCACAGATCCAGTAGACTTTTTTGATTAAAGTTTATTGTAAACTTCTTGAAGATTGAATGATACAAAAGCCACTTCATCAAATTTGTTGGTGATTAAAAAAACCAGAGAACTGATGAAAAGCACACCTGGGAAATGTTTACTATCATCTGGAAACTCCTGAATAAAGTGGAAAACAATTCCTACTTCAAAGTATGTTGAGAAGGTTAAAGTAGCTAATGAATGCTTAGTACTTTGTCCAGTTCAGGAAGGAGACTCTGCAGTATTTCTTTTCACTGTGATTTGAAAAAAATTCCTAGAAATAATGTCATGAATAATAAAACCAACCTCAATATTCTATTTCCAAGAGACTAATGGTTATTGATGGTTATTGAGTTGACCATTGTGACCAAAGGTGAAATAAATAGAGTTACACGTTTAGATGTAAACTTGTGATTGCTATACATTGTTTATATGTTTGTTGTCTGCATTTTACCACCAAAAAGTATATCCTATTAAGGCTAAGGACTCTATATTGACCTAACAAGGTTATAAAGTTTATATTCTAATTCCTAGTACATAGATCAATATTTGCAAAAAATTAGATATTCGGTGAGTAGATGAATGAAGAGTTGATTGATCACAGACAGAAGTAAAAAAAGGAAGATTGTCTTCAGAGGAACACATTTGAAATTTATCCATATCAGTCAATTTGTTGAATCAAACAAGTATTTAGTGACCCAAGACTTTGGAAGCTTTACCATTGCACTGAAGCGTCAGAACATTGCCCAAACTCTTCCTTTAAAGCTCCTGGTTAGCCAAGCACTTTTGCATGTTTTCACACATGGCTGTCAGACATCCTGTTGAGTTCTGGTAGAGTGAACTGTTTACTGACATGCACGCAGATATTATGTAGATTTTTCACTCAGATCTACTAGAACTCAAAACTATTGTTTTTGACACTTGCAGCATATATGCTGATGCCTTTGTCCACCATGTCCTAGTGACACTCAACCTCAGGTCAACAACAATGAGACTGACTCGAGCTGCCAAGCAACAAACCCGCACATCTGTGAGCACTGCCCTGATAGTAAGATGGTAGAAAAAATTGTGCTGGATCTGAAAAAGTTTTTTCCTTAAATTGCAAATGGATAAGATCCTTCTTAAAAAAAATCCTTCTAAAAAGTAATAGAATACATACAGAGGACAATGAAAGAGTTCCTAAATTTGGAGTCATTTCCATTTCTAAGAATTTTCACCAAGAAGATAATTTAAAAGAATAAAATTAGAAAAAGTTTTCTTTATGCTTAGTTTTAAGATAAAAAGAAACTTGCTGGCTAACACTCTAGTGAGGCGAGGAAGTGATGAGAAGAGAAGCAGGGAGGAATTTTTTTTTAAAGGTTTTTGGGCCACATTGAACTATGCTCAGGGCTTATTCCTGGTTCTGTACTGAGATATCATCCCTGGTACTCGAGGAACCATATACAATGCTGAGTATGGAACCAGACTTGGCTGCCTGAAAGTCAAGTGCCTTTCCTTCACCATGTCTCCAGCTCCAAGTATTCTAAGGTAAGGGGGATAGTTATAAGTTCAGATATGTCAAAGATACGTTTTTATCTTAGGAAACAATGAAAATGAAGGTTTGGGGCAGCAGCTGGAGGAAGAATGGGGAAAGTGAACAGAGCACCATGGTAGGAGGGCACCTCTCACCCGCATCCTGATGCCCAACACGGGAGCCAGAGACAGGTTCATCTGCAGGAGCCATATCCATGGTGAGCACCAGGGCAGGGCCGAGCACGGATCCAGGAGCATCATCACGAAGGCAGGAGGTAAGCAGGGGTGCCTGGACAGGGGAGCCGCCTGGACACCTGAAGGCTTTGCTGAGCCCATTTAAAAGACACAGCAAGGGTGTCTGGGCCAATGCCACAGGAGCCTGAGTGCTCAGGAAGACATCTAGACTCTTAATGGGTCGTGAAGAGAAATTACCAGCAAGCTTCTTCCTCAGGAATGAAATGGTTGGGTTAGCAGTTGCAGAAAAACCGCTATGAGGGGAGTGGGGATGGAGGCGAGAGGTCTCTGAGGGGCGGGAGGCCCGAGCCCGGGTCAGAGGCCCAGCACTGAGGGTGTCCCAAACCGTGACCCGGGAGAGACAAGTATGTCAGGAGTTTTTGTGTTTTGTTCGTTCTTGTAAAACCTTAGGCCTGTCATGCCATGGGCACTGATGCGAGCTTTTGAGGTTGTGTAAATGTGTTTACATTTGCCCAGCTGGAGGGTGGGATGCCAAAAGTCCCATTAGAGCACATTCCATTTGCCCAAGAGTTGTTGTGAGTCAGTTTGCTAAATTATATACCAATTTCAGTGTGCACATCAGCAAATTCTGGAACCTGATGATTTTTCTAGTAGTTTAAAAACAAAACAAAACAAAATCCCTTATGGTTTCCTCTAGTTTGTCTACATAGAAGGCCATTTGAACCATTTGGGCAGGTCGGCCATATCTCCACTACTTCTCTCCTTTTGACTTTCTTCTCTGAACGTGTTTTTGAGTATTTCCTATTATTAGGCTTTCTTTTGGGTGCAGGAATATAGAAGTGATCAGTGGCATGTTAGTAGAAGTTTGCATGAGTAGGGGGCATCATATTAATATTGAGAAGAATGTGCTGTGGCAGAGAGATCTGTCAGAATGCTAAAAGTTATGACTAGAAAAAGGTCTTGAGGTAGGCATGAATGGGAGTAAGCCCAGAGTGAAGAGAGTGTGGCTGGAAGATTGATTATGGGTAAATCATGGCGGGCATTGAACCCCTGTGTTGGACTCTGCTGGGAGCACTGGAGAATTTGGAGTCATTCTGCTGACAGGATCTGCCAGGTCTCAAGGCGGATTATTGTGGAGATGTGCAAGTGAGAAATCGGTGGACCAGCTAGCTGTTAGATGAGCTGTCTCAATGTTATTCAGGAGCTTATAAGTTCCAGATCTCCATAGAGACCCATCGAGTCTGCAACTCTATGTCCATGGTTCCAGCAGTGTGTTGTGACATTCTGATAGAGGCTGAAGTGCAAAGACTTAAGTCAGGATAAGTTTGGGAGAAGTTGTGTGATGTGAGAGATAGAATCTTTCTGATGGGAGCCACAGAGCAGGATATCCTCTAGGTAGTGACCCTTTTGGCTCAAGAGATTTTTTTTTTGTGACCTTAAGTATAAAAGTATGTAAACAGGCATATATGCACTTCAAATATTTATTGCTGATAATTAAGTTACAAATACATTTATTATAAAACAGTCTTTTAAAGTTCTACAACCTTGTTTGGGGGCTAATTTAAAAACTTGGCGATAGAAGGATCAACAATAAATGCTTGTGCTCTAAGCAAGTGGTGAAATGTATGATTTTGAACATGAGTTTACAGCAGTATGTTTGGGCTTTAAATCCTAGCTGTGTTACTAAGTATTTGTCTGATATTAGGCACTTAATGTTTCTGGAAACAGGTGATGGAGACAATGTATTGGGGTACTGTCCTCCAGAAGTCCTAGTGGGGTCTTCCTAGGTCAGTCCCCAGGGAATGGAAGAAAGCCCTGAAGTGCACCTAGATGATAGGGTTTGGTGAAAGATTGATTACTGTGGTCCTTTGACTCCTGGCCATGGAATCCCTTGCAATAATAACATCCTTCAGGACAGTCTATAGGCAGGAGAAAAGAGCACGTCAGCCAGGGCCCCTCGGATCTAAGGTGATGAATCATGGTGGTGAAGTTTGCTCTTGACAATGCCATTCTTAGCAGTTTTTAAATTCTAGTCAGGTATGCACCTGTACGCAGAAATTTCTTCTAACAGAGATCTCAAACCCGCAAACAGCCCTCTGTACATTTTGTGGCCCTGCCCTAGGAGAATCTTTTTTTGTTTTGTTTTGTTTTAGTTGTTTGGGTCACACCCCCCAATGTTCAAGGCTTACTACTGACTTTGCACTCAAGGATCACCCCAACTTTGCCTCCTGCGGCCCCCAGGTAAATTGAGTTTGAGATCCCTGCGAGGCAATCTTCGACTCGGTTGAGAGAGAAACAAGAGTATAATGTGCATATCTGCAGCAAAGCTTTTCGGTGCTACACACGTTCTCATTTGCAAACTATAAATGTCTGTAATAATGTATTTCTTGCAGGAATGTGTGAGGATTAAATATCTAGCTCTCTTTGAAGAATGAACCTCTTTGAACTTTGTTTGACACATTCTAAACATTATGACTATGTATTACTATTGGGGGCTTGCTTCCAAGGGGCCTCATAAACTATAGTTCAATGTGAGGGCTCAAAGATGTGGTTCTCTCAGGCCCTTCAGTGCTGGAATTTCATGGGCCCCTTAAGGAATGGGTGCTGCAACAGGCTGCTTGGGAGGCTGTGTAGTGCCTGGGACTGAACCTAGGTCAACCTCATGAAAGTCATATATCATCTTCCTCCCTGAATTCTCTACCTGACCTGGATTAGTATTTTATATTGAACTTTGGGAGAAGTAAGAAAAGTGTTAACTTGGGAACATGGAAACTTGGGAACTCAAGGGTGTACTGTTGACTCTGCGGCTGTGGCGATTTCAGGTAAATAGTGGGATATAAATCTGGAATTTGTTGAAAGATTGAGAAGGAAGACATAAATTTGGGAGATGATAAGTATAGGGATATTAAAGTAATAAAGCTAGATGACATAGAAAATCAAAAGATAAAGAAGTTTTTTTGTTACCTTTTTAACATTGAAGAAGCCGTTTAAATTGTTTTCCCCAGACTTTGGGGTTAGACAACCTAGTATGCCTGGAGCCTGGAGGTGGTCTTATGCCAGGATACTTCATGGGCAAGGTCTCCCGGGTTTTTTAGGCCAAAGGTCTTTCTTTTCTATTTTCCCCATATTTTGCTGTACCTTTGCAAACAACAACAACCGCTGCCACACATACACATCTTTATATTGTATTTTTTATCATTTATTTTAAAAAAGAGCATGCTAAGCCTTCTGCTATTGTAGTAATGACTTTATTGAAGATACAATAATTTTCACAACTATACTTGCTACTGAACTTTTTTTGGTTAATTTTTCTATTCTTCCATTTTATTTTTTAGTTTTTCTTTTTCAAAAGCTTTGCTTTCCCTTCTCTTGAAACAAATGTATTATGACAGCGATGTCAACTAGGCGATGCATTTTTTTAAGTAAAAAAATGAAAAACCCCTCAAAACAAATTATCTTTCTGTAGCCCTTGAGCTGACACTTGCCCTATCTATCATTTCTGAAAACAACAACAATTTATGTCTTGTTGCTTTTTTATTTCTTCTTTCTGTCCTTCCATTCTATTCTGTTCTTTCTTCTCAATATAAAAAACCCAGCACCCAAATCCAGATGGACATTATCTGGGAATTTTGTGGGGGGGGGGAGTAGAGGGTCAGGTTTTAGGTTCGAGGAGCAGTGTAGGTAACAACTTGGGGTCCAGGGGATTGGTTACCTGAAGAGAATGGCAATAAATGTTGCTGGGCTTGTCATTGTGAGAAATAAGAGAGAACAATACAGATGAGAGGAAACTTGCAAAGAAGCCTGAGAGAATGAGAATGAAGGTTGGTGCAGATTCATAAGGTGAAGATATCATTATGGAGCAAAACATGGGATGTGTGATTGGTTTAGTTACTTATTAATCCATTAATCTCCTATAATAGCATTCAGTTATAGTCATTGATAAATTCATTGATTGATTCACTGATTCATTCATTCACTCACTGCCTATCAGTATCCCCTAAAAGGGTGAAAGTATCTGGGAGTTGAGTAACATCAATTACAATACACACACACTTTGTATCTAGAATTGGTTTCTAGTGAAATGGGATGTTCTGGAACTGGAGGAGAGAATTTAAAAAATGAATGTGGAACTTTTGGTACCAGGAAGTAAGAAAGTGAGTGGTTAGGAACACTGGTGGGCAGGGGAGAGACACAGCTTTAGTTCAGAGGGGCTTCTGGAGCTGGTAGAATATCCACTACATCTATGCACTGTGATTGAGATTAGGACTGGCAATTTGATCCACTCATAACCCTTTATTTGTTTGCTAAAGAAAGTTTTACATGGGTCCAAGAGATGTTTACCTTACACACAACCAACCCTATTTCTATTCTTGGCAATGCATATGATCCTCTGAGTAGCATCAAGAGTAAGACCTAAGCACTGCTGATTATGGACCCACTCATCCCCAAATAGAGATAGATATACTGATGAATGCAGATGCAAAGATCCTCAACAAAATCCTGGCAAATAGGATTCAATACCTCATTAAGAAGATCATCCACTACGATCAAGTAGGTTTCATCCCAGGAATGCAAGGATGGTTTAACATCCGTAAATCTATCAACATAATACACAACATCAACAACAAGAAAAATAAAAACCACATGATCATATCAACAGATGCAGAGAAAGCATTTGACAAGGTCCAACACCCATTCTTGATCAAAACTCTCAGCAAGATGGGAATGGAAGGAACCTTTCTCAATATAGTTAAGGCCATCTACCACAAGCCAGTGGCAAATATTATCCTCAATGGAGAAAAACTAAAAGCCTTCCCTCTAAATTCTGGCACAAGACAAGGCTGTACTCTCTCACCACTCCTATTCAACATAGCACTGGAAGTACTTGCTGTAGCGATTAGGCAAGAAAAGGATATCAAGGGAATCCAGATAGGAAAGGAAGAAGTCAAGCTCTCACTGTTTGCAGATGACATGATGCTCTACTTAGAAAACCCTAAAGACTCTACCAAAAAGCTTCTAGAAACAATAGACTCATATAGCAAGGTGGCAGGCTACAAAATCAACACACAAAAATCAATGGCCTTTCTATACACCAATAGTAATAAGGAAGAAATGGACATTAAGAAAACAACCCCATTCACAATAGTGCCACACAAACTCAAATATCTTGGAATCAACTTGACTAAAAAGGTGAAGGACCTATACAAAGAAAACTATAAAACTCTGCTCCAAGAAATAAGAGAGGACACGCGGAAATGGAAACACATACCCTGCTCATGGATTGGCAGGATTAACATCATCAAAATGGCAATACTCCCCAAGGCATTATACAGATTCAATGCTATCCCTCTAAAGATACCCATGACAGTCTTCAAAGAAGTGGATCAGGAACTTTTGAAATTTGTTTGGAACAATAAACACCCTAGAATAGCTAAAGCAGTCATTGGGAAAAAGAATATGGGAGGAATTACTTTCCCCAACTTTAAACTTTACTACAAAGCAATAGTTATCAAAACAGCATGGTATTGGAATAAGGACAGACCCTCAGATCAGTGGAATAGGCTTGAATACTCAGAAAATGTTCCCCAGACATACAATCACCTAATTTTTGATAAAGGAGCAGGAAATCCTAAATGGAGCAAAGAAAGCTTCTTCAACAAGTGGTGTTGGCACAACTGGTTAGCCACTTGCAAAAAATTAAACTTAGACCCCCAGCTAACATCATGTACGAAGGTAAAATCCAAATGGATTAAAGACCTCGATATCAGACCCCAAACCATAAGATATATAGAACAACACATAGGCAAAACTCTCCAGGACATTGAGACTACAGGCATCTTCAAGGAGGAAACTGCACTCTCCAAGCAAGTGAAAGCAGAGATTAACAGATGGGAATATATTAAGTTGAGAAGCTTCTGCACCTCAAAGGAAATAGTGCCCAGGATACAAGAGCCACCCACTGAGTGGGAGAAACTATTCACCCAATACCCATCAGATAAGGGGCTAATCTCTAAAATATACAAGGCACTGACAGAAATTTACAAGAAAAAAACATCTAATCCCATCAAAAAATGGGGAGAAGAAATGAACAGACACTTTGACAAAGAAGAAATACAAATGGCCAAAAGACACATGAAGAAATGCTCCACATCACTAATCATTAGGGAGATGCAAATCAAAACAACAATGAGATACCACCTCACACCACAGAGAATGGCACACATCACAAAGAATGAGAACAAACAGTGCTGGCGGGGATGTGGAGAGAAAGGAACCCTTATCCACTGCTGGTGGGAATGCCGTCTAGTTCAACCTTTATGGAAAGCAATATGGAGATTCCTCCAAAAACTGGAAATCGAGCTCCCATACGATCCAGCTATACCACTCCTAGGAATATACCCTAAGAACACAAAAATACAATACAAAAATCCCTTCCTTACACCTATATTCATTGCAGCACTATTTACCATAGCAAGACTCTGGAAACAACCAAGATGCCCTTCAACAGACGAATGGCTAAAGAAACTGTGGTACATATACACAATGGAATATTATGTAGCTGTCAGGAGAGATGAAGTCATGAAATTTTCCTATACATGGATGTACACAGAATCTATTATGCTGAGTGAAATAAGTCAGAGAGAGAGAGAAAAACGCAGAATGGTCTCACTCATCTATGGGTTTTAAGAAAAATGAAAGACATTCTTGCAATAATAAATTTCAGACACAAAAGAGAAAAGAGCTGGAAGTTCCAGCTCACCTCAGGAAGCTCACCACAAAGAGTGATGAGTTCAGTTAGAGAAATAACTACATTTTGAACTGTCCTAATATTGAGAATGTATGAGGGAAATGCAGAGCCTGTTTAGAGTACAGGCAGGGGTTGGGTGGGGAGGAGGGAGATTTGGGACATGGGTGATGGGAATGTTGCACTGGTGATGGGTGGTGTTCCTTACATGACTGAAACCCAAACACAATCATGTATGTAATCAAGGTGTTTAAATAAAAAAAAAAGAAAAAAAAGAGATAGATATAAACAATCCATTTACTGTTAATAAATCATGAAAATTATTTTAAAATAGCATCCATTACATGACCCCACATATGGTTATTTTTATTTGTCTTAGTTTTGGATCACAGTCGAGATCAGGGTTTATTCCTGTCTCTGCACTTAGGGATCACTCCTGGCAGAGCTAAAGGTCAGGGTCAGGTCAGTCAGGGGCCCAGAATGGTCAGGGGACCACTTGAGGCACCAGGGATTGAATCTTGATTTCTGTGAAGGGTGGTTGAATAGAATGTGTAATGAAATTCACAATATTTTGGACAATGACTTATAGAATTACTTCATTCAGTCTTTTAGAGCCATCGATTCTCAATTATCTGCCATTACTTTTATGCTGTCCAAAGGATAAAAATATTTAAAACTTTAAAGTTCTGCAAATTCTCTCATTTAAAAATTGCTGAGACATATTTAGCTTAATGTGAAGTTTGATTTTTCTGTCAGGAAAGTTATAAGTGAAGTAGTTATAAATGAAGTTATAAATGAAGCATATAAATATACCAGTTGTCCTAAGCCACATAATCATAGTAATTTATGAACACACAACCAAATAACCACAGTTTCCTGTTCAGGGTTATCAGGAATTTGAAATATATTTTGGCAGTAAAGTGACAGGCTATAAAATTAATATTCAATCAATTATGGTATTTTTTTTTTATTTAAACACCTTGATTACATACATGATTGTGTTTGGGTTTCAGTCATCAAAGGAACACCACCCATCACCAGTGCAACATTCCCATCACCCAAGTCCCAAATCTCCCTCCTCCCCACCCAACCCCCGCCTGTACCCTAAACAGGCTCTACATTTCCCTCATACATTCTCAATATTAGGACAGTTCAAAATGTAGTTATTTCTCTAACTGAACTCATCACTCTTTGTGGTGAGCTTCCTGAGGTGAGCTGGAACTTCCAGCTCTTTTCTCTTTTGTGTCTGAAATTTATTATTGCAAGAATGTCTTTCATTTTTCTTAAAACCCATAGATGAGTGAGACCATTCTGCGTTTTTCTCTCTCTCTCTGACTTATTTCACTCAGCATAATAGATTCTGTGTACATCCATGTATAGGAATATTTCATGACTTCATCCCTCCTGACAGCTGCATAATATTCCATTGTGTATATGTACCACAGTTTCTTTAGCCATTCGTCTGTTGAAGGGCATCTTGGTTGTTTCCAGAGTCTTGCTATGGTAAATAGTGCTGCAATAAATATAGGTGTAAGGAAGGGATTTTTGTATTGTATTTTTGTGTTTCTTAGGGTATATTCCTAGGAGTGGTATAGCTGGATCGTATGGGAGCTCGATTTCCAGTTTTTGGAGGAATCTCCATATTGCTTTCCATAAAGGTTGAACTAGACGGCATTCCCACCAGCAGTGGATAAGGGTTCCTTTCTCTCCACATCCCCGCCAGCACTGTTTGTTCTCATTCTTTGTGATGTGTGCCATTCTCTGTGGTGTGAGGTGGTATCTCATTGTTGTTTTGATTTGCATCTCCCTAATGATTAGTGATGTGGAGCATTTCTTCATGTGTCTTTTGGCCATTTGTATTTCTTCTTTGTCAAAGTGTCTGTTCATTTCTTCTCCCCATTTTTTGATGGGATTAGATGTTTTTTTCTTGTAAATTTCTGTCAGTGCCTTGTATATTTTGGAGATTAGCCCTTTGTCTGATGGGTATTGGGTGAATAGATTCTCCCGCTCAGTGGGTGGCTCTTGAATCCTGGTCAGTATTTCCTTTGAGGTGCAGAAGCTTCTCAACTTAATATATTCCCATCTGTTAATCTCTGTTTTCACTTGCTTGGAGAGTGCAGTTTCCTCCTTGAAGATGCCTGAAGTCTCAATGTCCTGGAGAGTTTTGCCTATGTGTTGTTCTATATATCTTATGGTTTGGGGTCGGATATCGAGGTCTTTAATTCATTTGGATTTTACCTTCGTACATGATGTTAGCTGGGGGTCTAAGTTCAATTTTTTGCAAGTGGCTAGCCAGTTGTGCCAACACCACTTGTTGAAGAGGCTTTCTTTGCTCCATTTAGGATTTCCTGCTCCCTTTATCAAAAATTAGGTGATTGTATGTCTGGGGAACATTTTCTGAGTATTCAAGCCTATTCCACTGATCTGAGGGTCTGTCCTTATTCCAATACCATGCTGTTTTGATAACTATTGCTTTGTAGTAAAGTTTAAAGTTGGGGAAAGTAATTCCTCCCATATTCTTTTTCCCAATGATTGCTTTAGCTATTCTAGGGTGTTTATTGTTCCAAACAAATTTCAAAAGTGCCTGATCTACCTCTTTGAAGAATGTCATAGGTATCTTTAGAGGGATAGCGTTGAATCTGTATAACGCCTTGGGGAGTATTGCCATTTTGATGATGTTAATCCTGCCAATCCATGAGCAGGGTATGTGTTTCCATTTCCGCGTGTCCTCTCTTATTTCTTGGAGCAGAGTTTTATAGTTTTCTTTGTATAGGTCTTTCACATTTTTAGTCAAGTTGATTCCAAGATATTTGAGTTTGTGTGGCACTATTGTGAATGGGGTTGTTTTCTTAATGTCTATTTCTTCCTTATTACTATTGGTGTATAGAAAGGCCATTGATTTTTGTGTGTAATTTTGTAGCCTGCCACCTTGCTATATGAATCTATTGTTTCTAGAAGCTTTTTGGTAGAGTCTTTAGGGTTTTCTAAGTAGAGCATCATGTCATCTGCAAACAGTGAGAGCTTGACTTCTTCCCTTTCCTATCTGGATTCCCTTGATATCCTTTTCTTGCCTAATCGCTATAGCAAGTACTTCCAGTGCTATGTTGAATAGGAGTTGTGAGAGAGTACAGCCTTGTCTTGTGCCAGAATTTAGAGGGAAGGCTTTCAGTTTTTCTCCATTGAGGATAGTATTTGCCACTGGCTTGTGGTAGATGGCCTTAACTATATTGAGAAAGGTTCCTTCCATTCCCATCTTGCTGAGAGTTTTGATCAAGAATGGGTGTTGGACCTTGTCAAATGCTTTCTCTGCATCTATTGATATAATCATGTGGTTTTTATTTTTCTTGTTGTTGATGTTGTGTATTATGTTGATAGATTTACGGATGTTAAACCATCCTTGCATTCCTGGGATGAAACCTACTTGATCGTAGTGGATGATCTTCTTTTTTTTTTTTAAATATACTTTTAAATATTACCTTTTATAAATTTTTTTTAACACCACCCCATCACCAGTGCAACATTCCCATCACCAATGTCCCAAGTCTCCCTCCTCCCCACCTGACCCCCGCCTGTACTCTAAACAGGTTCTCAATTTCCCTCATACATTCTCATTATTAGGACAGTTCAAAATGTAGTTATTTATCCAACTAAACTCATCACTCTTTGTGATGAGCTTCCTGAGGTGAGCTGGAACTTCCAGCTCTTTTCTCTTTTGTGTCTGAAAGTTATTATTGCAAGAATGTCTTTCATTTTTCTTAAAACCCATAAATGTGTGAGACCATTCTGCGTTTTTCTCTCTCTCTCTGACTTATTTCACTCAGCATAATAGATTCCGTGTACATCCATGTATAGGAAAATTTCATGACTTCATCTCTCCTGACATCTGCATAATATTCCATTGTGTTTATGTACCACAGTTTCTTTAGCCATTCGTCTGTTGAAGGGCATCTTGGTTGTTTCCAGAGTCTTGCTATGGTAAATAGTGCTGCAATGAATATAGGTGTAAGGAAGGGGTTTTTGTATTGTATTTTTGTGTTCCTAGGGTATATTCCTAGGAGTGGTATAGCTGGATCGTATGAGAGCTCGATTTCCAGTTTTTGGAGAAATCTCCATATCGCTTTCCATAACGGTTGAACTAGACGGCATTCCCACCAGCAGTGGATAAGAGTTCCTTTCTCCCCACATCCCCGCCAACACTGTTTATTCTCATTCTTTGTGATGTGTGCCATTCTCTGTGGTGTGAGGTGGTATCTCATAGTTGTTTTGATTTGCATCTCCCTGATGATTAGTGATGTGGAGCACTTTTTCATGTGTCTTTTGGCCATCTGTATTTCTTCTTTGTCAAAGTGTCTGTTCATTTCTTCTCCCCATTTTTTGATGGGATTAGATGTTTTTTTCTTGTAAATTTCTGTCAGTGCCTTGTATATTTTGGAGATTAGCCCCTTATCTGATGGATATTGGGTGAATAGTTTCTCCCACTCAGTGGGTGGCTCTTGTATCTTGGGCACTATTTCCTTTGAGGTGCAGAAGCTTCTCAGCTTAATATATTCCCATCTGTTAATTTCTGCTTTCACTTGCTTGGAGAGTGCAGTTTCTTCCTTGAAGATGCCTTTAGCCTCAATGTCCTGGAGTGTTTTACCTACGTATTGTTCTATATATCTTATGGTTTTGGGGGCTGATATCGAGGTCTTTAATCCATTTGGATTTTACCTTCGTACATGATGTTAGCTGGGGGTCTAAGTTCAATTTTTTGCAAGTGGCTACCAGTTTTGCCAACACCACTTGTTGAAGAGGCTTTCTTTGTTCCATTTAGGATTTTTTTGCTCCTTTATCAAAAATTAGATGATTGTATGTCTGGGGAACATTCTCTGAGTATTCAAGCTTACACAACATCAATAGCAAGAAAAATAAAAATCACATGATCATATCAATCGACGCAGAGAAAGCATTTGACAAGGTCCAACACCCATTATTGATCAAAACTCTCAGCAAGATGGGAATGGAAGGAACCTTTCTCAATATAGTTAAGGCCATCTACTACAAACCAGAGGCAAATATTGTCCTCAATGGAGAAAAACTGAAAGCCTTTCCTCTAAATTCTGGCACAAGACAAGGCTGTCCTCTCTCACCACTCCTATTCAACATAGCACTGGAAGTACTTGCTGTAGCAATTAGGCAAGAAAAGGATATCAAGGGAATCCAGATAGGAAAGGAAGAAGTCAAGCTCTCACTGTTTGCAGATGACATGATACTCTACTTAGAAAACCCCAAAGACTCTATCAAAAAGCTTCTAGAAACAATAGACTCATATAGCAAGATGGCAGGCTACAAAATTAACACACAAAAATCAATGGCCTTTCTATACACCAATACTAATAAGGAAGAAATGGACATTAAGAAAACAACTCCATTCACTATAGTGTCACACAAACTCAAATATCTTGGAATCAACTTGACTAAAAATGTGAAGGACCTATACAAGGAAAACTATAAAACTCTGCTCCAAGAAATAAGAGAGGACACGCGGAAATGCAAGCATATACCCTGCTCATGGATTGGCAGGATTAACATCATTAAAATGGCAATACTCCCCAAAGCACTGTACAGATTTAATGCGATCCCCCTAAAGATACCCATGACATTCTTCAAAGAAGTGGACCAGGTACTGTTGAAATTTATTTGGAACAATAAACACCCTCGAATAGCTAAAGCAATCATTGGGAAAAAGAATATGGGAGGAATTACTTTCCCCAACTTTAAACTTTACTACAAAGCAATAGTTATCAAAACAGCATGGTATTGGAATAAAGACAGGCCCTCAGATCAGTGGAATAAGCTTGGATGATCTTCTTAATGAGGTATTGAATCCTATTTGCCAGGATTTTGTTGAGGATCTTTGCATCTGCATATATCAGCGATATTGGTCTGTAATTTTCTTTTTTCATAGCATCTCTGTCTGGTTTAGGTATCAAGGTGATGTTGGCTTCATAAAAGCTATTTGGGAGTGTTTCCACTTGTTCAATTTCATGAAAGAGTCTTGCCAGGATTGGTAGTAGTTCCTCTTGGAAAGTTTGATAGAATTCATTAGTGAATCCATCTGGGCCTGGGCTTTTGTTTTTGGGCAGACTTTTGATTACCATTTTTTATTTCATCAATGGTGATGGGGGTGTTTAGATATGCTACATCCTCTTCTTTCAACCGTGGAAGATTATAAGAGTCCAAGAATTTATCCATTTCTTCCAGGTTCTCATTTTTAGTGGCATAGAGTTTTTCAAAGTAGTTTCTGATTACCCTTTGAATCTCTGTCATATCAGTAGTGATCTCTCCTTTTTCATTTCTGATACGAGTTATCAAGTTTCTCTCTCTCTCTTTCTTTGTTAGGTTTGCCAGTGGTCTATCAATCTTGTTTATTTTTTCGAAGAACCAACTTCTGCTTTCGTTGATCTTTCGGATTGTTTTTTTGGGTTTCCACTTCGTTGATTTCTGCTCTCAGCTTTGTTATTTCCTTCTCTTCCTATTTTTGGGTCCTTTTGTTGAGTACTTTCTAGTTCTATTAGCTGTGTCATTAAGCTACTCAGGTAAGCTCCTTCTTCCTTCCTGATGTGTGCTTGCAAAGCTATAAATTTTCCTCTCAGTACTGCTTTTGCTGTGTCCCATAAGTTCTGAGAGTTTGTGTCTTTATTGTCATTTGTTTCCAGGAACCTTTTTATTTCCTCCTTGATTTCATCTCGGACCCACTGGTTATTGAGCATGAGGCTGTTTAACTTCCAGGTGTTAAAGTGTTTCTTCTAAGTCCCTTTGGAGTTCACAAATAATTTCAGAACCTTGTGGTCAGCGAAGGTAGTCTGCAAAACTTCTATCCTCTTGATATTATGGAGGTATGTTTTATGTGCCAGCATGTAGTCTATCCTGGAGAATGTCCCATGTACATTGGAGAAGAATGTGTATCCAGGTTTCTGGGGATGGAGTGTCCTATATATATCCACTAGGCCTCTTTCTTCCATTTCTCTCCTCAGGTCTAGTATATTCTTGTTGAGTTTCAGTCTGGTTGACCTATCCAGTGTTGAAAAAGCAGTGTTGAGGTCCCCCCACAATTATTGTGTTGTTATTGATATTGTTTTTCAGATTTGTCAACAGTTGTTTTAAATATTTTGCTGGCCCCCTCATTTGGTGCATATATGGTTTAGGAGAGTTATTTCTTCCTGCTCTACATACCCCTTGATTAATATAAAATATCCATCTTTGTCCCTTACAACCTTCCTGAGTATAAAGTTTGCATTATCTGATATTAGTATGGCCACTCCAGCTTTTTTTATGGGTGTTGTTTGCTTGGATAACTTTTCTCCAGCCTTTTATTTTGAGTCTATGTTTGTTCTGACTATTCAGGTGCGTTTCTTGTAGGCAAGCAGAAGGTTGGATTGAGTTTTTTGATCCATTTAGCCACTCTGTGTCTCTTAACTGGTGCATTTAGTCCATTGACGTTGAGAGAAAGAATTGTCCTGGGATTTAATGCCATCTTTATATCGAAATTTGGTGTGTCTTTTGGTCAGTCTTGTCTTAGATTAGGTCTTTTCAGTTTTTCTCTTAAGACTGGTTTTGAGTCTGTAAAGTTTCTGAGCTCGTTTTTTGTCTGTGAAACCATGTATTCTTCCATCAAACCGGAAAGTGAGTTTTGCTGGCTACAGTATTCTAGGTGAAGCATTCATTTCATTCAGTCTTGTCACAATATCCCACCACTGCTTTCTGGCATTTAGTGTTTCTGGTGACAGGTCTGCTGTAAATCTCAAGGATGCTTGCTTGAATGTAATTTCCCCTTTTGATCTTGCTGTTTTCAGAATTCTGTCTCTATCTGTGGGATTCGTCATTGTGACTAGGATGTGTCTTGGGGTGGTTTTTCTTGGGTCTCTTTTGGTTGGTACTCTTCGAGCATGCAGGATTTGATAACATATATTCTTTAGCTCTGGGAGTTTCTCTTTAATGATGTTCTTGACCGTTGATTCTTCCTGGAAGATTTTCTTCCTGGGTCTCTGGGACTCCAATGATTCTTAAGTTGTTTCTGTTGATCTTATCATAGACCTCTATTTTCATCTGTTCCCATTCTTTGACTAATTTTTCCATTGTCTGTTCATTTGTTTTAAGTTTTTTTTCCAATCTCTCCTGTTGTATGAATTGTTATGTATCTCATCTTCCACAGCACCAAGTCTATTCTCAGCTTCTGATACCCTGTCCAGAGCTTATCCATTTTGTCATTCACTTCGTTTACTGATTTTTTCATGGCTGGTATTTGACATGTTATTTCAGTTTGGAGTTTGTGATTTCTGTCTTCATATTTTCTTGATTTTTATTAGTGTTCTGTTCTATTCTATTTCAATGGTTTTCTTTGAGTTCTTTGAGTATATTCCATATTGCTACTCTAAAGTCCTTATCCTGAGAGATTGATTAGTTGGTTGGTCGTTAACTGGTCATCAGAATTGTCATCTCATTCTCTATGTCTGATGCTGGCCTGCGTTGTTTTCCACATTGTCACACTTGTATTGTGGGTTTTTCTACGTGTTGTGGTGGTATTCATTGGTTATATGATGCAGGCAACACACTTCTCTGGCTTCCGCCCCTTTCTGGATGGGCCGACTTGCCTCCAAGGTAGGGGAGTTCCTCGTGGATGAAGCCTCACACAGGATCAAATCTTAGGCCAAGCACGCAGCAGAGAAGACAGTCTGGAGAGAAATTCTTGCTTCTGTGATCCAGTACAGTTCTTAGTGTGTTTTTTTTCTTCTTGTGATGGTGTTCTTTTTTTTTAGAAGAGCGCACGGCTGCGTAGCGAAGTGGAGCTAAGTGCCTTCTGGAGCCTCTTTTCAGCCCACTCTCAGGAGGTTTACGCAACAGGATAGCAGAGAGACACACACAGGCAGCACTCACAGTTTTTCACAGTCGGGCCCCACTGGTCAGGCGTAGTTTTCACTCGCTCGCTGGGCAGCTTCAGAATGCTGTATTTTTGGGGTTCACTTCCCAGGACTCTGAGGGAGAGTCACTGGCTCGCTGGGTAGCTTCCGAATGTAGTTTCTTTGGGGTTCGCTTCCCAGGGCTCTGAGGAGAGCTTCCAGAGTTCAGGAAAGACAGAGAAGGGTAGGACAGGGCTCCCTTCCGGTGCTCAGTTTCCTCAGAAGAAGCACAGCCGGGTGGAGACTCTGCAGGCAGAGCAATCAGCACTCTGCCTGGAGACCCCCACATCCAGCCATTTCTTACTCACTCACTGGCTCGCTGGGTAGCTCCTCCGAATGTAGTTTCTTTGGAGTTAGCTTCCCAGGGCTCTGAGGAGAGCTTCCAGAGTTCAGGAAAGACAGAGAAGGGTAGGACAGGGCTCCCTTCTGGTGCTCAGTTCCTCAGAAGAAGCACAGCCCGGTGGAGATTCTGCAGGTAGAGCAATCAGCACTCTGCCTGGAAACCCCCACCTGCAGCCATTTCTCACTCACTCACTGGCTCGCTGGGTAGCTCCCGAATGTAGTTTCTTTGGAGTTAGCTTCCCAGGGCTCTGAGGAGAGCTTCCAGAGTTCAGGAAAGACAGAGAAGAGTAGGACAAGGCTCCCTTCCGGTGCTCAGTTTCCCTCAGAAGAAGCACAGCCCGGTGTAGAGTCTGCAGGTAGAGCAATCAGCACTCCTGCCTGGAAACCCCCACATGCAGCCATTTCTCACTCACTCACTGGCTCGCTGGGTAGCTTCCGAATGTAGTTTCTTTGGGGTTCGCTTCCCAGGGCTCTGAGGAGAGCTTCCAGAGTTCAGGAAAGACAGAGAAGGGTAGGACAGGGCTCCCTTCTGGTGCTCAGTTCCTCAGAAGAAGCACAGCCCGGTGGAGATTCTGCAGGCAGAGCATTCAGCACTCTGCCTGGAAACCCCCACCTGCAGCCATTTCTCACTCACTCACTGGCCCAATTATGGTATTTTTGTATTATGTATTTGAATTTTAAATTATGTATTTTGTATGCATTATGTATGTATTATGCATATGTATGCATTATGTATGTATTATGTATTATGTATGGTAGAACTAGAAATAAGAAAATGGCATTAAAGAGAATGAAAATGCTTTGCAATAAATGTGACAAAAGATTTATATATTAAAACTATAAAATGTTGTAAGACATAGAAGGCAGAGAGAAAATGGAAAGAATATTTCATGTTCATAGGTTTGAAACAAATAGGATCATTAAAAGAGACTAGATTTACTTGATATGACATATTATAAAGATTGAATGAAATACTTCTCAAAATCTTTACAGAATTCTTCATAGAAATGGGAAGAGAAATTTTATATGGAATGATAAAGACCTTAAGTAGCAAGAACAATCCTTTGAAATAGAAACAAAAATTGACTTCTATGCTGTACAGCCCGTTGATAAAGATGAAGTGTGTTTTGGAATGAAAATAGACTCAGATAAGTGAAATAGAATTGAGAATCCTGAAATAAACCTACACATATGGATAACTAATCTATAACTAAGGAACCAAGAATATAATGGATGACAAATTATTATTTCCTTAATAAATAAATACACTACATAGAAGAAAACATTGGTGATATTAATGCTTTTTGCTGTCGGCAGTTGAAAATATACTTGAGGTCCTTCCTTCCTTCCTTCCTTTCCTTCCTCCTTCCTTTCCTTCCTTCTCTCCTTCCTTCCTTCCTTCCTTCCTTCCTTCCTCCTCCCTCCCTCCCTTCCTCACCTTCCTCCCTCCCTCCCTCCCTCCCTTCCTCCCTCCCTCCCTTCCTTCCTCCATTCCTTCCTCCCTTCCTTCCTTCCTCCCTTCCTTCCTTCCCTCCTTCCCTCTCTCCCCTTTTTCCTTCCCTTCCTCCCTCCCTCCCTCCTTCTCTTCCTCCGTCCCCTTCCATAGAGCTTAAGGGAAGTTTCGCCTTAGTTAATACATTTTATTCTCACTTTGTCATTTCAGATGATTTTTGTCTTTTCTGACTAGTATTTGTTGTCATATGGGACACTGGGGGAGTCGAACATGGTCCAATCCTAGGTTAACACATGCAAGGCAGATGCCCTACACTTGCGCCACCACTCTGGCCCCTGTTGTCATAGTCTGTATATTATAGCCCTATGTTTATAACTTTTCATTTTCATAGTTTGTTTATTTTTATTGTTAAAATAGATATTCTTGCATTGGAGCACTGAAAGTAAAAAATGTGATCAGATGTCACTTAAAATACAGAATACCTCCTTCCCTCACTCCCAAAATCTATTAAAGAGAAGTAAGTGAAAAAGTGAAATAAAAAAAGAACCTCTTGAACAATTCCTGTGTATTGTGATTTTAAAAACTACTATCAGGCACAGTTTAAACTAGAAAAGCAAGCTCAAAAGTGTTCTCAGTTGATTAATATAATTTCTTTCCAGAAAATTTCAGTTGTCAACCATATGTTTATAAGTCAAGAGATGTATTTTCCGGCGTATAAGACGACTGGGCGTATAAGATGCCCCCCTAATTTTGCAGTAAAACATAGTTTAGGCCTATATTCGCTGTATCAGACAGAACGTCCTGTGCGTGCAACTGTATGTACCACAGTGAGCCAATCACAACAAGCAAAGGTCCAGAGGTTCTACTGTCATAGGACTTCCTCTCTGACTCTGGCCCATCTGAGCAGGCTTTTGACCAGTGTAGATTCTGGTCCCAGAACATTGTCTAATTTGCATGCATAAAATGCCTGCTTGGATTGGCTGAGCCAGAGAGGCGGTCCGAGCAGCCTGGCAGTGATTGGTGCAGAACAGTGTCTCATTTGCATGCATCAAAAGCCTGCTTGGATTGGCTGAGTTAGAGAGGCTGTCCCGAGCAGTCTGGCAGTGATTGGTGCAGGATCGAGTTGGAAAATTCGTTTTGTGGCAATATTCAGACAATTTTCGTTTAGCGGCATATTGAAACATTTTCGGTTGACTTTTTTTTTTGTTTGTTTGTTTCAAAAGTCGTCTTATACGCCGGAAAATACGGTATCTGTAAATTGGCTCATTTGTTTTTAGAGACTTTTGAGAAGAGAAAAAAGGTTAGGAGGAACTACAAACAATTGCAAGAAGTGTGCTCAGCTTGTGTTGGGACTGTCTCAAGGCCAAGAAATAGTGGTTTTGTCTGTCACCCAGGGACTTAGCTGGTGGAGCCAAATTGACCTGGAGTGTTTTGCCATGGTTTTCCCCTCAGGGATTCTCAACATCAAATCAAAGCCTTTCCTCTATTTCCACTTGGCAAGTTGCCCTTTTCTGATCTTGTCCCCTCTCTGTGATGTTTCTGTTAACCTAACTTCCCTTGAGTTAAATGGTAACAGCGGTGATGGGTTTATACTAAACTCCTAGTAACCAAAAATAATTAGAAAATAACTAGAGTTGGCTTCTCCTGGAGTAATTTATGTCTTCGACTTTTTTGACCTTGTGAATGATGAAGCCACAATTGGACTGATTTTGCAAAATATTTTGACCTCTGGGCTAGCAACCTGTATGGAGTTATCATTCAGCTTTTTGCCTAACAACTTATTTTTTCCTTTGATATTATTCTCTGTTGTAGTTTTGTTTGTCTCCATAGGACGGAGGGTGATACTATTGTCATGCCTTGCTAAGGAGGGTAATAAGAGCACAGAGGGCAGTGCCTACTAATTGGCAGCGGATATTTTTTTTTTTCTATGTCTTAAGTAGAGTCTCTTATGAACTCTATTTTCTGATAACTCTATTTCAGGACTTTTTCAACTTTGGGTGGTTACTTATTGTATTTTTGTACCCTGAACCAATATTCTAAAAGTCCCTCTAAAAGCAGAAATCATATTTTGCCTAATCTTGAATGCCATTCAAAAAATATCTAAGGTGAACCTCAGAGAGCTACTTAGCAAAATATTGTTCATTGTCGCTAACAAATTGTAGCAGACAGAAGAAATACTGACTGGAATGAAATCCAAGTATTTGCTTTTCCCCCCTGAGAAAACAAGATCTTTTTTAAAATTCTAATTTGCAGTTTGAAGTTGTTTCAGTGAAAATACAAGAAGCAGCAGCAAAAAAGACGAAGCAGGCACTTTTGGATATTGTAATTACACCTAAGGTTTGTTTTTATTATAGTTTTCAGGCTTAATCATGCTCTTGATTCCACCAAAATGTCATAGAATCACAGCACTAAGGAAGTCTCAAAAGGTCTTTTAGTTTTCTATCTCTAAGGAGACCATAAGTTTAAATTTTTGCAAACATTTGCTTACCCCTATAGTTTTCGTTTAAAATATCCTGTAAATGAAGGAACACCTAGAGATCAAAACATCTTTTTGAATAAAGTAATATTTTATTTAAACCCCTTTCACTTATGATTGCAACTTCCTGGTTCATCTATCTTCTATTTTTTTTCCTTTCTTCTTCCTTCCCTGGTAATTTTTTTTTCTCAGGATCTCTTTTTTTTCTTTTTTCAAAGGAAAACTTTAATTTTCTCACTGCTCTACTATTTATAGAATGTCTTAGCGTATCCATTCTCTTTTTGTTTGTTTGTTGTGTTTTGTTTTTGGGTCACACTTGGGGGTGCCTCAGGGGTTATTCCTGTCTCTGCTCTTAGGAATCACTCTTGATAGGCCCCGGGAGGAAGCATATGGGATGCAGGGATTGAACTCCTGGCTGGCCATGTGCAAGGCCTCCGTGATGTACAATCATACTACTCGATCTGGCTCCTAGCTATCTATTCTTAAATAGATGCTTCTATTGAGAATATGCTTCCATGATGTGGGCTATGCCACCCCCTTTGCTAAGATACCTATTTCTAGGACAAATACCTGTCTTACTCAAACAGGAATTTAGATTGATGGGGATTTTCTTCATTTCATTTCATTTTCAGGTACCCATATCCTAAATAAATGGCTCAGTTTTTTCTGTGTTACCCTAGAGCTTTCTTACTAGCAATACTTCACAAACTCTCTTCTCTTCTTGTTGTTCCTTTTGCTCACACCCAACACCCCTCATCATCTGGTTTAGACCCGGGGGTGGATTACAGGGTTCTAAAAAAAGGCCAGACCACTCGGATTGTAGCTTTCAGGGTGATCAGTTCAAAGTGTCACTTACTCAGTTCCTGGAATTTGCCAAATGCCACCTTTTTAATGCCTTCAATCGAATTTGTCATTATCATGTGTAATTGCCATGGTTATTTTTAAATCTTTGTTTTCTCTTTGGCCCTCTAGGTTCCTAGGTTATTCATATTGTTCAGTAATATATATTACTATTTCTTCTCAAGGTCAAAGGATTCAATCTTGGAGTATGTGGAGCCAGCAAGATGATTCACGTCTCAGCAGTCATCAAATTCAGCTGAGCTGATTGTGACCACTATGGAGCCTACGTTAGACAAAAGATCCTAGAGAACCAGAACCAATTAGAGAGGATCTGGCCTGGTTAGAATATCCATAAAGCATTGGTTAAGAGACCACCACTATGAAAGGAGAGGATTCTGGTGAGCCATTGAATTCAAGCTTTAAGCCATGGAGGATCCTTAAATTTTTAAATGGCATCATGTAGCTTTGGGGGTCTTCACTGCGGCCTTGGAATAAGGCCAAAGTCCCCAGAGAATAGAGCACTGTAGCCAGAATTAAGTTTCGATACTGCCTGGCGATGCAGCAGTGAGTCTTTGCCAAGGAAGGGCTAAGGTAGGGCCTTAGAAGTGCTTCAAGTTGGAAACATTTTGGTCTTTAAAATAAGTCCTATTTTTCCCCCCTTCATTTTCCTAGTAAGGGGCTTTTCACGTAGCAGAATAGTTGTAACTGACACTCGATTATGCGGTTAAGTGACTATTAAAGAGCAAACCTCTAATACTGTGGCCAACACCCACAATATCCACTCAGTTCAGACCACAGGAAAGCCGTAAAGCACCCATACGAGATAGAAACAAATCCCATTCATTTTATTCTCCTGGTAACATATACAAATTGTGTTTATCCTATATTATTGCCTGTTGAGTATGGAACAGTATTATATCTTATAAAACATCACACATTTTACTTTACCTGAACGATGGGAAGGTGGCATGAACCAGAGTAAGAGCACATGACTTGAATGTGAGTCCCTGGGTTATGTCCTCAGTTTCTTAGCTATGGCTCCAGAACCCCCCAGGCACTGTCCCTCACAATTAAAGAAACCAACAAATCTTTGTTACTAAGCAGATATCACCATTACCTGAGCTGTTGAAAACTAGCTTTGATTTGGCTTGCACCCTGCTGGGGTGTCATAAACCACAATTACTCAAGGCATCCCTGCAACATGGGTCAGATATGAGTTCTCGTTGTGTGGTGTGTGTGTGTGTGGGTGTGTGTGTGTGTGTGTGTTTGGACCTTTTCCTAATATGTTTTATATTGAGGCATCTCAGTTTTTTCTCAAATAGAGATACATGACAGATCAGTGGTCATCTTGTCTGCACTGATGTATGTAGGTTACTGTCTTTGTGGGGCCAAAGCTGCGGTGGCCCTGCAGCCAGAGTTCAGGGACCCTTAGGAGGTACGATGTACCCTGGCTTGAGTGAGGAGAAAGGGAAGTCTGAGCAGCAGATGTGTTGAGGACACCCAGGGAGAGGGAGTTACAAGATATGACGAGACATCATCTGGGATCTAATGCATCAGGGAAACCCAGAGATTAATCTTATCTTGTAGATATCATAAAGAGAATGGTAGCTGGCTTTCAATGGCAATTTTATAAGAGCATTACCCTGTATAGAAAGAGAGGAACGCAGGTGTTAGACTAGAATTGGAAAATTATTCATATGAACTCAATTATTTAATAGTGTAGGTAGTGAATTATATATATGTATATTATTTAAAGTATATATAAAGAGAAAGATCCCCCCCCCCCCCCACCCCCCCCCCCCCCCGTTAAAATTGTTGTCATGTTTATATGTATGATGTGCACATACTTGTTTTTTCTTTGTTTTTGTTTTTGTTTGTTTGTTTTTGGGTCACACTCAGCAGTGCTCAGGGTTGTTACTCCTGGGTCTATGCTCATAAATTGCTACTGGAAGGCTCAGGGAACCATATGGATGCTGGGATTCGAACCACTGTCCTTCTGCATGCAAGGCAAAACACCCTACCTCCGCTGCTATCTCTCCAGCCCCTCACATAATTTTTAACAGAAATATTCCCTAAGCTTACTCAGTGAAGGGCTCTGAAAGTGGTGATTTCCCCAATCACATCATGGTACCAAGATTTAGGTTCTCAATAGGATCATATAATTAGCCATTAAGATCTTGTTTTCTAAATATCATGATACTGTGATTAAGAATAAGACATAAGTGGCCGGAGCAGGCGGGGCCAAGCAGGAAAAAAAGAGAATAAGACATAAGTATGTGTCTTCATCTCCTCCTTCTAAGTATGTAGCTTCTAAAACACTTAGAGTTTCAAGTGAAAAGTAAAATTACAGTCTGGGTCTTTTTCATAGAAAACCTCTTTCATCTCTATCTGATTTTGTATTAATGAGGTGATTTTCTAGAAAGCTCTAAGGATGAGCGCTAGTTGCCAGAGGAATCAAACTATGACTAGAGGGATTTGGCACTTTTAGTTCAAAATCCTCTTAGTAGAACATTTGACCTTACTCTGCTTCCTCTGCCCCTTTTCTTGGGGGGGGGGGTGGGAGGGCACATCAATTTATGCTTAGGGATCATTCTTGAAAATCTTTGGGGACAATATGAGGTGTTGGGGTTTGAACCTGGGTCAGCTGCATGCAAGGCAAATGCCTTATTTATGGCACATTCTCTCCAGCTCACTCAAGTAGATATTCTAGTGCTGAGACTGAGAGGGCACCAGAAAGAGAGGTTCCAGGTCTTTGGGCCACTGGACCCTTGTTCAGCTGCTCCTGACAACCCAGGACACCAGCATATCCTGAAGCAGAACGGAGGCCCCTGCTGCCCACACAGGCTGTTCCACTGAGGACCAGAATGGTTCCCATCATGAACAAAGCCTGGATCTTTGAAAGACAAAAAAGTTAATTTCTCTGCAGGTCACAGCCTCTAAAATCCCCCAATAAAGCTCTGGCCCCAACAAGGCCTTTGTCAAGCCCATTGTCCTCCTAAGTCCTTCGCTTGAGGTCCAAGTGGACCCAGTTACTTACTGTTCCTCTAAAACCACCCATGGCTCAAGTTCTGCCTGTAGAATTAAACCTCTTAGCCTATAACCATCCTACAAAAGCCAAAAATATGATGTGACTCCGACTTAGAATCTTTCCACGCAGAGTTACA
Organism: Suncus etruscus; assembly: GCF_024139225.1. Classification (NCBI taxonomy): domain Eukaryota; kingdom Metazoa; phylum Chordata; class Mammalia; order Eulipotyphla; family Soricidae; genus Suncus; species Suncus etruscus. The sequence goes on along the minus strand of NC_064855.1, from coordinate 6,609,123 downwards.
GCCATTCGAAAGCCATCACCTGCGCTCTGAAAACGTGGCTCTGTTCGGCTCACACACCGTGTAGGCAGTGACTCCCCAAAGAAAGAGACAGAGCTATTAATCATGTCCCATTTTTCCTTCCTAGTTCATCAGTTATTGGGGCTGGAGAGATAGCATAGTGGTGAGTGTGTTGGCCTTTCAGGTTTGATCCCCTGGAATCCCATATGGTTCCACCAAGAACTATCTGAGTGCAGAGTCAGGTGTCAGCCCCGGACATGACAAGCTGTGACCCCAAATTTTGAAAAAGAATCCAATGCATCAGTCAGTGAGATAGTGAAATATTCAAAGGGTTCAAAATCTCGGAGCTCCCTCTCACCAGTGGGAAATTTCAGGTGGTGAAGAAATGGTCTCTTTCAGGCAAATTGCTGCTGCTACCAAATTCTAGATCAGAAACTGGCCAGTATTCACCTCTCCTGCAAGGCTTTTGGGAAATGCAGCTCCTGGAAAGGATCTTAGGGAGTTCAAGCCTCAGCGCCCTGCCCTGCAACTTGTATTGGTTTCCTGTGGACGCTGTGACAAATGGCCACAGGTGTGACTGGTTTCATATAACAGAAACTGTTTGATTAAGGGTTTGGAGCTCAGAAGCCTGAAATGAATTTTCCCTGAGCTGAAATTGAGATGTGAGCAGGGCTGAGCAGCCCCAGGGCTCTGTCAGGGCTAGCAAAACCTCTCCTCGCCTCTTCCAGCTTCTGGGGCTATGAGTTGTTCCACCTTTTGGGGGCACTCCAGGGGTATACTATTGGGTTTTGGAATGTGAAGGGCTTTTGGTAAACACTGTGACTCCCTCCAGATCTCTAAGCACTGGCCTTAATTCCAGTTTTTTATCTAGATTTCAGGTGAATGCCGCCAAGAGTAGTCCTGTTTTAGTCTATTCTCTCTCTCTCTCTCTCTCTCTCTCTCTCTCTCTCTCTCTCTCTCTCTCTCTCTCTCTCTCTCGTTCTGTTTTTGAACCACACTCAGGAGTGCACTCAGGGCTGTACTACTGACTGACTCGAGGAACCATATGGGATGCCGGGGATGGAACCCGAGTTGGCTGTGTGCAAGGCAAACACCCTACCAATTTGCTGTCTCTCCAGCCTCTGTCTTTGTGTTTTTAACATCCATCTTTTAGTTAAAAAATTTCAACTAACCTTTCTTTCAATCAAGTCTTTCAACCTTCCTTCCTTCCTTCCTTCCTTCCTCCTTCCTTCCTCCTCCTTCCTTCCTTCCTTCCTTCCTTCCTTCCTTCCTTCCTTCCTCTTCCTCCCTCCCTCCCCCTCCCTCCCTCCCTCCCTCCCTCCTCCTCCTCCCTTCCTTCCTTCCTCCCCCCTCCCTCCCTCCCTCCCTCCCTCCCTCCCTCCCTCCCTCCCTCCCTCCCTTCCTTCCCCTTCCTTCCTTCCTTCCTCCCTCCCTCCCTCCCTCCCTCCCTCCCTCCCTCCCTCCCTTTCCTTCCTTCCTCCTTCCTTCCTTCCTTCCTTCCTTCCTTCCTTCCTTCCTTCCTTCCTCCTTCCTTCCTCCCTCCCTCCCTCCCTCCCCTCCCTCCCTTCCCTCCCTCCCTCCCTCCTTCCTTCCTTCCTTTCCTTCCTTCCTTCCTTCCTCCTCCCTCCCTCCCTTCCTTCCTTCCTTCCTTCCTTCCTCCCTCCCCTCCCTCCCATCCTCCCTTCCTTCCTTCCCTTCCTTCCTTCCTTCCTTTCCTTCCTCTCCTTCCTTCCTGCCTGCCTTCCCTTCCTGCCTTCCTTCCTGCCTTCCCTCCTGCCTTCCTTCCATCCTCCCTCCCTCCCTCCCTCCCTTCCTTCCTCCTCCCTCTCTCCCTCCTTTCCTTCCTTTCCTCCTTCCCTCCTTCTCTTACTCCCTCCCTTCCTCCTTCCTTCCCTTCTTCCTTTCCTCCTTCCCTCTCTTTCCCTCCCTCCCTCCTTCCTTCCTTCCTTCCTTCCTTCCTTCCTTCCTTCCTTCCTTCTTCCTTCCCCTCTCTTCCTTCCTTCCTGCCCCTTCCCTTCCTTCCTTCCTGCCTTCCTTCTTGTCCTCCCTCCCTCCCTCCCTTTCTTCCTTCCTCCCTCCCTCCCATCCGTCCTCCTCCCTCCCTCCTTCCCGTCATCCTCCCTCCCTCCCTTCCTTCCTTTCCTCCTTCCCTCCTTCTCTTACTCCCTCCCTCCCTCCTTCCTTCCCTTCCTCCTTTCCTCCCTTCCTCCTTCCCTCCCTCCCTCCTCTCTCCCTCTCTTCTTTCTTTCCTCTTTCTTTCTTTCTTTCTTTCTTTCTTTCTTTCTTTTCTTTCTTTCTTTCTTTCTTTCTTTCTTTTTCTTTCTTTCTTTTCTTTCTTTCTTTCTTTCTTTCTTTCTTTCTTTCTTTCTTTCTTTTCTTTTCTTTCTTTCTTTTCTTTCTTTCTTTCTTCTTTCTTCTTTCTTTCTTTTCTTCTTCTCTTTCTTCTTTCTTTCTTTCTTTCTTTCTTCTTTTCTTTCTTTCTTTTTCTCTTTCTTTCTTTCTTTCTTTCTTTCTTTCTTTCTTTCTTTCTTTCTTTCTTTCTTCTTCTTTCTTCTCTTTCTTTCTTTCTTTCTTTCTTCTCTTTCTTCTTTCTTTTTCTCAATCCTTCCTCCCTTTCTTCCTCCCTTTTTTTGTCACACCCAATGGTGCTCAATGGTCACTCCTGCTTCACTCAAAAATCACTCTTGGTGGTTACTCAGGGGACAAGCTGGGAGATTAAATTTGGGTTCTGCTACATGCAAAGCCAAATGCCCTACCCACTCTACTATTGTTCGGAGCCCCATTAATGAGTTTTCTTATGAAGCCCAGTTCTTTATCTCTTATAAAGATATGCCTATCGAGAAAATAAATGTCAATGCTTTTTAATCTGTGCAGTGATTGTGCTGACAGCAGCAGAGTGAGTTTAACTAAAGGGTATACAAAAGCCTAACCTTATATTAACGAAGAGTGAAGGTGAACGAATGTGCTGACACCCTTTCCTCCCTTCTTTGACTTCATCTTTGCCATGTTCCACCTGAGGCAGGTTGGAGCATTACTGGAAAGGTATGTTTTAGGATGAAAGCATGGTTATTATATCTAATTTTCTGTCCTCTCTCACCTCTAGGTCTTTCAATAAATGTTAGATTTTAGATAGTTTCTATTATTGAAAGTGTAATGTATGATTAGATTTTCTTATGGGGGGCAATGGAAAGGTCTACATGACTACTGACTTTTATCCTTGGTGCTTTTATGTTTTTTTATAGTTAGGAAAAGATTTTATAAAATATACTTTCAGAAAAGCCTTTTAAAAAATAATGGTATTGAACGAGTCACAGAAATATATATGTGCTAGATTATATTTGACTATATATAGTTTTTGACCAAATATAAAAATATAATGAAAATAGAAACAATTCATACTAGTTTTGTGAGCACAAAATAGATATTTATATTTTCAACTCTGCTCCTATATCACACTTGTAACTACTCCTTTGTCAAAAATTATTTTCTGGGTCCAGAAATAGTGAAGGAATTGGAGGGGGGTCCTGCTTGTAAGTTTAGGGTCATGAGTTAGACCCCATGTCCCCACATGCATCAGGACGACCCTGGCAGCTCCCCAGTGCTACAGGCAATTTTTGAACACAGCACAGCTAGATATGTGTGTAGAAGCACCAGAGAGAGGGCTTTGATGCCTGGCCGCCCTACAGCTGAGCTGATGTGTGAGTACCAGGGCCAGAAAGTGCAGCCTCTGGAGCACTTGTGTGAGTACCCAGTAACCCCTGCAAGAACCCTACATAGCAGGTGTATGTCATCCAAACATGTGGCCCCAGTACTTAAAATATTTCTTCACGGGGCCGGAGAGATAGCATGGAGATAAGGCATTGGCCTTGCCTGCAGAAGGTCGATGGTTATAATCCCGGCATCCCATATGGTTCCCAGAGCTTTCCAGGAGTGATTTCTGAGCCTGGAGCCAGGAGTGACCCCTGAGCACTGCCGGGTGTGACCCAAAAACCAAAAACAAACAAACTAACAAACAAAAAAACAAAAACAACAAAATTTCTTTAGGGACTTTTGGAGGAAAAATAGAAGTGCTGAGGTTAAGGGTAGATGGAAGTACTTTGGTTATTGGTGTGGTATTATAATGTTGAACCCCCAAACATAGACATAGGTACTCTGTGAACGAATACTGCTTCCAAAAACAAACAATAAGTCAAGATAGTAAAAAAATCAAAGCAAAACAAAACTGAGAACTATCAACAAATCTTCTAAATTGTGCTAGAGAGGACTCCTAGTATGATAGGGGATTTCTCATTTTGAGTCCCTTACAAGTTTCAGTTTCTGCAGGTCTGAAAAAAAAGAGCTAAAAATGGAGCCCAATGGTTGAGCACATGCTGATGTGTACAAGGTCCTGTCTTTTATCTTTGGCAGCACACACACACACACACACACACACACACACACACATAAATAAGGAAATAAATACTAACATCTTTTGAAAATATGCTGAGTCCTTAAAAAAAGAAATCCTAGATTTCTTGAGTTTTTATTTAATTTTTTTATTGGGATACCATGATTTCCAGGGTTAGTCATGGTTGAGTTTCAGGCATATACTGTTTGAAACATCAGTGCTTTCAGCAGTATTGATTTCCAACTGCCATGGTCCCACTTTCCTGCTCACTGCCTGCTTGCCTCTATGGCAGGGCATTATTTTCCCTTTTGGGCACTGTGGTTTACAGGACTGTTACTGGTGTGGTTTTATGCATATCACTTTATCCCTTTCTAGTACCGACTCCCCCCCCATTGTGGCCATTTTCTCCATCATTGTTGGTTGCTTCCTGTCCTGACCCTCTACTTCCTGACTACTGAAGACCGTTTCTCAGGCTTTGTTTTTCTATGGTCTTTGGGCATTTGTTACTCCCAACTACTATGTTTCTTTATATCCCCCCATATGAAGAAATAATTCTGAGTTGGTCTTTCTCCCTGACTAATAAACTTCATTCAGAACCCTACTTTACAGACCCATGCACCTAGCAGCAATTTGCATGACTTCTCTTTCCTTGTAGCTAAGTAGTATTTCACTGTATAGATACCCCAAAGAGTCTTTATTCAACCATCTGCTTGCTCTTGTACACCTGGCTTGCTTCCAGATCTGGACTTCTGTGACAAACATCTACACTCAGATGTTTCTTTTCTGTGTTGTGTTCTAGGGATCATGGGGTATATTCCAAGAAGTGGAATTGTGTATTATGATGGAAGATCAATCCCTAGTTTTTTGAAGAGCTCCCATATTGTTCTGAGAAAAGCTGGGGCCGATCAAACTTCCTCCCAGTAGTTGAAGTGATTCTACTTCAAGGAAGATTAATTTGTGTTAACTGGCATTACATCTAGAGGAACTTTTCTTCTATACAAGATGGACTCATAAACTAAATGCTGCTTCTCAAGGACTAAGTACCCATTCTCCAATTGCTTACAAGAAGTTAATCATATTTCCTCATAGGACCAAGATACAGATTACTGATTTAGCTGATGTTTATGGAAGTCATACCTTATATTTAAGTTTCATTTTCTTACCTCCAGTTTAGTTTCTGGACAGAACCCATATATTTCTATCCCCCAAGCACAGGGGAGCATCAGTGGTTGTTCAGTTGGTTTTCTATCCTCCCCCTGCACCCAATGATTTGCTTGGAGACTGAACAGAGAACAAGCAAGGGAAAAGGCTCCAAGACCAAGTCCATGGTAGGGGGTGTCAGGTGCAAGTATCCAGAAAGTCCTTATTCAGTGGGGTGACCTGGAGACGCCTTTAGTTGGCTGGCAACATGTCATGATCACATGCCCCAAATGGTTGCCAACTAGGGAAGATTTGGGGAGATTCAGTGACCAGGATCTTTTACCAGATGGCAAAACCCCCTTCCCCCCTTTTTTGCCACCCCAGTCCCCTATGAACCCAAATACCAGACATACAGAGGGAAAGAACAAAGCTCAACATCAACCCTATCTCCATGGCCATGGTCTAAATTTTCATCACATGACCCTTCTAAACTCTTGAGTTATTTTATTGGATGCCCAACCAAACCAACTTGTTTGCATTCTCTCGAGCAGAACAGTTGAAGCTTCCTGCTTGCTTGCTTGATTTTTTTTTTTTTTTGGTGTGGTATTTCAGATATTTTCTGAAAACCATTCTTAGTGTTATGATGAAAGGACAGTTCTTGTGTCTTTGTTTTCTGATTTTCTTTTCTAAACCAGAAAAAAAATTGGAACAATTACAGGGAGGGAGGTGAATCAATAGAAGGATTTCATTTTTAATCCTCCAAATAACTAGAAGTTTCACCCATGTGAGCAGCTCAGTCCAGATAAATAGTCAGCAAAGAGATTCTGGGCCACAACCTGGCATCTGTCTTAAGTATGTGTTGGAGCAGGAAAATAGACACATACGGGAACCCCGCTAAGTACTTAGCAGCATCCTGCTGGCCCACTGATGGGCTAACTGCTGGTTTGGGGCCCAACGCTCAGGTCATCACCCTAAACAGTGTTTACTGGCCGGGCTCTGAGAGTGTCTGCAGCTGCAGCCTCCGTGTCCTCCAATGTTTACCTGAGCGCTCAGCAAGCACCGTGGCTCGGCCTTTCTCTGGCTGTCCTGCTCCCTGGCTCTGTGCATCTCCCGAGCTGCCAGCATCCCAGTCACCTTTCTCTTTCCTCATCACTCCACTTCAGTTTGTTGGCAATAAGATGGGGAAACCCCCCCCCCCAGTATCCAAGACTGCCAACTAGGGCCATCTTATGAGTGATTTAGGGGGATATAATTATCATTGGGTGCCATTGAACTTTTTCTTGGCCACCCCCTGTCACATGTGAACCCGTATTTTTTCTGGGGGAAACCAGGTTTTTCTCATGTCTAGGAAGGCAATGGTGTGGGTGACAGAAGCTGATGAGATGGTAAAGGGCTACTGGCCAATTCTTTTCATCCAGGCTCCAGTGTGGTGGGAGGGAGAGAGAGAGAGAGAGAGAGAGAGAGAGAGAGAGAGAGAGAAGAGAGAGAGAGAGAAGGAGAGAGAGAGAGAGAGAGAGAGAGAGAGAGAGATTTTCCTCATGTTCATAACAAAATTCCAGACATTCCCACTCCCTCAAATTAGCATGTAATTGATGGCTGCCTACTCCCTGGAATAAAAAACTGTAAAATTGCTTTTGTTTGTGGGTGTTCTTTACATGATTGAAACCCAACTACAATCAGATTTGTAATCAAGGTGTTTAAACAAAGATATTTAAAAAAAAGAAAAATAAAGTTGGTTTGCTAATCAAAGGTGACCCTGGGTAATAAAAATGAAAAAAAAAAAAGATTGCTTTTGTTTATAAGGGTGTTTTTGGGGGGACACACCTGACTGTACTCAGGGGCTACTCCTGGCACAATACTTGAGGGCCACTTTAGTGGTGCTGGTGATCAAATCCAGGGTTCTGAATGCAGGCATGGTCTGTGTCCCTGACTCTTCTCTGCAGCCCCTATTCTTTTATTCTATCATGATAAAATTCAACATGCCATTTTTTTTTTTACCAGCACTGACAGGAAAAAGAAAATGTGTGGTAGGTTTGCATTGTGTTTTGAATACCCTGAATTATCTCTCCTAAACAAAGACAAAACAAATACAGTTAATAAGAATAATACAGTTAATAATAATAAATAAGAAGGCCACCTACTTTATCATTTTTTTTTTAGCTGAAAATTTCTAGGATCCCTTGGTGTCCTGTGGGCAGAAGAGGGGGTGGAGGTTGAGAGGGGCAGTCATCAGGTTCTCCTGTGATGTGTGGGGACCCCAGTTGCTCTGGCCCACTTTGATAAGTGGATGATGAGCTGAGGCCCCAGTGCCAGGCCACAATTTCTTTTCTTTTCTTTTTCTTGGGGGGCCCACACCCGTTTGATGCTCAGGGGTTACACCTGATAAGTGCTCGAGAAATTGTCCCCATATGGGATGTCGGGGGATCGAACCACGGTCCTTCCTTGGCTAGCGCTTGCAAGGCAGACACCTTACCTCTAGCGCCACCTCACCGGCCCCCAACAATTTCTTTTCTTAAATATAAATCATAATTGTCTATCATATTAATGTTATCTAATTTCAAATTTTCAAAGCAGGGAAAGCAATCATCATTTTATAAAAAAGAAAAAGCATATGAGTGCTGGAGAAATAGTATAGCGGGTACTTAGATTTCACACAGCCAACCCGGATTCAATCTCTGGCATCCCATATGGACCCCTGAGCCTGCCTAGGGAGTAATTCTTTCTTTTTTTTTCTTTTATTTAAACACCATGGTTACAAACTTGTTCATGAATCAAATTTTTTTTTTTTGGTTTTTGGGCCACACCCAGTTTGTACGCTCAGGGGTTACTCCTGGCTATACGCTCAGAAGTTGCTCCCGGCTTGGGGGACCATATGGGACACCGGGGGATCGAACCGCGGTCCGTCCTAGGCTAGTGCTGGCAAGGCAGGCACCTTACCTTTAGCGCCACCGCCTGGCCCCCCCATGAATCAAATTTTAATCTTACTATGTACACCACCCTTCACTATGAACATTTCCCACCACTCATGTCCCCAGTTTCCCTTCCACTCCTCCACCTGCCTCACTCCCTTCTCCCTACACCTATACCTCACTCCCTTCTCCCTTCTTTCCTCCCCCTTTTCACTTTTAGATACTATGGTTTGCACTATTGTTAATCAAGGCCACTGTGCATATCACGTTATCTCTGTTCAACATCCAGTTATTCAACACTCCATTCACCAGACCAGAGTGATCAGTTCCAGGTATCATTATTTTAGTGGTCCCTTCTCTACCCTTACTGCACTACTCCACTATTTGAGATCACAATTTCTTTCCCTTTATTTATTTTTTTTGCCACACCCATGTGACACTCAGGAGTTACTCCTGGCTATGTACTCAGAAATCGTTCCTGGATTGGGGGACCATGTGGGATGCCAAGGGATCAACCAAGTTTTGTCCTACGCTAGTGTTTGCAAGGCAGATGCCTTACCTCTAGTGCCACTGCTCCAGCCCCTGAGGTCACAATTTCTTGATCCCTTCATCTGTCACTGGATATGAGGTTGTTTCCATATCTTGGCCATTGAAAAAAAAAAAGAAAGCCTACAATGAGCATAGGTATATGTCTGTCTTTTAAAATACATGTTTTGGGGGATGGATGACAGTTTTTCCATGGCAAAAAACCCAAACCAAACGAAACCAAAATAAAACCCATAACAACTGAGGCTAAAAAAATCCCCAAAACTCACTGAGAGGGAGAAAAAATTGCACAGAGTAATCAGATACAGAGCTCATAGTCAAGACAGATAAAGCATTAAAAATAGAACAACTTCATCAAAAAGTGAGAAGTGGGGAGAAACATACCAACAACAAATAGCACATGAGAAAGCATTCATCATCGCTTATTATCAGGGAAAGGCAAGTCAAAATGACAGTGAGACATCTCGCACCAGTGAGAATGGCGTGTACTGAAAAGTCTGGAAACATCTGCAGTGGGTGGGGATGTGCTTTAGAGAACCCCCTCACTCATTGCTGGTGGGAGCGTCCTCTGGTTGCTTCTCTATGGGAAACAATATGGAGGCTTCTCCAGAAACTAAGGTTAGAACTTCTGTGTGATTCAGACTTTCCACTTTTGGGAACAGACTCTCTTTGAAGCATCCCTGTTGGTGCCACACCGGACCTGTTATCACTTGGTAAAGCTCAAAAATCTGGCGATTTTTCTTTTCTGGAGCACACATGCTTTCATGACTACTTGCCATCTAGTGGCCAAGTGAAACATGGGATCTGCTAGCCAGGAAATGGGGGAGCTCAAACTCCATTCTTCATCATCATCAAATTACTTTTAAATTTGACTCAATTTTCACTTTAAAGAAATCTAAGGGAAAGCAACAATTCTCTCTAAATAGCTCTTAAATTATTTTTATGGAAGAAGATACCATTTCTTTGAAATCAACTGGCATTTTCTATGAATCTTCTTCATAGCATCTCTGTAAAGAGTTGTACTTTTATAATACTTGTTTTAAATATGAAGGTGTATATAGGTGAATTCAATTTTATAAAGTCTTAAGGCTTTTCTGTGACAGAATGTGTTTGTCTGAGGACAGGCCCGAGACACACTATCTCTCCTGGAGGCTCTGGCACTAGACTCAAGGAACTACTGAATTTTCCAGCGTATAAAACGACCCTTCAACCCATGAAAAACTTTCTAAAAGTCGGGAGTCGTTTTATATGCTGGTATACGGCATGCTGAAACTTATTCCAGCTTCAGGGACAAGTGATCCGCCCCCCTCTTACTTTTAAGCAGTAACTTAATTTTAAGACTTTTAGGAAGTTTTTCAGGGGTTGAAGGGTCGTCTTATGCAATGGAAAATATGATAGTTGCTTTTTAAATAGGGGCCACATCCAGTGGTAGAGGACGATGCAGCCCAGGCAATGCAAGTGCTGAGTAACACAAGGGCCTCACATATCCAGGGCTTGTGCTCTGTTACTGGTCCAAGGAACTAGTTCCTTTTGGACACCAGCAAATCCTAAACAACATGATTTCATTATAAAGGAAATGCACAAAACTAGGAATAAGGGTGAGATGTCCCAGATCAATCATGTTTGGATTAAAATCTTTCTAGAATTAGATGGTCTGCAGTAGGCCAGGACCTGTAGTGAGCAGATGTGAATAATACTTTTATGGGGACCCAGGAGGGCCAGGAGGTGGGTTCTCTGTGGCCCAGGCCACATACTGTAAACATTTGACTTTGAATGTTTCCTCTGGGGGTTCTCTCCAGTTGGTCATACTCTTAGGTACTTAATACATGGTGGCTTCATATCTTCATGTCAGATCATTTCTCTATCTGGGTCTCGTCAGTAACCACAAGCTCCAATTTTCCCAATTCAAGGCCATTTGTTCCTGTGTCATCAATAGAAGTATTTATTCTCTAGGTTTCCCCAAAATCTCTTCTGCCTAGACTAGTTTTGCTCTACTGGTAGCTTCTTTTTTATTTTTTTGGTTTTTGGGTCACACCCAGCAGCTCAGGGGTTACTCCTGGCTCTATGCTCAAAAATCGCTTCTGGCAGGCTGGGGGGACCATATGGGATGCTGGGATTCGAACCACTGTCCTTTTGCATGCAAGGCAAACACTTTACCTCCATGCTATCTCGCCGGCCCCTACTGGTAGCTTCTTAACTATGATTTTTTTTTTAGATTGAAAGAAGCTTCAAACAGATCCCTGAGACCTAGTGCCCTGCTGGCTTTCACCCCTCTGCCCAGTGCTCACTGCCTCACCTCCAGAGGAGGCACCCGCTTTTCTTTAATATGGAGTGGCTGCTTCTCAGGGAGCCTTAGGGAAAGTCTGGTTGCTGCTGTTTTGTAGACAGGAGCCCCCAAATGACAGGCAGGCTGGGAGAAATGAGGGGTGACTGCATGAGGGAGGTCAGGGCATGACTTGGATTGTGCCTGGATCCCAGAGGACATCCAGGATCAGGGGAGAGTTGGAAGGCCCATCTGAGAGAGCTTAGCACTGTCCCCTGCACTGGATGCCCCGAGGAGTGACTCAGCCTGCAGAAGCCCTGGGTGGCCCAAGCACCCAGATTCACCCTTTCTGTAGATACCACAACTGTGGATGCCGCTTCCACATCAGGCCCACTCTGAGGGTAATGACAGGAATGCCATGTGGGGGCTATATCTTTAAAATTTTTTGAGTGTTCCCCTTTAAGTTATGCAAAATGCTGCCTTAGACTTGCATATTCTTCAAACCACCATTGAGTATCTGAGGCTGTGTCTTAGGGAAGATGTATAGGGAATAGGCCTATACAGAAATAGGCCTTTAATATGGCCTTGTGGATACAGACTTGAACTCTTACACCTTGAAACATCCTGGGATTAGAGAGTCTAGCGAATAGAGAGATGCACATCCAAGGTGCCTCAGCCCTGGTTCCTGCATTTAAGAACCATATCAGTTAAGACTCAAACAATGATCAATAATAAACTAAAGTCAAATGACAGAGGTGGAAACTGTTATACAGAGAAAATTGGAATAAGAACACCACCGCTAGAGTATCTAAGCAGAATTTCAGCTTTGTTGTTAGTTTTGTACTTTGCTTTTTTAAAATTATTTTTAAAATAAATTTAGCTTGTTTAGAGTGAGATGCAGATTTCCAATCTGCACAATTGCTACTATTCATCTAGGCTGTTTCGTGCAAACAACTTGCAAAGCCAGTATTTTCAGTCATTTATATTACTTTGGAATAAGGAGTGCTCCAGCTCTCTCAGCTTCGTGGGGTGCAAACATTATGGGTGTGGCTCGCCCTACTTCCTCTTGTGTGTTACTGCGTGTGTGTGTGTTGCTTCATGGAGAATGTGCTCTCTTCTTTTTTCCCCCACACCATACACATTGAGAAAACAAGCCACAGCAATAGTGAAATTAGAACTTTGCTGAAATTTATTGCAGAAGAACCAGGAAACAGTGCAATAGAGCCTGGTGGGTGGTGCTGAAAATTTGGGTGTGAACAAGAGTCAGGTCCCAATAGGCAAACAAATCAATGCATGGGAGAAAACCAAGTGCTGTTTTGAGTGGGGATGAGTTTAGGACTTGATGCATTAATTGTAATTCTTGCAAAGTGATGAGTTTAACTTGATAAAGTATTTGTATTTCTGGCAAAGATGGAGAATATGAACGTGTGAGATAGAAATTGGAGCCTAGTATCTAGCATGTGGCCTTGGCCAAGCCAGATAGCTTGCCTAGCCCTCCTTCCTTCTTTGTAAGAAAATGCTCCAGGATGGAGACTACGGTCCTCCTTCCCTATAGTGATTGGCCCGGGCCAGTGCAGAGGCCTTGTTAAACCTGCAGGGGGCAGCACCCTCCACGTTGTGGTGGAACAAATGCAGCAGCATCTCTGCTCAGCTCTGGTCTGTCTTTTCCTCAGAGCTTTCAACTTCAAAACTCTAAATACTTAGAGGATTTTGATTTGTGATTTCTCCTTCTTGAATGGATTATAGGATTCACAAAAGCTGTTCCAATACTGTAGCCCTGGATTCTAAAACAGCGACCCTCATACATACGAAACTCTCAATACATGCTGGTTATATTGTGTGTGACTTCATTATTTTTTAACAGCCAGGGGTTTGGGCCATCCTCGGGGGTGCTCCGGGGCTACTCTTAACCTGACCATGCTCAGGAGTGTTGCCTGTAATGCTTAAGAGACCATATGAAGTGCCAGGGGTTGGAAACCTGGGTTGAAGGGTGCAAGGCAAGTACCTTAATCTCTGCACTATCTCTCCAACCCCTAGAATCTATCACCTTACAGCAGTCCTGAATAGCTACATACTGTCTGAATAAGACCAATAAATCCCAAAGCCAATATATGCGTTGTTTGAAAAGCATTAGGTTGTATCTTAGGAGAAAGTTGTCTTAACCAATTGCTGATGCAAAACTCCTTGAAGGGTCACTTTTATTGGAAGAATCACATGTTTTCTGAGGTATTTTTCTTGAGGTATTTTTCTTGAGGTATATTTCTTGGTTTGACAAATCAAGCAATTTTGCAATTTGACAACTTAGCAAGAAATACAAAAGAAGTGATAGAGGTTAGAACATTTACTGTCTGAAAACATCTACAATAAGAAATTTCTAAATTTACTGTTCTTTGTCTTGTTTATATTTTCCTTCTTTCCTAGAAATAAGTTTCTAAGTTATTACTAACAAGACTACTAACAATATTTTTATTTCCCCGTGGAAACTTCAGATTATAGTATCTAAGTAGTGAATGAATTTATATTTGAAATGTATGACTTTTACAACCATTTATGCTACAGTTAAACTAGTGATCTTAGTTTTAAAATTTTTTTTATATGTGTGACAAACTAGGGAATAAACTTTAGCCTAAGCATATACGTTTAATAACTGGAGAACAGATCCACACAGTTGAGCTGGTGGTGGGGGACTGAAAGGGAGGGGTTTTGGGGCCCTTGGGAGAGGGTGGGAGGTAAATTTCGATGTGTATAGTGTGAGGAAAACCTTCATTAACAGTACTGTAAATAACAGAGCCTCAATGAATATATATATGTATATATATTTTAATTTAAAAGAGAAGCTAAAAAACAAAGCAAAACATACAATCAATTTAAAAAGAACTTTTAGGGTGTGGAGGGATTACAGGGTGTGGAGAAATGCTTGGCTTGCTCAGAGCCTACCAAGGTTTGATTCCTGGCACTGCATTTAGCCCCCAGCTCTGTCAGGAATGATCGATCCCTGGACACATAGTGTTGAGCACCACTGAGTGTGGTCCAGAAACTAAAATAAAATAACTTTATAACCCCTCACTTCCAGAATAGGACTTTTATTTTTGGATGGTGTCTGCCGCTCTTGTGATGCCCTGCCAAGCAGGCAGACACTTCCGTGCTCTGGCCTGGAGATGATGTCGCCTCTGCCCAGTGGGCTCAGGGCCAAGGGGCACACCCAGGGGTGAAAAAAAAACCTCACACATTTTCTTCTAGAACAAATGATTCATTCAGGTGACTGTGTGAGAAGAGTCCACCCAGGGTGAACAATGGATAGTGTAGGGTGAGTTTCCCTCTGTTCCCAGGCAGAGGCCTTCTCTCTGGACAGACTCATCTCCACTTTGTCCTAGTATTTCCGCTCTCCAGAAGGAATAAAACCATCTTGTTGGCGCTTGTCTGGAAGCTGTTCCCTTCTTCCAAGACCTAGTCACAAGCCCTTTCGAGAAGCAGAAGAGAATAAGGAGACTGAATACGGTATGTTGTCTTGTGTTGTTGGATTCCACTAAGTATATGGTGCAGCCATCAAAGAATCAGGTCATATTTTACTCCAATTTCTGGAAACTTAGTTTTTTTCTTCCCAGTTTATCTTCTTGTTTGTTTGGTTTGGAAAAAAGTACATAACTTGCTGTTGGGAATAACGATGACTCACACTTTGAGAGCATGACCTACAGCTTCTGTGAGTGACTCCACATGCTCTGTTACTGTTCAGATTCTCATCAGCTCTGAGCGTGGAACCGTGACAGTTGTCATTTGGCTAGAGGAGAAACTGAGATACAAAGTGGTCCAGTAATTTGCCCATGCCCTGCATTTAATCAGAGGAGAAATTGGGCAGCCTGCCCAAAAAGCCTTACCGCAGACCTCACACCCTTACCCAGCCTTGGAGCTAGGATGTGGAACTCAAACGCCTTGTGAATCCTGGAAGAACTCTTTGCTGCTCTCTCCTGTAGGAGATCTGACACTTTGTTAAGCTCCTTTCACAAGAAAATGGAAGACTGATTGGGTGTTTAAAACAGACAACCGATCAAAAAATATTAGGAACAATTTGTGTTGGTGGGGTTGTGGTGAAAAAGGAACTCTCATCCACTGCTAGTGGGAATGTTGTCTAGTTTAACTTATATCAAAAACAGTATGGAGGGTTCTTAGTAAGTTCAGAATTGAGCTGCCTTTTGACCCAGAAGTCTTGCTTTTGGGTATCTATCTCCAGGACAGGAAAACACTGACCCAAAAGTATGGATGCACACCGCACCGCTATTCATTGCAGTACTCAGTACAATAGCTAAAACTAGGAATCAACCTAGATGTCCAACAACAGATGAGTGGATCATAAAGATGTGGTATATATTCAATAGAATACTACATAACTGTAAAGAATGATATAATCATGCAATTTGCTGCAACATGCATGCAACTGGAAGATAGCGTGTTAAGTGAAGTAAGCTAGAAGGAGGATAAATATAGGATGATATTACTTATATGTGATATTTAGAATAACTGCATGAATGAATGCAATGGTTTCAATGAGGGTTTTCTAGAACACTCTTGGTTCCAGAGAATAGTGAGAAGGAAAGAATTTGAGAATTTGAGTGGAGGAGGAGAAAGACAGATGTAAAATAAAGTGGTACAGGGACCAAGGGAACTCAGGTGCATTGATGATGTTAAGAAATGACAGAACTAAATATCCAAGCCACTGAATCAAAAATAATAAAATTATAAGACCCAAACTTTGACAACCAGACTTAAAAGTGTGCCTGTTATGATGGGAGGCTGGGGCAGGGGGAAACCATAGGATGGTTTCTGGGAACATTGCTGGAGGGAGGTTGATACTGGGTGATGGAATTGGTGGTGAAGCATTATATGTTTAAAACTCAAATATAAATAACATTGTAAATCACAATGCTTTAAATAAAATTAATAAAACACATAACAGACTATATATTTAAACACAACTGCTATACATCTACACAGAAAAATAGGTGTTTTAAAAGGAACTTAGAACATTTCCATCACAGGACTGGAGAGGAAGCTCAGAGAAAGCTCTGCATGTAGAAAGCGGGATTTGGTTTTTGGGACTCCCCTGCATGTCGCCCAAGCACCACTAGGAGTGGCGACTCATGAGCAAAGGACTATTTCCCTCAGACTTGTTTCTTTGTGGTCAACACCTTCTTCCCTTCTGGTCCTTGACAACTGGAAACTTGCTTTGTTATTATGTTTATGTCTTTTGTCATTTAAAAATATAAATAGAATCAAAGGCTCACAGTTCTTGCTTTGTGTTTCTTTGTTTATTTTTAAGACACACCTAGTGATGCTCAGGACTTATTCCTGTTGGTGCTCAAGGAACCATATGGGATGCCAGAGATTGAATGCACATTTACAAGCACCTCCCTCCCCTGCTATACCATGGCTCTGGGCTTCACTTGCAGTCCTTGCCTTTGACTTCCTGCCTTGTGTCACAGTCATTGGGCCCTTTTCTTTGCTAAAGAGCTTTCCCATTTCTGTCTAGATGTGTGGCGATTTTATTATCACTTCAACAATTGAGAGACATTTGTTTTTTTTCTCCCTGCCAGGTCTTTGTTTTCATAAACAAATTTATTACTAATGTTTATAAATAACTTTTTATGAGGATATTTTCATTTTTCTCGGAAGCAGTTTTTGAGAGTTTGATTACTGGGTTACATGTAAGAGGACAAAAAACTTTATAAGAAAGATGTCGGGCAAAGGCATGTGGATCCCAAATACACGGAGGATATCTCTAGTTTCATGACTATGTCAGGATATATCGAACTCATTCATCCTTCTCTTAGCTCCTGGATTACTGGGGGAATCACTTTCAAAGTAGCAGTTAAGCACTTCAAGCTCTTACTTCTCTCTTTGGGAGGTGAGTGTGAGACAGAAACCAGGCATGGTAGATCCACCCTCTTTCCTGGTTTTTGAGCTCTGCATAGCTCACATCCTTGGGGATTCTGGGTGCTTTTCAGTCTTCCCTGTATTTGTGAGTGACAGTCTCATTCTATAATTGACTTGCCCACAAATACGTTCTTCAAAATAAACTCTATTAGTAATAGAGATAGCATTTTTGCTCTGCCAATTCTGTGCTGTTTTTCAGTGACTAAGAACATTTTAGAAGGTGGGAGTGGGGGACGTAGTACATTGAATGTCTCCAGCCACAAAGGTTCAGACAAAGTAGAATGCTAAGGATTGCTTTAATAATCACCTTACATTTCACACTTAAGATATACGGCTACTACTTCAAAGAGCAAAGAAAAAATAGATTTGAAGTAGAACAGTGATATGTAAATAATTTCAGTGGGGGGGGGGGAAGACTTTTGAATCTTTATTCAGCAGGCAATTAGGCACTATTCAATTTTCTAAGACTTCTTGGGTTAATTTTTAGGTTTATCAATTTATTGATTACTGTAGATTTCTTTTAGCACATATACAATACTAAAAACAAGCAAGTTGAATTTCTTATAGTAAGACACCTGTATACCTCCTGAACGTATGTGTTCCTTGATATAAAATGGTTCTTTACACTGAAACCATGAATTGGTTTTCATTACTCGGGTAACATTCTTTGCTTTAGGATCATATTCAAATTGTTTTGATCGATAGAAGAAATAAAAGAATCCTAGAAAGAAAGAAAATTATGATTATTTATCATTCACCACTGTAACAATGGTTCCATATTTCACATATTTAGGAATAGAGAATAAAAATAATTGAACATTATAAATAGAAAAAAGTTCAGTGATATAGACATATCCTATTTATTATTGTCTCATGAATACTCTTTAATAATCCCAGGCAGAGGCTAGTAGATAAAACTTGAATTTAAAGGGCTTTACTGCCTATGAAGCCAGACTGTGTGTTCAGAAAGTGAGTCTAGAAAGAAGAATCCTCTGTGGTCTGTGTCCTTATTTCCCTGTTTGTTTTAAGGTTCTGTGTTTGGTTTTGAGATTCTATGTTATATTTCAGGGAATAAGATATGTGTCACTTACAAACACTTTTAGGTTCATGCTGACTCTTTGATCTGAGGTTGCAGCTTTTGAAGATGCAGTAGCTGACTGGTACATTCAGTTGTTTAAGGTTATTTTAAAAATATAGAATCCTGGATTGTATGATAATCTTATGCTGCAGAGTTTTTAATTTTTCACACAATGTCCAAGATACGTGCATTGTAGTTTGAACATCACTGTTCATTTCATTCAAATGGTTAGAACTCTGTGTGTCTCGGGGGGTATTTTTTGGAGAGTATTTGGATCACTAATAAATAAACTAATTTCCCTTTTGCCTTTATTTCATGAATTAATAATAAAATAACAAAATATAATTTAGGGTCTATTGATTCAGGTTGTGATAATGCCCAGAGGGTTAAAGTTTATGATTACCTGTACTCAAAAACAGTAAAATTACATGAAAATGAAATAACTTAGGATCTATTTGTTTTATCTCACAATGAATAAATTCCTCCAAATAACCTATTAGTCTTGGCATTACCTTTATGGAAAAAAGCAGCATCAACTCGGAGACCAATCCCTGGAAAGTGTTTGATCACTCTCTGTGGGTATCCTTTGTCCATTGTTTGGGTCACTTCATCATACCTAGGTAGAGGGATCAGAAAGGGTTTCTGAAAGTGTTTTGGAAAGCTTAATTCTTTGACTGCCCAAGTTGAAATTAAGCATACATGTGCAGAAAAAGTAGGCCTGGTAGAGGAAAGCTAATTGAATCAATAGTTAAAAAAATAGCAGATATTTTGTTGTAGTATCTTTTTAAAATATCTTTTCTTCTTGTTTCTTTTTTATTTAAACACTTTTTATTTAAAAAAGTTATTTATTAAATGTTTTTATTTAAAATTGATTACAAGATTGTTAATAATTCATTTTTTACAGATAAAGTTATTAATGATTGAGTTACAGTCATACAATGTACAATGACCTTCACCAGTACACAATTAACTGCCACCAATGTCCCATTTTCCTCTATCCTCCTTGATGTCCTCTACCCTTTCTGTCTCTGGGCATTCTTTCTTCTCTCTCTCTCTCTTTCTTTCTCTATCTCTCTTCCTTTTTATTTTCCTTTTTAGACACTTTGGTTTTCAGTACAGTACACATTTCCTGCCGCCAGTGTCCTAGTTTCTCTCCCACCTACCCTCTCCTCTTCTAGTATCTTGAAAGCCAAAATTACTGAAGGAAAATAGCCATATAATTTGTCAGAGTGATCTATTATAAAGAGTGTTTAAAGTAAGTACTAAACTTATATTTTTCTGTCATTGGCAATCTATTTGGTCATCTATCTATCTATCTATCTATCTATCTATCTATCTATCTATCTATCTATCTATCTATCTATCTATCTATCTATCTATCTATTACAAGTTGGAAATAGATCAGTGGCATGCTCTTTGATTTGGTGAATGTTATCTGCTTAGGATTCCTTCAAGGTAGTTGCTTTCAGAAGATTGTTAGTTACTTTTATTATTGCCTATTAAAGTGCTGCTGGATAATACTTTTAGGGATATACCATAGGACCACAAAAACACAATACAATAATGCCCTCTACACTCCTATGTTCATAGAAACACTATTTACAATAGCCAGAATCTGGAAACAACTCAGATGCCCAACAACAGATGAGTGGCTAAAGAAACGGTGGTACATCTCTACAATGGAATACTAGGCAGCTGTTAGAAGAAATGAAGTCACTAAATTTGTTTATACATGGACAGATTTGGAGACTATTATGCTAAGTGAAATAAGTCAGAAGGAGAGAGATAAGTACAGAATAGTCTCACTCATCTGTGGGATTTAAGAAAAATAAAAAACACTATAATAGTAACATCCAGAGACAATAGAGATGAGAGCTGGAAGGACCAGCCCATGATAAGAAGCTTATCACAAAGAGTGGTAAATTCAGTTAGAAAAATAACCACACCAACAAATACTATGACAATGATAGGTAAATACAATGCCTAGCTCAAAGAAAAGCAGGGGATCGGGAGAGGAGGGAAATGGGGGAACAATGGTGGTGGAAAAATTGCACTGGTGAGGGCGGGTATGCATTTATGGCTGAAACCCAATTATAACATGTTTGTAAGCATGATGCTTAAATAAAGAACTTATTGCACAAAAAATAAAGTGCTGCTGGTTGTTGATTTTTCACCACAATAAGATAGGATAGTCGTCTATAAACTTACCTCCAGCACCAAATGCCTACGAAGAAGTAGGTTTTTTTAGTGTCATGATCACAGAGAGCTGCATCCACTTTTTTCACATATTTTGGGAAGCCGAGTGTACGAATGGATCTGGGATAATCTGGCAAAACAGCATAGCCTCTGATCATCCAGAAAGCAGCATCTAAGACAGGGAAAAGCCATTATCTTCTGCTCTTTGAGGAGAAACTAATCTTCTCAGAAGTATGAAAATACAGGGCCGGAGAGGTGGTGCTAGAGGTAAGGTGTCTGCCTTGCAAGCGCTAGCCAAGGAAGGACCGTGGTTCAATCCCCCGGAGTCCCATATGGTCCTCCCAAGCCAGGGGCAATTTCTGAGAGCTTAGTCAGGAGTAACCCCTGAACATCAAACGGGTGTGGCCCCTCCAAAAAAAACCCTCAAAAAACAAAAACCCAAAAAAAAGAAATATGAAAATACTAGCTGCTTTATTCTCAGTTTTTGATGTTTTAAGATTTGGTAATCTCATGTTTATTTATTTTCATCACTTTGGATGCTCAGCTCGTGAATATAATAACAAAAATAAAATATGTATCTGTAGTTAATAGTAGACTTACTCATGCCAATTAAATTCACTGCATTGGCTGCTTTTCTAACTCTGATTAAAGAGTCAAGTATGTTTGGATATGTTTACATGACTCTCAGCCTCCAAGTAGTCTCAAAGAAGAGCAGTCTAATCACATCAGTATGTAATATACATTTCCAGGGGACCGGGTGGTCTCTCTCTCTCTCTCTCTCTCTCTCTCTCTCTCTCTCTCACACACACACACACACACACACCCTACTCAGTTTATTTATAAAATATAACATGGTGAGGGGGTGCAGGACAAAGGAGGGTGATTAGGATGCATATCTAGCATGTGCCCAACCCAGTTTCATTTTCTGGCACCACATGTCCCCTAGAGAATCCCCAACTATAATCCTGGAGCACACCAACACCCCCAGATATGGCCCAGTCTTCCCCAGCACCACAAGACCTAACAGGTGTGCTCCTGGGCCCTTTCAATGAGCTGTGGACCCAGTTAGCCAAGAATTAGCAGTGGGGATACCCTCTGATATTCTGAGCACCCCTCAATGAAGAGCAGAGGTCATGAGATTAAATTTTGACTGTCAGTTGCATTTCAAATGTACAATGATTATTTTTGCTATATGTGTCTGCAAAATATTGTTAAGGGGCATACTGATACAAAAATTATTTGATGATATATATATGAAATTCAAGGTACTCTGTTTTGTTCTTTTGATGAATTGGTTAAATTGAGGCACCTCAGTTTACAGCACCATGATATTAGTGTTTTGCTGACACCAAGTTCCTCCTTCAGGCTTGCCACCAATGTTTCTAGGACCTGGCACCATATCCCAAGGTTACCCCCCCCCCCCCCCCCAGCGAAAGCACCCTGTTTCTTATTTGCCAGATTTGGCAGCCTAGTTAAAGAGATACATATACCTTTAATTTGACTGGAAAAATACTTTTCTGCTTTTATTGCATAGGTTTATTTGTTTTGTTTTTTTTTGGGGCGTACACTTGGCAGTATTCAGGACTTTCTCCTGGCTCTGCACTCAGGAATCACTCCTGGTGGTTTGGGAACCAAACGAGATGCTGGGAATCACACCCAGGTTGGCCTTTTGCAAAGCAAGCACCCTACCAGCTATACTATTTCACCAGCTCCTGTAGAATTGTGTAATCTAGGTGGTGTTCATTGTCATAGTGACAAAAAATTAGTCTTGGTGACGGGAACCAAAGGTGAGAGCAGAATGCTGCTTGCTTGGCTCCTGTTGGCAGATCCTATTTCTTACATAAACATATCTCCTGACCAGTAGGGTATCTGGAGAAAGAAGAACATCGTGAGGGCAACGTTACCTTTAAAAACCAGGATGCTATCTTTGGGGTTCTCATATGCAGCTTGAATGTCATTTGGCAGTGATGGCCAGAGTGAAGAGATTAATTCAAATTCAACATCGGTGATATCACGGTACATCCTCCAGAGATGTCTGAATGAAGCAAACAGAGAAACCCACTTTACACATACAACCTAGATCTATTCCAGGAAACACTGCAGATTTAGGTTTGTCTTCTTTTCCTAATTGTTTTCTTTTCCTAATTGTTTTGTAGTTTTTCTTAAGTAACTTAAGAGCACCAAATGAACCTCCAAAAGTTTAGGTGTAAGTTTAGCTTCTAACCTTGCATTACCAAGACCAGGACCTGCCTTTTTGACCGGTCTCTGGTATTAGAGTAACAAATCATCAACTAAATAGTTCCAAGTTTTCAGTGGCTTTGCTTTTTCAAAATCAGTAATACCTAATATTCTAAGGCAACATCAAGCATTCTAAGAACTTCAGTGCTTGTTCGATAGAAGTGCTGTCATTGGCATGCCAAAATATTTTTTCTGGCTGTAAAGTTTTATGTGTCTGTATGAGACTTGAAAAATCCTCATATGACTTTTCCCTTCCTAGACTACAGCCTTCCTTGGTGTCTGACAACATCTGGTCTCAACATCTGCTGTTCAGATCTTGACAGTGATAGCAGATTAGAATTTGATTGCAGGGCTATCTAGTTATTCATGGAAGGAATTTGATCACTGCTGTCATTCTGTTAGGTCACGTGTGTCCTAATGCTTTGATTGGAAAATGTGGTCTTGGGGACCAGAGAGATACTACATCAGGAGAGCTTTGCTCTTGATCAATCTGTGTTCAATCCCAGCACCCCAAATAATTTCCCCAGGAGTGATTCCTGAGTACAGAGCCTGGAGTAAGTCCTGAGCAGCATTGAATGTGGCTCAAAAGAAAACAAAAAAAAAATGAAGACTATACTTTAAGGGATCATTTCTATAGAAAACAAAAAAAAATGTGGCTTTGGTGTGCATAACTGACATACCTTACCATAATTTAAGTCAAATAAATTACACATAGTAAAATATTTTCTCTTGTAGTTAAGACTTCATTGTTGTGTTGCTATCTTCAGGTAGGAAAAAGATCTAATTTTAATCTTTTTCTGCTTTCCAGAGTGTAAAAACTTAGAACTTGGCCAATTTCCAGTTACATGAACTTATACAAAATTCCTGGAATTAACCATTATCTCCTGAAATGCTATAAGGGTAGTCTAAAAGCTCACTAGGATTATTTTAGTGAAGAAAGTCACAGAAAGTAGACTCAAATGCTGTTTCATCTTCTTATGCAATGGAAAATTTAAAAACTTCTTTAAAATATAAAAAAATTATTTAGAAAAATCAAACAAGCAAGCGATATATGCAATGAGTAAAGCATCCTAATAGGACAAGTAGTTATAAAATGAAAGAAAAAAAAACATACACTCTCCCTCAGTACCCTTAAATCCTTGAAAAGAGGATTTATATTTATAGAAAGTTGAAGTGTTTAGGGAGTGGGTTTACCTGCCTTTAAAGAACATGAACTCTCTGCGAAAAGTCGTGACAGCATCAAAGACCATGTTAGGGTCACAGACCTGGGGTACTTGAGGTCTCCTTGGCTTGGCAGGTGACTTAGGTAGACCTTTGATGAAAAAAGCGACAGCATAGTGAATGGTGAGGACATGTGGAAATATACTGGCAGGAACATCTTACCCCATTGAATGCTTTCTTCATGATTATTTCCCAAAGTGATTTTTCAACTTCCTGAAATCTTTCTGTGTAGTTATGTATATGTTTAGATTTATCAACTTGCAGGTCTGGAGAGAGTATAGCAGGCAGAGTGCTTGCCTTGCATATAGCTGACCTGGCTTCCATCCTCAGCATCCCATATGGTCCCCTTAGCACTACCAGGAGTGCTTGAGCACAGAGCCAGGAGTAAGACCTGAGCACTGTTGGATGCGGCTTCCAAATAAGACATAAAAAAAGCAAAAAAGATTTATGAGTTGCTCACCATAGATAGACTGGATTCCATTGATATCATCTTGAGAGAGTGGGTATTTGCTAGGGTCCAGAGAGACATAATTTGGGAACATCAGCGATGTTTGATCATTGGAGTGTGAGAGTCCTAACGAGTGACCAAATTCATGAGCAGCCACAAGAAATAAGTTGAATCCTTAACAATAACAACAAAAACCGGGCAGTCCATGAGCACATGAGATAATTAAAAGCAAAATATTCACAGCTGGGAGTAATAATCAGTCCAAGAAAAAGAATAAGACTTGCAGATAATTCTTTGAACTATGCACCATCATTTTATCTGAGAGTATTTGAACACTAACCATTTAGATTTATTACCCAGAATGAGCAGATGGAAAAAAATAATATATCAGAAATGGACAGTATTTTTTTTAAAGTCACCAATTTTTGGTGTGGCCTCCTATTTTTTGATTCAGTTATAACAGGATTAGCAATTTTATAAGGGCATTTGTGGAAGCAATTTAAAGATATTTGAAGATATTGAATTCTTTTATTAGAGTCATCTTGGAAAACATAAAACATGGAATGTTTGGGTGGGGGAAATTGGACAGTAAAAGCAACAAGTTGCATGGCTGCTATTTTCAGGAGTTCTTCAGAATTAGAAAATATTGCTCGTAAAGAAAATTGGGCTTACCCGTTGTATCCTTGGTCCAATTTTCATCCTCATCAAAGTGAGTGTCTCCACCGAGACCCAGGCCAGGGGGAAAGGCATGACCGAGGACTCCCAAGGGGCCATCAAAGAATCGAGGACACCAGCCATGAACTGAAACACAGGGGTGTGGATGAACCCCGTTGTGTCCCCTGTAACAGAAGTCAGTCATTCACTTTCTCCCACTGAGAACCTAGAAGTGTATGTACCTCGTGTCCGGAAGGCAATCATGATGTCTGCGATCCCCTTGGAAATCCTGGTAAACGTTAGCGGAGTGACTTTGCTCCACACCTCCAACCCTTTTTGGATGGCCTCATCCACGTCCGCTCGTGCCATATCCGGAGTATAGTTGACTATTCTTGAAAATGGACAAAAGATACTAGCTATTGGCTACGCATGCCAGCACATACAACATGCTGAAAAAGAAAAGGCTTATTTCTCTCTAATCAGTCATATGGCAGAATAGCTTTTAATATGTTTTTATTGTTGTTACTATTTTTTTTTTGTTTTGGGGTCACACCTGGCAGTGCTCAGGGCTTACTCCTGGCTCTGTGTTCAGGAATCACTCCTTTTAAATTTGGGGGCCATTTGGGATGTTGAGGATTGAACCTGGGTTGGCCATTTGCTGTACCATTACTTTGGATCCCACATCTTAACTTTTAGTCTCAATTCCTAAATAGGATGAAGGAGAAACTCAAGGGCAGCAGTAGGGGGTCTCCAGTTCACTGTCCCTTACTTATGACAGTCACTTCATTAGCCATCAACCTTCTTTCTTAGGAGGAAGAGGGGCACAACCTGCCCCTCCCAAATCCATTGAGATGGGAAGGCTCTTAGCCCACACTTCTCAAGTATGACTTGCTGGGCTTCACCCAGCATCTGCCCATTTTCTCTTCTATTTGCCCCATCAATGCCTCCACAATTCTGCAATCAGAGTGTGTCCTGGTTCCAAGCTTATATGCAGAGGGCAAAAGACAGATCATGCCAGCCAGAGTCAGCCTATTGACAAAGGTCTGTGACCTTGACTATGGTGGGTCAACGTTTGTCTAATTTTCTCTCTGTTTATGATGACAGTGTCTATGCCACAATCTCCTCTGAGGGAAAATAGATGAATTCCATCAAGTGCCAGGTACATAGGAGGTGTTTGGTAAAACTCTAATGGTTCCCGTTCTTCAGATATAATGTTTGTGTTTGGATTTGGGGCATGGATGGGCAGAAGCATTACCTGTAGGTGAGATTGTATTTGCTCCACCCTGGGAGAGTGTAGCCAAACTGACCCACATCAGGCACCCCACATCTGGGGGTCTTCATGACCTCAAGGGTGCTTGAGTCCAGTTCTCCGGTCACTGGCAGTCCAAAGAATGCTTGCATTTCTTGAATTCTGCCATCTGTGAGAGTGTTCTCACTTTGAGCAAGGTGACTCCCTTGTAGTTCCAGAGAATAGAACTGGTTCAGATATGCCTGACAACAGGGTACAAAGGACAGATAGGGGAGACAGTATAGAGGTTAAGGAACTTGCCTTGTATGCTGCTTACCCTAATTTGATCCCTAATACCAAATTAACTTCCCTGAGCACCCTGAGCACCACCAATAGTGGATCTTCTCTTGTAGATCTCTCTCTCATTCTCCCTTCCTCCCTTCTTCCCTCCCTCTGACCCTCCCTCCCTCCTTATATTTGCAAGTCTACTCTATCCCCACCTCCTGCTCTATCTCTTTACATGGTCATTGTTTCAAGTTATGTTTTTTTTCTCCTGCCTTTCCTTCCCTCATTCTCCACCCATCCACAGAGACAGAGAAAGAAATAACTCCTGAACACCACTGGATGTGGCTTCTGAGCACCATTAGATGTGCCCCCTACCCAAGTAAAAACATTCAGATTGGGGTCAAAGAAGTAGACCAGTGAGTAGGGCATTTATTGTGCATGTAGCTGACATAGCTTCATCTTCATATGATGCCCTAAGCCTCACCAGGAGTGATCCTGAACACAGAGCCAGTAGTAATTCGTGAGCACCATCAGGTTTTGGCTCAAGTACAGGAACCAAAACCAAACCAAACCCAAACCAAAACAAAACCATTCAGACTAAATAAGAGCATATTTTTATAATGAGAGAACAAAACCATCATGATTCTTTGGATAGTAGGGGTATAAAAAAGGGAAGAAGAGGGACCAGAGTGCTGGCGCAGTGGTAGGGCATTTGCTTTGCATGCAGCTGACCTAGGATGGGCCACAGTTTGATCCCTGGTGTCCCATATGGTCCCCCAAGTCAGGAGCGATTTCTAAGTGCATAGCCAGGAGTAACCCCTGAGTGTCACTGAGTGTGGCCTCAAAACAAAAACAAAAACAAAAAACGGGGGGAAGAAGAGAGTAAGAATGAAAGAAAACCAAGAGAGTCACTTGTTATTCCCAATTTTCACTCATTCTTCTCCCTTGCTGAGTTCTCTGTGACCAGAATTGACCAGGCTATGCCACCTGTAAAAGCCCACACCTCTACAGGAAAGAATAAAATGACTTCTCTGTTCAATTCTCCCATAGTTTATATATTTTGGTTGATACTTTCATTTTGGAGCTTCCTTGAAACTAATTCTGGAAGAATAGGTGATTGCTGTGCAAAACAGCAGGACTGACTTCTAAAGAGATGCTCAGGTAGTGTGTGTTTCCAGAGTCAGCCTATTGGTTTCCTCTCTCTCTCTCTCTTTCTCTCTCTCTCTCTCTCTCTCTCTCTCTCTCTCTCTTTTCCTCCATTCCTCCCTCCCTCTCACTCTTCCTCCCTCCTTCTATTTGTAGGTCTACTCTATACCCCACTCCCTGTTCTATCTCTTTACATGGTCATTGCTTCGTTATGTTTTTTTTTCCCCTGCCTTTCCCTCCCTCATTCTCCACCCATCCATAGAGTTCCTTATAGTTTACATGGAAGGCAGCTCTTCTCTCAAGGAAACCAAGAATTTAGGACTTTTCTTTTTTTGTATTTTCAGATCCTAGAAAGCAATGAAGAAAATAAAACTTTTATTTATAGCTGTTAATAACATTTATCGAGACCATACCTGAGCGAATTTCATGCTCTCCTCATTTTCCACCTTTTGGTCTGTAGGAAATGCAGAAGAAAATGGTATAAACAGCAAAGGTAGGAGAAAGAAGCTCTCCATTCCTCTCCACAGCTGAAGGAAGCCTGATTCTGTTTCCACAGAATTGGGAAAATCCTGTGAAACGTGGCATGATTTGGTGTGATTTTCTCTTACTTAATGAACAACAGAAATGTCCCTTTGCCAGAAGCGTGCTGTGTGTACTTTCTTCTCTTTCTAAGCTGGCTCGATTTTGCAATCATCATCTGCTATTGTTTAGCAAATATAGTCATTATTCATTATAACTCTATGTTGCTGAATGACATTTGGGGAGGGCACGGTGGTCCCCAATGTGTTGAGCTGCAGTAGTGGCTCACAGGCTATATATATATCACCTTCCTTTGACAAAGTCCAGCCTTAAACATCCATGTATGTTGTATTTCCTTCTTCCCAGGATATTGAGACACCATAACATCACCTTTCACCTTACAGGTACATGTTGACTTCATAATTCCTGGAGAGTTCCACAATTAAATAGGGTGTTCTTAAGTCTCTTCAGGAGTCTGAAATGAAGAATATTCTGAAATATAGCCCATTGCCCATATAGAGTCCTTGCTAAAAATCTTTGTTTTGTTTTTTTCCTCTTTCCCTGTCTCAGACAACCCCATTCTTGCAGCCTGAGACCATGTTCCAAATCAAATAACTGCTCTAAAGTCTTGACCCAGGCTTTGCTTTAGAAAGAAACTTACCATAAGTAAGATAAAAAAGTAATGTTTTTTAAATTTTAAAATGAACCATCTTATATCTCTCATACTCAAGCAAAACTTCAATATACTTGCCAGAAAAGTTTAAAAAGGACAGTTTTTTTAAAAAAAGTATTTATTATACTTGATATTATTTGAACTGCTTTTGTTTCAAAAATAAATGAGACCTTGGCCAACCATTTATTATAACTAGTGAGCACAACTACCAGATGTTCTGAAATGAAATGTTCATCTTTGCTCATGTAAAACCAACATCATAAGAATGGTTAGAAGAAAATAGAATCAGATATTGACCCCATTGTTCAAAGGAAAAAACTCCATTCTTCCACAGCCTTTTGCATTTATTACATTGATATAGTGGTGCATTATTTGTGCATCTCTTTCACACTTTCCTTAGCACAGCACCTACCTAGAACAGGTGTCATACTTCTCATGATAGTTGAATTAATGAAATGATATACATACTAACTTTTTGGTTTGGTAAAGTAAATTGGGAATAATGTAGTTTTTCATATGACATATTTGAAGAATTTTGTTTTTGTCTGTTTTCAGAGACATTCAGGGCTTGCACCCAGCTCTCTGTTTGCGGGGTAGGGGTTCAGTCCTGGTAGTGTTCAGCACGTCAGTGTGTTGGGAATTGAATATGAGTTTCTGCCATGCAAAACATGTGCTCTAGTCTATTGTTCTATCTTTCAAGAAATTTTATTTAAAAAAAATTGAGACCAATGCGAATTATAGTCTTTCACAGTTATATTTCACGTACATAGTGATAATGAATTAGGGCAATTCCCATCCCCCAGTGTTGACCTCCCTCCACCATAGTTCCCAGCATATATCCCATGCCTCCACCTTTAGCCCCCTGGACTGCCAGTATAACAGGTTCCTTTTGTGCATAATTTGTTATAGTTTAGGTCTCTTGATTCTGTTGTTGTTGACTTTGGTTTGGGTATTTAGGTCTGACCACTTTTTATTTTCATTCAATGCTTTTGAAACCATTTGGCCCCTGGGTCCCATCCACTTTTTTCCCCTCAATTGTAGGAAGACATATAAATATGAGGCAGAACAAGATGATTCATGTTCTATGATTCTGTAAAGAAAAAGGTGGGAGCCCCTGTCTAGAAGCTATAAAAGTAAATAAAATTAAAAGAAGAAAAAGTAAATAAAATTAAAAATAAGAAAAAATATGGGGGGGCAGATGTGGCAAGTTTATTTTTTACATAGGCACAGTAAACATTGGGGAAATTGGAAAGGAAATTCCTTTGGCCTAAGAGATACAGGGTATCTCTACCCTTGAAACATACTGTCATGAGACCGATACAGGCTCTGGACATGTTAGTTGTCAAACCCCAAGGTCTTTCTTTATGGTGCCAGGAAAAGTTCTGCTCTGTCATGATTGTCAAAGTCAGTCTTCTGTAATTAGAGATCTTGGTTTTTGTATAGATCCTAGGATGAAGCCTAGTATAGTCTTTATGATCCCAGGAAAAGTTCTGCTCAGCCTCAGTTGTTGTAGTCAGTCTTCTGTACTCAGTGATCTTGGTTTTGCACAGATCCTAGGATAGAAGGACTTCTGATTTCTTCTCACTGTTAAGTGGTGAGGTAGGGCACCCTGACCTTAGATCAAGTTGTTGCTGTTTCCTTATTGCTAGGGTGTCATATGAACCTACCCTGGCATAAGTTGGTGCCAGAGTGGTATTAGGCCTCTCCTGGAGGGGCTGATTTTTGGTGCAGGTGCAGGGAGCTGTGCCAGTTCTAAGTGTGGGTTCTGGGGTGTGAGGTTGGATGCCGATGTCTGATCACCTGAGTTCTAAGTCAAGTCACCATGACAAATGTTCAGGGTAGAATGTGCCACTGTATTATAAAATTCATGGGTTCTTATTCCTATTAGATAAGAACTTCTTTCTACATAGAATTTACCCATTTAGTGTGCCTATGCAAAAAGAAATGGTACCATTTTATATTATTTGTGCACTTGGGGGTAAAATAACAAAGTATACAATCTCTGTGCCCTGGTTTTGACCTGAGCTCTTATCCCAAGCAAGACTTTTCTACTAGAATTTTTACCAAGAAGAACAAAAACAAGAAAAAAGGGGATAGAGGAGCCTACCTTTACCTACGAAAATAAACACACTAAGAGTTATAACTATTAAGGAAATAAACATACAAAGAAAATGTATATATTCCCATTAAGTCTTTTGAGATAGTCTGAGGAGGGAGAATAAGATCCAGGGCACATTTTTTTGTCCCACACTGTGGTCTTGTAAAGTCTGAGAAATATTTTTCAGCAATAAGGGATCAGGTAGTGTCCTTTTGAGGGAAATTTTATGCATATTTACAACATAACATATGTGAAGTGATAGTTAAAAGGTAAATGTCAATGTTCTAACAATTCTTGCAGATAAAGATGGTTAAAATAGATTAAAATCTGTTCTTTATTTTTACAGTAGCTTTGATGGATTCTGCAGGAGTACCTGGTAGTACTTAGTGGTACTTGGTGGTACTTGATGGTGGTGGATTCCCAGGTAGCTTCCTTGGCTCAGTGTGAGACTGAGCGTGTGGTGCTGCTTGGCTTTGGAGGTGCCAGGGATTACCCACAACACCGTGGTGGTGCTCAGGGGATCTCCAGGGTAATTCTTGGGGGAGCAGTTGTTATTGGGATAAAGACTGTGTTGATCACATGCATGGCATATGTCTCAACCTCTGTACTGTCTCCCTGGTTTCATGGTGGTAGTTTAAGAAATTATAAGCAGATCACATCCATCATTAACAATAAAAGATTTCATCTGAACTAATTTAAAAGATCATTTAAAAACCATAATAAGGTTCTAACTCCTACTTAATTATATATGAGATATAAGAGCTTTTTTTTTTTAAGAATTAATATATTTAAACACCTTGATTTCAAACATGACTGTGGTTGGGTTTCAGTCATGTAAAGACCGTCCCCCTTCACCAGTGCAACATTCCCATCACCAATGTCCCAAGTCTCCCTCCTCTCCACCTCACCCCCGCCTGTACTCTAGACAAGCTTTCAAAAAATGAAAATAGACTGTAGTAGTGAGAGTTATTTTACTATATGAATGCTTATTGTATAATAAGCTGCATTGCATTCAACAGTTACAGATAGGGCATTGTTATGAATTGGCTGTTGGATAATAATAATCCCAAAATTATAATTCCACAAAACCTAAAATTTTGAGAATAAAAGAGTCATCAGCAAATGTATGCATCTAAAGCCTGTTTAATTCTATTTAATGTGTTTTTTTGTTTGGTTTGTGCAGTACACCTGGATTATATATTGAAGTTTCCTTCCTGAGTATTCTAAGAATAAAAGAAACAAAAAGCAATAAATAAGCGTGTTTGCATGATTCTACTCCTAGAGTAGGGAGGCAACAGGAGGGAAGTGGTGCCCTTCATTTTTGCTGGCCGTTTTGGGTCTGTTGACCCTGTTTAACTTGATCATTCTGTGTTGATAAATGTTCTCAGGTGCATGCATAAGTAAATAAGCTTATGTACTGTAGACCCAGAAGCTGAAAACAATCAGGAGGCTATTGTATGGCAGTGTGGGTAGTCGGAGCCAAATCAGAGCAATGCTCTTTTCTACCATTTCTCTCTAGCTCTCATTGTTTTGAAGCTCTGTCACCCCAGACCTTGATGTTTCTATGAGTTCTCCCCCCCCACCCCCTGTCTGTGTCTTCCCTAAGAATACAGAATACAGGGTCATAGACCTACCTAATCTAGCATAAGAACTTTTTTCCAAGTAAGGTACATTAAGAGGTACCTGAGATTGGCACTTCAGAATTTCTTTTGTATATGGGAGTGTGTGTGTGTGTGTGTGTGTGTGTGTGTGTGTGTGTGTGTGTGTGTGTTAATAATAGGGAAGTTGAAGAGACCCAACAACCCATTTTTCTCGAGTAAAAATAGCAATAGTATTTTCTTGTAAAGGCAAGGGGTCTTGTCTATGTGGCTCGAAATCTTTTCCAGTAAAGCATAATGCTAATGGCATGTAATAGATACAATTAAGGTCTGTTTAAAAGCCTTTAGAATAAGTAAGATTTTAGAAGTCAGAAAAGCAAGTGACAAAACAGGGATCACTGAAATGATAGATAAGGTTTACTTTCCCTGTCACCAACAAGAGATGGAGATAGAGTTGAGCAGGTCTCCAAATAGTCTTTTCATTTGATGCCATTTAGTTACAAGGTTAATTAATGGGGTAAGGTAGGGGATATGATACGTTTTTGCTGAGGATGGGAAAAAAAAACATTTTTAAGGGTCTGGTTGTGGATATAGTAATTCCTCTTAAAGTCACAGTTTCCAAGAACCTGTGGGCACCTGCCACATACCAGAATCCATCCAGCCTCTTTATCTGGAGGATGAAGGTTCCAAATGTATTTTTCACTCAGGGAGGCCCAGGGAATACAGCAATGGCAAGCAGCCCAGGAAAGTAGAACTAAAACTCAAAGTGATGAGTAGCCACTTAGATTCAGAATACCAAGTTGAATGCATTTTGGTTTTCCTTTGGTTTTATCAACAGTTAAGCCATCGGTTGATTCTGTCGATCCTAGTAACTCTGCGAACGCGCAGATCAAATGCGTAGTACCGTGGTCCACTGAAGAAGAAGAAGAAGTCTATAAAAAAAAAAAAACACGAGCTATTGAGTGAATTTATAGAAAGTAGAGTGGGGAGTTTGTTCAGATCGGTAGGTGCTCAGGGCTTACTCCTGTCTCTGTGTTTAGGGATCATTTCTGATAGGGTTCAGGGGACCATACATATGGGATGCCAGGAACTGAACCCAGACAGGCTACATGCAAAACAAGCACACAAACTGTGGTACTCTCTCTCTTCATCCCTACTGTTTCTATAAAAATAATCTGCTGTTTTAGTTATAATTTTCCAGTTAAATATTCCCTATTCTTGTCCCAGTATTATAAGTTATATGCAAATCTAGTTAACATTTAAAAATGTACTGGTATCCTTTTTACTTACTGTTCTTATGGAAAACAGCATCAATTTTACTTTCTATCCCTGGAAAAGTGCTTGTTATGCTTTTTGGGTAACCAGGATCCATAGATTGTCTTTGATTATCATATCTGAAAATAGAAAAAAATAGAAAAATAGCTTTTAAGATCAATAGTACAATGATGATTATTTTTATTACATTTCATGCATCCTTATATATTTCTTATTCAGAAGATATATTTTCCATCTCTCCCTTCCTTTGTTTCTACCTCCCTCCCCCTCCCTCCCCTTCCCTCCTTCCCTCCTTCCTTCCTTCCCCCTTCCTTCCTTCCCTCCTTCCTTCCTTCCCTCTTTCCTTCCTTCCTTCCTTCCTTCCTTCCTTCCTTCCTTCCTTCCTTCCTTCCTTCCTTCCTTCCTTCCTTCCTTCCTTCCTTCCTTCCTTCCTTCCTTCCTTCCTTCCTTCCTTCCTTCCTTCCTTCCTTCCTTCCTTCCTTCCTCCATGCTCAAAAATGACCCCAATGGTACTAGGTGTGTGTGAATTCATTTCAATTTCACTCATATGTAAGAATTCATGGAACTTTGCACCCCTCCAAATGATTTATCGGAAATGGTTCTGTTTCATGATACAGCATCTTCCATATCTATGCCCAGACATTTTAATTCTATAAAAATAAAATTTCAAAAGTCTTGTGAAAAATAATGCCTATCAATGTCCAACTAGGCTTTTAAAACCTTTAGCTGACTCATCAATAATTTGTAGACAGGATAAAGAGACAGATGTGACACAATCACATAAAATCATGGTCTAACATACCGCCAGACGTGGCTCTTTACAAAGAAGTAGGTTTTCTCCCCATTTGAAACGGCTGCATCGATTGCTTGAATGTTGTTTGGGAAGCCAAAGTCTGAAATAGGTCTGGGGTAACCTTGCTGAACATCGTAGCCACTCAGTGCCCAGTACTGGTTGCCTGCAACAATTGAAATGATATGTTTGGCCAAGTCTTACGAACAGTTGAGATTTTATGTTTGATAAAGTCCTTTCATTTCTCTGAGATCTGCACAACTTCATAGCTTTAGCATAAATCCATCATAGAAATGGAAGTGCAACCAACTGTCTTGAGAAGAGAAAGGTGTGGAGGTGTTTTTGGTCTTGCACACTGAGCTCTGATAACTAGTGATTGCCTGGAATCTATTTAAAAAATTGTACTTTTCAAGCTAACATGAAGTTGGGCATTGTTTGTGGCTTTTCTCTAGAGACTAAATTGCTCTGGAGGGATCTTAGAAAACTGTATGAGGATAAGGGTAAAAAAAAGCACTACTGTTGGTCTACTAAGATTTTTCTCATGTCGAAACTGAGAAAACAGACTTTAATGTCCAGTTTGTGGCATGACTAGTGGCAAAACAGAAATTCAACCCAGGACAGAAATTCAACTGTCGAAACCTTCTCACCCTTATGAAAAGGACCATGGAGAAGTCCTGCTTCTCTTTTTAGGCAGAATTCAAGCGAAGTGGAAATGTCAGGCAGTTGCAGTTACCTTTAAATAGGAACACGAGGTCAGTGTTGGGATCCTCATAGGCAGCCTGTATGCTGTTGGGCAGGGCTGTCCAGAATAGTGAAATGAAATTGAGGTCCACACTTCGCAGTTGAGGGTGCCGTCGCCAGAAGAACCTGTTGAAAGACAGACAGAGAGAGAGAGAGAGAGAGAGAGAGAGAGAGAGAGAGAGAGAGAGAGAGAGAGAGCGCACAGGCAAATGGGTGAACAGCAGCCTTCTGAGCCCTGAGCTGGGCCACCTCTCCAGGACTGCTAGGAGGAGCATGTGTCAGCATGAGGAATGACCAGGGCACACAAACTGACTGCTGCTCTGTAGCGATATGGCCACTCGAGAAGTCAGGAGCTTAAGTGACTTCAGAACAAGTCTCGAGAGTGGCCATATTTGATTATATTTTATACCCTCCTCTCTTCTTGCATATGGACAAATCTTATTTGATAAGATTCATTCATTATTTCTACAAAGGGATGGGAATATTTAGAATCTTTTAGTCAAAGTTACTAACACAAGGCAACTCATCTTGTGATTATACAAAATGGGCTTCTCTACATTCAATGAAGTGAATTTTCATTTTCTTCGCTGACTTTGGGTTGTGTTGAATAATGTTTTGGTGTTGGGTAAACCCACTACGGAGTCTGCAAGCAGCTAGGCTCCGTGAGACTGTTATTGTCTTCCCTTTTCTGGGGGTTGGGGTCATTCACACAACATCATAATTCCCAGTATGTTGCACATAGGGTCATATGGTCCTGTGGCCCGTGCAACTTAGGGCCCAGCTTTAAGTTATACCAGTAAAAGAAGTCAAAGAAAGGCATGATTCAATCTCATACTTGTCCTTAAAGAAAAGGATTTCTCCACGAAGTGTGGTGATGGCATCAAATCTCAGCCTTGGGTCGCATGCTGAGGGTGTGGTTGGCCCAGTTGGCTGAACCCCGCTGTCTGAAGGGCCTGCAAGAAAGACATTTGCCAGGCTGAGTGGTGGGCAGACTCTCCCAGCTGATCTGTTCACCTCCTCTTTGTTTTTGGTTTCAACCCTTTCCCTCACCTTAACACAATCCCCCTTCAAGGAAGGAGTCAGCCAATGGCAAACTTCCTGCATATGTCATGGCTCAATTTCAAAATGTTTTTCTCTGAGTGTTTTCTCTTTTTAAACAGAGGGTCAGCCTTTTACTGTAGGGCTTTAGAACATGGCGAGCAAGGGTGGCAGTGTTTTCTGGGGAACAGCAGGCAGGGGCAGAAACAGTCAGTGGTTTTGTTCTCGAACATGCTGTTGTTTGAGGGGGAAATCTTCATGGGTGCTGCCTTGTGCTATCTAATGGTCTCCCAATCACTTCTTTCCATCTTATTCTGTGACTCTGTCCTGTTCACTCTACTCAGCTCTGTAGGAAGAGTCCATTTTCATTTCTGTGCTTTCCTAAGGACAATTTAAATATATATTCTCTTTCCCTCCCTCCCTGCTTACAATATAATAGAAGACAAGACATTTTAAAGAAATATATATTTATACTTATAAATATATATATATTAAAATTATTTAATATATTTAACTATTAAATATATATTTAAATTATAGTACATTTCTTTAAAATTTCTTGCATTATCTGGGTAGGTTTTAGTTGATATATATTCATATATTATTTTGTTGGTGGTGGAGTAAGGCCATATCTGGCTATGCTCATGGTTTACTCCTGGCTCTACACTAAGGAATCTCTCCTGGTATTGCTCAAGAGACCATATGGGATGCCATGAATTGAACCTGGGTCAGCTGAATGCAAAACAAATGCCCCAATTGCTGTACTATCACTCCAGCCCCTCGTATAATCTATAACTTAATTTATGCCATTGTAATATGTAGCATCTCTCTTCTTTTTTCATGAAGCACATTTGTGCTTGGCCTTACATGACCCTCCTGTTATGTCCCTAAACTCTGCATGGTACCATGGCCATACCCACTGCACGTTATCTCCGAGATTCTCAGGCACCCACCTGTGCTCCACCATAGATAAGCTGAAATTTTGTGTCTGGCCCTTCACTGGCTTACGTGCGAATATATTTGGGAAATACATCAGGGTGTGGAATTTCTAGATGAACATGGGGCAATCACGCCTTTTTAGAATGTTTTATTTGTGTTTTGGGGAGCCACATCTGGCAGTGTTTAGGGGCTCTATGCTGAGCCAGTCGCTTCTAGCAGTGCTCAGGGTATCCTGCAGTATTGGGGTATAAACCTCCAGCTAGCAGCAGGCAAACAAGTGCCTTAACCCCATCCTGTCTCTCTGGCCCTAGAATGTATAAAATGTGAGAAGCATATAGAAAAGAAGGAGGACCCTCCATTGAAGAACTCTGTTGGGAAGTGTTGGGGTCCATTTCTTCCTGGTCTTTTCCCTAAGGTAACAGAGACTCTCCACCCTGAAAACTCAGTAGAGTTTGAATTTGTGAAGGAACATGCAGAGGGAGAAGTACTCAGAAGGGGAAGGGCCCATCCTCTTCCCACTCTTACCAGCTGCCACATTGCCCTGCAGTCTTATCCCTACTCTTACCGTAGATGGCCTGGATGCCATAGATGTCGTCTTGAGGGAGTACATAGTTGTTGGGATCTCTGAAAGCATAGTTGGGGTACATCAAGGCAACCGGGTCAGTGGAGTGTGAAAGCCCC
Source organism: Suncus etruscus (assembly GCF_024139225.1). NCBI lineage: Eukaryota > Metazoa > Chordata > Mammalia > Eulipotyphla > Soricidae > Suncus > Suncus etruscus. The sequence continues at coordinate 6,571,107 of NC_064855.1, read as the reverse complement.
AGGGAGTGGCCGAATTCATGGGCAGCAACAAGGAACAAGTTGTAATCTGAAATGCAAGCACTTATGTGAATGGGTATGGTTGAAACTTGCAAGAGAGGGGGAAAGAAGATTTCAAGTATGGCAGCTTCTGAGTGGAGCTATGGGCCTGTTCATATTACTATTTCATTCTCTCCTTCGATAGATAGATTGATAGATAGATAGATAGATAATAGATAGATAGGCAGACAGACAGACAGATAGATGTTGACAAAGTAAGATTACTGTTATTTTGCAGTAAGTGTTCTGAGGCACATTTTTGCTCCATGCCCTTGTGAAGTGACCCATGGTTTAGATATTCTTGTCCCTACCTTCATTATTTCTTTCAAATGAACTAAACTATTTGTATGTAGGGGAAGCAGGGGTGATGGGACCACACCTGGCCACGATCATGGACTATTCATGACTCTATCCTCAGGGCTGGCTTCTGTTGGTGCTTAGAGCACATTTGGTTCTGAGGATCAAACCAGTCTTGGCTGCATGTAAAGCAGGCTCTAGAAGCCTTGTACTCTGTCTTTCAGAAGTTATCTTGAGTCTTCTGAAAGGATTGCTTTGCTGCATAGGAGTATGCCCTGGCAACAGTGCCTCCTTGTAAAGGTGGAATGACTAGATGGGAAAGAGATGACTGCTCTTTCCAAAACATGTTACTTTCCCAACAAATCCAACTACTTCTGAAACTTCAAAAAAGATCTCCCTTCATCAAACATAATTAAACCTGGAATTTTCAAAGAAATATAAATTCTAGAGTAGTGTTTGCAGTATTCAACCCACCCACCCCCTTTTTTTTTTTTTGAAAATGGGCCAAAGAATACTTCAGGTTTTGTGAGTCATGTGGATTCTTGTTCAATGCTTTGGCTATGACTTTGCATTATGAAAATTGCTGTCAAAGATGATAATGAAGTGTTGCCTGTTACCCCCAAATTGTAGTTATATCAACAGGGCTTTTAATTAGGTAGAATTTAGCCATTGTCTATCACTTTCTGATTTCTGCTCTAAGAAATAAGGTTGATAATTAGTTTTAGTCGTCTTCCTCCTCCTTTTCCCCCTCCTAAACCTAAATTTACTTAAGTTCCTATTTTTTCAAAAATTTTTAAAATTTACTTTTAAGTTGTGCTATAGTTGGCAGGACTTATTTCTAGCTCTATGCCAAGAGATCACTCTTATGATGCTCAGGGGATCATAGGCAGTGCTGAAAATCAAACCAGAGTTAACCTTGTGCAGGGCATGTACCTTAGTCTCTGTAGTATCTCTTCCACCCTCCCTTGTGACTATTTTTAAGCAGTCACTTGCATAAGTTTTAAATGTTACAATAATGTGTCTATGGGTTTGTATGTGTATGAAGGAGAGGAAATTCAGATATGGAAAAGTTTTATGTGGAAGCTGGTTGTGGAGGTAGCTTTGATTCACTTACTTCTGGAGGTCTTGGTCCATGTTTCTTCTGCATCAAAATGTGCATCTCCCCCAATTCCTCGACCTGGCTGGAATGCGTGAGCAAGGACCCCGTTAGGTCCATCAAATGGAGAATTGTCACCATGATCTAAAATAAAACCAGTTCGGTTAGGGCCTGTCATATTGCAATTTTCCTTAAAAAAGCAAAATTGAGCATGACTTCTTTGAGTCTACTGTTTTTATCTTGTGCAGCTGGAAGAAAATTTATAAACATTCCAGCCACAGTGACTTACAGTTGTGCAGTACCATCAGTGGTGGAGAAGCACATTTTCACGTACCCCCACCCTCACCCCCTATCTCAGAGCTCACCTCTTCGAACAAAAGCAATCCTGATGTCTGCTTCTCCCTCAGAGAGCCTGGTGAAGGTCAGTGAGGTGACTCTACTCCAGACTTGAAAGGCCTTCTCAATGGCCATTTCTACATCGGCCTTCAGCAATTGTGGGCTATAGTTAAGAATCCTTCAAAATGAGAATGTGCAAAGGCACGTTATTGTTTAGAACTGCTATCTGCCCACAGATCGAGCTACCCTGTTGAGAGGGGAGAGGCCTAAATGCTGTAAAGCCACAGAAGCCAACAGACTAAGGGCTGAAGAGAGAAGTGCATCCTGCCTTTGGTGCTACATACCTTTAAACCCAGCTCTCTGATTCCTCAAAGTCATTCAGAAGGATCCCTCACAGTCTTGTTGAAGATTAAAACATATAATGTTCACTACTTAGCACATATTGAGTCATTGTATTATTGCCATCATTATTATCAAAATGCATGACAGGAGGGCTTACATTTCCCCAGCGATAATTCATTCTTTGGGGTCCTAAAGTATCACATTTTATGTACCATAATCTGCACATTCCCCTCCTCAAAAGTGCATCTTATAGAGTGAATGCTATCTGGCGCTGAAGCCTGAGCTCAGGGGAGGAGAGTGTCTAAAAACTATGTGTATCTTATGGCCAGGTGAGCCTTATAAAGCGAATAATAGGAGGTAAATCTTTGAACGACAGTTCGTTTTTAGATTGCTAGAGAAGGAAAGCAAAAATGGGCCCTTCTGAAGTGAAAAGAGCCTGACAGGATCTTGAACAACTGGGTGAGTTCTTACAACTATTCCCCAGCATCTAAGTCCTACAAGGACACATCAGTGATCATTTTCTCTCGCTGACTTCTCTGAAATCCTGGTACCTAGCGTTTCATAAGAGTTGAGTCAACACTGACCCACTGGACAAATTTGGAAATTAGGAGTTTCACCTGTATGTCAGATTTTTGTGCTCCCACTTGGGGTTCCCTGGGGTTAGCATGAATTCATCAGGCACAGCATCGGGCACACCGCAGCGGGGCTTCCTCATCATCTCCATCGTCTCCTCATTCGGCTTCCCTGTCTCATTTAAGCCGAAGAAGCGCTGCATTGCCTTCAGTTTTTCAGCAATGAGTTTGGAGCTGTACTTATCTCTAAATTGGGAGGCACCTATCGGCAACTGATAGAAGTTCTGTAGGTATTTCTAGAGGGAGACAAACAGAGATTGACTGTTCTCTGAGTATCTTGTATTCCCATCTAACTTGTTGCAGGAGTCAAACCAGGACTAGGAGCCCCATAGCTAGGGGAACAAAAATGCAAGAACAATTTGTGAGAACAGAATTGGTGGGAGAGAAATAGAAATTCAGTTAACATTTTTGTAGAGAAATAGGTCTTTCATAAGGGTTGAGGACCAAGGTCTCATATACATTGCTAAGCTATTGTTAAGATAAGAGTCCATCCTCTTCCCTTTTTTAATTTTTTTTATTGAGAAGAATGTGAATTACAAGTCTTTCACAGTTATATTTTAGTTACACAGTGACAGTGAATTAGGTCCATTCCCACCACCAGTGTTGATCTCCCTCCACCATAGTTCTCAGCATGCATTCCATATCTTCACCCTTAGCCCCCTGGACTGCTAGCATACCGAGTTCATTTTGTGTATAGCTTGTTATAGTTTGGGTCTATGCCCTCTTGCTTTTACAAAGAGACAACCACAAGATTTTGTTGGGTTCTTAAGATATGAGTTGCGTAAACGCAGATTCCCAATTCTTCTCTCCCGACTGTCAAGAAGAATTCATCATCCTAGGAAGTGGAGAAGAGCAGGAACTACCTAGGATGTTTATATAGGTCCCATCTTTCTATGTTGCTTCTCAAGGAGAATGGATATTTTCAGAAGAATTCCAAATAACATTTGGAGAAACAACAACATTGCTGATAGTACCATTATATCCATCACATAACTATTGACAAGGGTGCAATTAGGAAATGAAGTTTCTTAAGAATGTAACAAGCCCACCTTAAGTCTTTTCCCTCTTCTTAGGTTGGCTGTGCATGTCTGGCACCTTGTAAGTGATACAGGACAGAAATATTTTGTGTGAGCACAGGCTTTGTGATACTAAAGGTTTATTTTCAGACATTTTGTGATGGGGTTTGGGCTATTCGCATGATGCACAGTATTATTTCTTTCACTCCACTCAGGAATCATTGCTGGATGACTCAGAAGACCATAGGACCCCTGGGATTAAACATGGGTTGACTACATCAAACATGTCATGCCACTGTATTATCTCTCCAGTCACTGGTTTCAGACTTTTAGCTCTGCCATGAATTAATGAGTTCATTGGTACATCACTTTCCTCTCTAAAAGTGGAAATAGCAGTATCCTGCTCACAGGGCTGTTGTTCAGAAAGGAGATAATGTTTATTGGATAGGTTTTTTTTTATTTAAACAACTTTATTACATATATGATTGTGTTTGGGTTTCAGTCATGTAAAGAACACCACCCATCACCAGTGCAACATTCCCATCACCAATGTCCCAAGTCTCCCTCCTTCCCACCCAACCCTTGAATAGGTTTTTATCCTAGGTATCACAGGGTTCTTCAAGACTACAAACGACATATCTTATGCTATTATATTATTTAAGAACTCTATAATTAACCAGGGGTTACTATTACCATTGTAAGATATATCAAAAAGAGCAAAAAAATAACAAGAATTTTCTAAAACTGCAATGCCTAGAAAATTGTGTTATGACTGTGTGATGGCATACCCTGGTATTTATTTAAGATGTGGACTAACCTTCATACTGTGGAACAACAGAAAAAAAGTTATGGATTCTGCCTTTATAGTGCTCCAAGAGTTTATAAATGGTCCCATAATTGGGTATTCAAAATCTGACTACTTCATGAACTTGATCACTGACTCCTTATAACTTCCCATTTCCAGTAGGGGCCATACCCAGTATTGCTGTATCAGGGTGGGCTGCATGCATCCAAGGGTCAAAGTAGTACCTCACACTGCCAGAATGTGTGCTTAATCACTCAATTCACATCCTTGCCCTGATTTCTCATCTAATACACACAGGCTCCCTATGCGCTTGGAATTTTGGTGCCAAAGACATGTTCATTTGTGCTGTAACCAGATATCAGGCTACAGAGAAATTGGAAGGATATGTGTAGTAAAGAAAAATGTTTCACTTGTAATTAAAAACAACTAAGAGGCTTTCCATCTTAGATTCCCTTCTGGGATTTTGAAGAGCCCTGATTTTTGAGGACTCACTTTTTTGCCCACTTAGAACCAATCCTCTGATTCACTCAGAGGAGATATTTGACCTCAAACTGAGCAGAGATTTCTTTCAGGCAGCTTGAATTAAAAAGAGAAAACAACCTACATGAATTTCCCAATAACTAGAAAATAATCAAGCACAGTCAATTTACCTGAACAAGGTTTGCATTTTTCTCTTCTTGGGAATAAGAAAGTACTGGAAAGGCCTTAGAAAGTTGCACGTAGAGCAAGAGCAGGAGTGAGAGTGTCTTCAGGCTGCACAAGGCCATTTCTCCAAGTATGTCCTCTCCTGACCTTCGTCTCTGTCTTCTAGGTCAGTCTTTATCCTTGTGATTACCTGGTGCTTACCAGGGCCTGAGTTCCTCACAGAGCAGTGTCGATCCCTTATAAAGCTGTGTCTTAAACAATTGCTGCATCAGGAATGTGAAGCAATCACAGGTTAATTGCACTCAGACACTTTTGCAATGTTAATATGATTTAGTACACCAAGATGGAAGAGTCTTTCAGCAGGAAAAAACAAAGTTAAATTTTCTACTTATTGCTTTAGGGTTTTTAGTTAAATATTTTCTTTCTTTTTTTTTTTTTTTTTTTTAGTTTTTTTTTTTTTTGGTCACATCCAGTGACACTCAGGGGTTACTCCTGGTTCTGTGCTCAGAAATTGCTCCTGGCTTGGGGGACCATATGGGATGCCGGCGGATTGAACCACAGTCCATCCTGGGTCAGCCCCGTGCAAGGCAATTGCTCTACCACTATGCCACGCTTTGGTCCCTGAGATTTTCTTTTGAAGAAAATGCATCACGTAGTTGTCATAACTGATCATAACACATTTGTTTCAAGATAAGGGAAATCAAAGTTATTGAAAAAAAGAGAAAGAAAAACTAAAAAATGAAATGGAAGAGAGGAAAAAAGAAAAAAGAAAAAGTTCAGTAGTAAGTATATTTGTGAAAATTATTGTATCTCCAATAAAATCATTAATATAATAGCAAAAGGTTTAGTAAGGTCTTTTTTAAAGATAAGAGATAAAAATACAATTAAAAAATGGAGCCGGAGAGGTGGCGCTAGAGATAAGGTGTCTGCCTTGCAAGCGCTAGCCAAGGAAGGACTGCGGTTCGATCCCCCGGTGTCCCATATGGTCCCCCTAAGCCAGGGGCAGTTTCTGAGTGCTTAGCCAGGAGTAACCCATGAGTATCAAATGGGTGTGCCCCCCCCAAAAAAAGGTATGTGTGTGTGGCAGTTGTTGTTTGTATAGGCACAGAAAAATGTGGGAGAAATAGAAAGAAAAATTCTTTGGCCTAAAAACAGGGAGACCTTACCCATGAAGTATCCTGGCATAAGACCAACTACAGGCTCCAGGCATTCTAAGTTGTTTACCCCAAAGTCTTTCTCTGTGGTCCCAGTAAAAGCTCTTCACAATCACAATTATTGCTGTCAGGTTTCTGTAGTTAGAGATCCTGGTTTCTGTACAGATCTCATGTTGACGTCAGGGTGATGCTGAGCATTTTCTGGTTTTATCTCACCATTAAGTGGCAATGCACAGAACCCTGTCCTGAAAGCAGGCTATTGCTGTTACTAAATACTCATGGTATCATAGAAACCCACTCTGGAGTAAGTCAATGCCAGGACAGCAGTAGGGTCTTCCCTGGTAGAAGTCCTATTTCTGTTGCTGGTGTAGAAATCCGTGCTGTTTCCATAGATGAAATTCAAGATTCAGGGGTGAATGGTCAATGTCTGATCTTCTGAAGTCCAAGCCAAGTCACTATGACAAGTGTTCAGGGTGTAAGGCCCCACTGCAATATAAAATTTATGTGTTCCTGTCTCTATCAGATAAGAACTTGTTTGCACACATAAGATTTTCCCATTTTAATGTGCCTATGCAAAAAGGAACAATGCCACATGGTAGTATTGGTGCATATGGAAGTAAAAATAACAAGCTAAACAATCTTGATAACCTGATTCTAACATGAACTCAGAACACTAGAGAAAGTTATCTACTAGAATCCCCTACTAAATAGATTCCCCCCAAATGGAGAAAATTGCCGCTACATAAGAAGATAGACAATAAGAGTTATACCTATTAAGGAAATACATCTAAAGAAATATTCAAAGAAGATAAACATGTCCCCTTTAAGTATTTTGAGATATTCTGTGGGGGGAGGGATAAAAGCCGGAGCACAGCTTTAGCCTGTGATTTGGTTTTGTGGAGTTTAAAAAAATGGTTCCCAGCAGTCACATATCAGGAAATGTCCTCGAGCTGGGAGTTTCTCAGAAACTGAATCTGGTAGCAAGCAACAAGAGAGCAAAGGGAGGTGGGATGGGGGGAAAGGGCCGCAGAGAGCAAATCAGCAGAAAGCAGTGGCAGCTTCTTCTCAGGCTGAGAATTTGGTTTTCACTTTGGGAGTTGGTTGGGGTTGGGGGAATGTTCCGCTTCCTAAGGAGTTAACAACTGAGGGTAAAAAAGGTTAAATGCGGGGAAAGAACAGACTGGGGGTATGAGAATGAAGGACGGAAAAGAATTTGTAAGGTGATAAATGAAGGGAGAAAGGAGGGGTTTTATATATATATAAATATATATATATATAAACAGGGAGAAGGACAATATACAACATGGGCAGACATTATGTATATTACAGATGGACATTAGATAGACATTAAGTTGGCCAACACATACACACATGCACACACATAGACAGAAATTGATGATCAATCCATGGGCACAGTTGAAAAGTTGACCCAGGTGAAATGGGACAGAATGCTTAAAAATATAAATTCCTCAATTTAGATGTAAAAGTTTTCCATTTTCTAGGCCAATCATGATTGGTGATGGTACACTTTACTAAAGAAAGGCTTCATGGGTTAGATTGTGTATAGAGCATTCTTAAAAAAAATCATAATTTTCAAGCCTAGAAAACTAAGTGATATGGTAATGAGCACTGTAAAAGGTGTCTACTCCATGAAATATCTAGCAGGTCTAAGTTCCTTTCCTAAAAGCAAACTAAAACCATGAGCATTATATATAATATAATGGTATTATGGTAAGCTGCCTACAATTGAAAACAGATTACAATAGCATATTTAATAAATGAGCTCTGTAACAGTAGTTCATGGCATGCAGTGGCATATTCCATTGCTATTTGTAGACATATACATTAGATTATATTAGCAGGCATAATCAAATAGAAAATGAATAGATTAGAATTTCTGTTATGATTTTATAACTAGCACTGTCTTTTGAGTCTAATATAATATAGCATTACAATGTGGAACTGGGGTGACCAACATATATCTCCAAGTATCACTGTGAACAAAAATATTAGGGAGTTATTATAGACATAGTAAAATTAAGACATTATAGCTTCTTTTTTTTAACTTTATTTATTTATTGGTTCTGGGACCACACCCAGTGGTGCTCAGGGGTTACTCTTGGTTCTGCACTCAAAAACTGCCCTTGGCAGACTGGGAGACCATATGGGATACCAGGAATCTAACTGGGTCTATCCTGGGTCGACTGCATGCAAGGCAAATGCCATATCGCTGTGCTATCTCTCCGGCCCCAACATTAAAACTGTAATGGGAGTCCATGGCTTCCAAATGCACTCTGCACTTGTTTCTGTGAATAAAAGCATTAGCACATTATTATAGACATCTATAAAGAGCAATTGATTCAATCTAAACAGCTGTACCTGTTCTTGACGGGAATTTAATCCATTGACATTTAAGGAAACTGTTGACAGAAAGGCACAAAAGTTGTGCCATTGTAATGTGTAGAGTTGTTGTTACAATTGGGGATTTGGTTTGTGTAATTGCTCTTTGAGTAGTTCACTTAGGGTCGGTTTATTTAGTACAAATATTGTGAGTTCTTTTTTGTTTGAGAATGTTTTTGACCCTTCCTCCCATTAAATGAGAGTTTTGCTGGGTAGTGGACTCTAGGTTGAAAGTTTCTTTCAGTGGTTTGAATATGTCATTTCACTCTTTTCTTGCCAGGATTGTTTCATATGGAAGATCTGGTTTGATTTTTATGTTGTTTCCTTTATACTTGAGTTTTTCTTTTTATTTCTCCTTAACTGCTTTAAGTACTGAACTCTGTTTTTTTGCCATTTGGATTACTAAATGTCTTGATGTTGTTCTGTTATGATCTATTTTATTTGGCACTCTTTTTGCCTCTTGGATTTGCAAAGAACCCTCTTTCCCAAGGGTGGGTAAGTTCTTTGCTATTATCTTTTTCACTACTTGTTCTTCTCTTTCTTGTTTTCTTCCCCTTCTGGAATTACTATAATTCGGAGATTATTTCTCTTGTCTGTTCATTACGTACCTTACATTTTTTCCAGGGTTTTGTCTTTCCTTCCTTTTTTGACTTCTTTATCACTGCTGGATTTTAATTTGTCTTCAAGTTTGTCTATGCAATTCTTTACCTGTGTAATTCTACTATTATAGCTTGTTAACATGTCTTTTAGTTCCTCCAGTTCCATTTGTATGGATTCTGTCATCTTTTGAAAGAGTTATTTTTTGAGCTGGTTGAATTGTTCATCTATACGCAGTGGTCCTCAAACTAAGGCCCACGGGTCACATGTTGTATTTGTATCTGTTTTGTTTCTTCATTGCAAAATAAGATATATGCAGTGTGCATAAGAATTCGTTCATAAGTTTTGTTTTTACTATAGTCAGACCCTCCAATGTTCTGAGGGACAGTGAACTGGCCCCCTGTTTAAAAAGTTTGAGGACCCCTGATAGGTTCCTTAATTTCTCAGACTAGTGACTCAGACTAGTTCCATTGCTAAACCATTAATGTTCATTTTAGGTCCTCATTTATAAGGTTCAGACATTTGGGTGGACTTGGAGATTTGCCAGGATTTCTATTCATGTCCTCCACAGTAGATGTCTTCTTTAGCTTCCCCATTGATCTTTGCATTTAGTGGTTTGGAGTGCTGGAGTATCAGGGTGTTTAAGAAAGCGATCTATTGAATTACTTGTATGAATGTGGGACATGTGACTCAAGATATATCTTCTTAGAGGTTATTTTTCTAAACTAGCAAGGTTGTATAAGTATGATGAAAATGTTGATTTGTTCAGCTGGCCTTTGAGCTGTATATTTCCTTTTTATTTTTTGTTTTTGGGTCACACCTGGTGATGCTCAGGGGTTACTCCTGGCTATGCACTCAGAAATCGCTCTGGCTTGGGAAACTGTATGGGATGCCAGAGATTGAACTGAGGTTCGTCTTGGGTCAGTCACATGCAAAGTAAATGCCCTACCACTGCATTACTGCTCTGGCCACTTGAGCGATTGTTGTACTATATATTATAAATAATCTACAGTGATTTGAAGTCTACAGGATGATGTATGTAGTTTATATATAAATAAGTTTTTGGATAAGGGACTTGAGCATCTGTGGATTTTTCAACTATGTAGAATCCTATAATTAATTCTCCATAAATACCAAGGGGTGATTAAATTCATTCATATAAAATTATGTATATTCTACAAGTACATGTATTCATGTACATAACTATGTAAACACATGACATGTAGTGTGATCATATATAGAGAATGTCTTTGTTGTAAAAATCTATAGTATGCAGTAAAGTTTAATTCCTTCTTGGTGTCTTGTAGAATTTTGAATACAATCCAAAGAAATGTGCCTTTAGTTCTAACTCAGTTGGGGAAAATATGAAGATTCATGGTGTAGAATTTTGTATCCACTATTAGACATTTCTCATCACTTACCATAAGCAAGGTGATAATGGGTACAAGATTAATGAAAGTGAATAGTGAGGGGTCAGAGGAAATGTTGAGAGCCTAGAGACAGGGAAGACAAGAGAAGGGGGTGAGGGAAAGGTATCAATGAAACTTTATAAAGACGTATGATCAGAGCTAGATCAGGAAGGAGAAGTAATGTGGCATTTCAGAGCTATGCCACCATTTTTTTTAAATTTTTTTTAGTTTTTGGGTCACACCCAGTGACGCTCAGGAATTACTCCTGGCTATGTGCTCAGAAATTGCTCCTGGCAGGCTCAGGGGGTCATATGGGATGCTGGGATTCGAACCACCATCTGTCCTGGGTCAGCTGGTGCTGTGAGCCAAATTTTGTTGCAGATCTTCAGCGCCTGCAAACAGATCCTTCGTGGAGTTTGGGAAAAAATTTCACGGGGAAAGAGTGGGCACACGGAATGGCGAATGACGGAACAATATTGTAGAAATGAATTGAAACCACACAGAATGTATGGGGACTTACGTCTTAAAGGACGAAGACAAATTTATTTTTTGAGCTGGCAGCTTTTAAAAGGTAGAGGCTAGGAAAAGCAGGGTGCAAATTCTTGACATCAAAGAAACTGGGAAAAGAATGGAGGAAAATTAGCATATTAAAGAGCCGATACTGAAGGTGAAAAGGCAGTTTTGTTTTGGGTAAGCAGGTAATCTGAAAATTGCTTTGTTTTGAATAAGCAGAAGGGAAACAGGTAATTTTCAGGGAAGTGGGAAGAGAGAGGAATGTTTTAGAGTTTTGGGGGAAAACTGAAAATTACTTTGTTTTGAGCTAAGTTTATGGAAAAACCTGATCTTGACGCCAAAGTAGCAAAAATTACAGGGAGCTGTTAAGTGGGAGACTTTTGGCGGGATTGTACTGTCCTTTGTTAGGAAGAATTTACTAAGGCCTGATTTCTAATAATGGTTAAAAATAAAGAGAGAGATAGTTACAGCCACTTATGGAATTATGGCCAAACGATCCACGCAAAGGGTCAAGTGATTTTGACTGCTCTAAGCGGGCCTTTTTGGCAAATAATTCCTTTTCAGGAGAGCACTACACCTTGTGGTGTGTGCCTCTCCTGAGTGGGATGTGGCAAGCTGGGTGCAAGGGAAATGCCTTACCACTATGCTATCTCTCTAGCCCCTATGCCACCATTCTTGAGATATGTGGTACCTTCAGTCCCCGGGGGTTTAAGACCTTCCAAGGACATGATCATGTTGGCTGTCCTTGGATATGGCTTGGACAGGAGGTGGCTTCCTTTCCATTAGGAGTTAGTAAAAATAGCTTTTCTTCCTGAATAATTCAGAGAAGTCAGTGTGTTTTACTGAAGCTTATTGTCTTACATTTGTGTTGAAAGTTTTGTAACATGTTTTCTTCTGGACATAATGGCAGATGAGCTAGACCAGTGGTCACCAACACTTTTACACCCTCAGATCAGCACTTATTTACAGACAAGGGGCTGGAATCCATTGATTTACAAAACCTGAGCACTTTGGTGAATTTTTTTTCTCTGAGATTTGTGTAAACAAAATTATGAACAGAATTCTGGGGTCTGGATACTCACTCATAGATCAAGTCTCAGTGTAGTTGGTGGAGTGAGCCACCCAGCTTCTGCATTCCAAATTTGTTTCCTACAGCCGACACTGACAGTATCAGTGTCTCATCACCTTGGTGCTTGATATCCAGGGTTCTCTTGGGTTCTCCCCCCACTCTATCTCAGAAACTTGTTTCTGGGAAAATATCCTATCTCAGTCACTTACACCCTGTGTGAATTTAGGGGCTAACATTAGCCTCAAGTCAATTTCTGACTAGGTAAAAACCATAATGAGGTCGCAACAAAGGGCTAACAGCAACACGACAGCAGAAAAATCAGTACAATCAAATTTGGGGTGGGGGTCGTTGAAAGGAAGTGGTTTTGGGGGTTCTTGGAGGAAGGATGTGGGTACACTGGTAATGTAAGTGGTCATGTAATTATATACACAGGAAGCCATTTATAACAGTATTATTAATGATAGTGAACCTCCGATTAATAAAAATAAAATTTAATAAAAAGAAATGAAGGCAGGCTGGAGCCCAACAGGCATGAGGCTGGAAAATAGCTAAGAAGCAACAGCACATACCTTGCATGTATGTATACATGTAACACAGGCATACTCACTTGTAGTTCCATCCAAGCCCAGAAATGCTCCTAAATGCTGCCTGGGGAAACATCAGTGGCCACCTAGGCATGGGTACAGAACAGAACTGTCAGCTCAGCACCACTGGGCCAGAATACAGCTATGAGTAGCTGCTATAAAATAAAAATGGGGCTGGAGCGGTGGTGCAGCAGTAGGCCATTTACCTTGCACTTGGCTGACCTAGGACTGACCATGATTTGATCTCCTGGCATCCGATATGGTCCCCCAAGCCGGGAGTGATTTCTGAGGTCCCTACATATCCAGGAGTAACACCTGAGCTCCACCGGGTGTGGCCCAAAAACAAAACAAAAATAAATTAAAAAATAAAATCAGTCATGATGCTGAGGAAATAGCAGAGAGTTGAAATGTCTGTTTTACTTGTGGGAGTCTTGGATTTGACTTCCTATACTGCATGGTCCCTGGAGCACCACTAGTGTTGTCCTCCTTAATACTAGTAGTTGTTATGCCTATACAGTAGAAGTAAGACTTGGTTCTTTTTTTTGGGGGGGTGGTGGTCATACCCGGCAGTGCTCAGGGGTTCCTCCTGGCTATCCACTCAGAAATCGCTCCTGGCAGGCTCGGGGGACTATATGGGATTAGAACCACCGTCCTGCATGCAAGGCAAATGTCTTAACGTCCATGCCATCTCTCTGGCCCCAAGACTTGGTTCTTATATGAATTTCAGAGTGAGTAAGGATCTGGATAAAGTTTCATTTGGGACAGAGACCAAGTGAGTGAAAGAAGACTTTTTGTCTAACTTCATGTTGCCCTGGAAAGCGGTGACCTAGTTTGATCTAAGGGTGAGATTCCACCAAAGTGATAAGAAGATTGTGTCTCTATAACTTCATTTTTAGACCTGAAAACACACCACTGATTGTGTACATATAGTTTCTCTTAATAAAAAACAGAGGGGTGAGGGTAGGGGAAGGAAAGGAATGGGAGAAAGAGGAGGGGGCTTTTGAGGGATGAAGGAAGAGGCAGAGGAGAAGGAGGGGCGAATAGAAGAAGATGGCAGGAAAGTTCCCAGGAGTGTTTGTGTGTGTGTGTGTGTCTGAGTGTTGAAGGGGTACAACACTTGAAGGGGAAATATGATCCAGTGATAAATAAGAAATTAATGCCTAGTCAGTGAAGCATGTGGTTGATTTGATTCCTCTAAGCTAACTTGAATCCTCTAAACCAAGGAAAAATATATTCTGTGTCATCATTTTAAAATTCTGAGAATCAGGGGCTGGAGAGAGAGCATGGAGGTAAGGCATTTGCCTTGCATGCAGAAGGATGGTTGTTTGAATCTCGGCATCTCATATGGTCCCCCGAGCCTGCCAGGAGTGATTTCTGAGTGTAGAGCTAGGAGTAACCTCTGAGCGCCACCGGATGTGACCCAAAAACCAAAAAATAAATAAATAAATAAAAATTCTGATAATCAGGAAAAAGATCTCTACTTCCTGATAAAATTAACTGAATAACTTTTGGGATCCGTTGTGGTTAAGAGTAAACAATATTAGATTTGGGGTCAGAGAGATAGGTAGTACAGCAGGCCTGCTGCTTGCTGTACTTGTAAGGAAGCTTACTTGGGTTCAATTTCCAGCACCTAAGATGGTCCTCCAAGCCCACCAACAGTTAAGAGTCAGGAGTACGTCTTGAGCACCGCTGGGTGTGTCTGACCCTAAAACAAAACAACCCCCCTCAAAGAGCATCGGACTTTGAAATTACACAGACTGTGTTCAAACTGTAGACCTGCCATTTCCTATTTGCACAACTTTGAACAGATCATCATGTTCTTCTGAGCCTCAACTTCCACATTGAAAAAGCATCACAGTAACATCTGCCTCTTTCAATGTCTAGAGGATTCAACAGATTTTGCCAAGAAGATCCCCATGTAAGCTGAGAACTGTGGTGTCCTCTTGGTATTGTGAGTGAGAAAACTCATCACTCTGCCAGTTGGAGTGTTTGTTCTGTGACCTGAGTTGGCGATATCATAAAGACTCTCTCTTCCATAAAGAGAAGTGCTTCAGAGTTAGGCCACTGAGTGATGAAATTACTTGCATCCTCCTCTCTCAGTACCCAGGCTCCATGCAGACTAGAGACACTCTCTAAATACAAATAGATTGCTTAGATAAAACAACAACTCATTGTATATAAGATATGATGCTAAGATGAAGTCTTTACTGTCAACTGGGAGAAATGTGTTCTGAGTATCTGCATTCCATAGGACTGTCTGATATGTTTCCTGTCTCTTCTTCACCTCAGTGTTTTCAACAACTCAAAGGAGTTGTTGACTCTAGATATGGCTCCCAACCTCTTCTGCATAGAAGAAGAGAGAATGGACAAGAAAGGTGAATGTTTACACCTTCTGAGTTCAAAGGAAGGGACAACTGCACTCTCCTGGGGGGACCAGCAAAGCCTTGGGAAGGGAAGGGCCTGTGAGATGACTTCAAAGGAAGAATTGAAATTTGGCTTTGATACTGTGGTGATTCTAAGAAACAGAGAAAATGCAGTGATAAACAATCTGTTATTTGTGTAACTCA
Source organism: Suncus etruscus (assembly GCF_024139225.1). NCBI lineage: Eukaryota > Metazoa > Chordata > Mammalia > Eulipotyphla > Soricidae > Suncus > Suncus etruscus. The sequence continues at coordinate 6,555,609 of NC_064855.1, read as the reverse complement.
TAAGCTTCTGGAAATTAACCCAGAATTGATCAAGGTGGGGATGGTAAATTTGATCCAGGTGACAGAGGGACAGGAAGCCACTATTGAAATTCATTTTTGTTTCTGATCTGAGTTGGATCAAGAAAGCTAATCGGGGGACCAGAGCAGTGGCGCAGTGTAGGGCGTTTGCCTCGCACACAGCTGACATAGGATGGATCACAGTCTGATACCCCAGCATCCCATATGATCTCCCAAGCCAGGAGCAATTTCTAAGCACAGCCAGGAGTAACCCCTGAGTGTCACCATGTGTGGTACAAAAACAAAAGCCAAAATACAATAACAACAACAACAACAACAACAAAGAAAGCTAACCCAGCAGTCATGTCTCACTTCATCATGCCATATCACTTGTACAGCATTATCATATTTGGCTTCTCAGTGACTTTTCAGCTCAAAGAATTCTGACATTTTCACCAATCACTGGGTGAGGAAAGACAGTAGAAAGAGTCTAGCCTTTTTTTAAGCTTTAATTAACCTCATTAATATCAGCCTTCATTCTTGACCTCATCCCTTCTCTTGATGTTGATCAAATGACCCCTTTCATCATTGTTACCTTTTATCAAAAAGCAATGTCTGTAAATATATAGCCTCATTCTTAGCCATAAAATCCATGGAAACAGGTTTTGCACTTTGATGTGGCACTCAAGTTTATCTGTGTGCACCAGCCAATCATCAATAGTTTTCTTCGCATATGTTGCATGCATGATGGCTTTTCCTCTCAGTTGACAAACCTCCTTCTCTGAGAGAACATCTGTGATGGATTATTCAGTTCCATCATTATTCAGTTCCATCATCTTTTTTTGTGATGTAAATAAATCTTTAATTGAATCAATGTGATACAAAGATATGAAGTTATTCATGATTGAGTTTCAGTCATACAGTGCCCAACACCCTTCACCAGTTCACATTTCCCACCACAATATCCCTAATTTCTCTCCTGCCCTCCCCCTACCTGCATCTATGACAGACATTTTTCTTCTCTCTCTTCCTTTATTCTTTTAGACACTGTGGTTTGCAATATTGCTACTGAAGGAGTAGCATGCATAGTAGCTGTTAGTAAAAATGAAGTCATAAAATTTGCTTATAAATGAATGGAAATAGAGAGTATTTTGTTGAGAGAATTACAGAGGGTCATTCACTTGTCCCCTGCCATGGTAGTGTTTAACCACAACTTCCCCATTTAAATGGATTTATGAAGGCCAGCCAGGAAGGGGAAGTGAGTATATTTCTCAGAATACACCTCTCTCTTTCACATGAGACTCTTGATATTTGCAGAGAGAGAGAGAGAGAGAGAGAGAGAGAGAGAGAGAGAGAGAGAGAGAGAGGTGTTAGGGTGTTAGGTCATGGAGTATATTTTCTAGATCAGGTGGGATGCAAATCACGAGGCTGAAGCCCCAACTCGACTTGGGAGAGGATCACGCTTGGTACTTGCTGGGAATTCCAACTAGGAATGAGCTGAGCTCCCTCAGCTTTCACGGTGATGACAAAGGGACCCCTGTGATCTTTATGCTGCATGATTGTATTGCCATAAGGACCCCTACAATCAGAAAGAGTCAGTCAGAACAGTGCTTAGAAACAGGAATCCATTTAGGAGATCTCACTTGTAATTGATGTTCACTTTCAGGAGCGAGACCTGGTGCTCTTTCCTGCCACATTCCTGGGAAAGAGAGAAGCAGCTTCACCATAGCCCCAAAGTTGAGGCACTACCTGTTCATTACCTTAGATGGTATCATTTTAGGTTCTGTCATTGAAACCTCCTGTTGAAAAGGGATTATTGCAGAAAGGAAATTGGACTTGGTAGGGGGTGATGTGAGACAATGGGTAGGAAGGCAAAATAATATTTTTGTTTTATACCTGAAGTTTATGATTAGATATGTTTTTTGTTCCAATTCTGTGCCCACACCTAACAAGCTCTGTGACCTGGGGGAAGTTACTCACTGATATAATGCATCACAAAGACCAGAAGGAGGAAGCATATGCGAGTAGGAGCACTCTTCTTGCCTTCACATAGATGATGAGAGGCATTCCTGCCTCCATCGGATTGTGAAAATGAGTGCATCAGCCCAGTTAGAGTCTATTTTCCTACTCATAGTTTTTGTTCCCGACCCCATTTTATGTTCATTAGGAAATTCAGGCCATTTCTTAATTTTCGATGCTGTTGATTGTGCAACTCACAGTTGCTCTGCCTTATACTTTTTGCTTGAATTAAGAAGCCCCAGTGGTGCCATAACTTTAGTTTTCGTTAGTGGAATACCGTACGAGCACTTCATTTAATATTCTTGCATTTTTCATTTCCTCACACTTTTCCCCAGAAGGGAAGAATTCCTCCCATTTCTGCATTGACACTTGATCTGTCAGTGTGACGTTATAACCAGGAGATATTATGTGCTATAATAAGTTTAGTAGAAAGTTCAAAAATAGAAGAGACAAGCAAGGCTTAATTTCAATGATAAAAACCTTTATTTTTTGCGAATGAAGTTTCTCCAGCCTGGTAAGATTCTGCGAGTAGCTATTTGTCTCTCAACTGCTTTCTTCTGTGGAGACTCATTCTTGTCTCTTTTTTCATCAACAAGGGTCAACATCAAACTGTGGAAAGAAGCTCTGTCTTTGCTCATCTGGCTCCTGTGTTTCCATAGCTGTGAATTTCCTTAGCCCCCAGTTTATGAATCTTAATCATAGGAGAACTGTGCAGCAGGTTCTAATTTGTTAAATATATTTACATAATGAGTCATTTATTTAAAGGTCTTTCATTTATATTATTATTTAAATATATAGCTCTTCTGAAATGCTTCCTTGGGCTCTTGAAATGTATTTTTAATATTCAGTATTTTTTTCTGCAGTTGAACCAGCTATTAGTTTTCCTGAGTCTCAAAATACTCTTGGTTTTAGGATCAAATTCATATTGCCTTGTTCCATGAAAGAAATAGAAAAAATCTAGGAAGAAAACAAAAGAGATGGATTATACTATACAAATTATTTCTAAATTTACCCTGAATTCCTGAAAATCCAAGTTATTTATGAGAATAAATATGTGAGTGGTGGGCCTTGTACATAGCAGACCCAGGTTCTACCTTCAGCATCCTGAGTACAGAACCAGGAGTAGCCCCTGTGGTCCGCTGGGTGTGACCCCACCCCGCCCCCTTCAATGTGTGTGGCATTTGTTATTTCAAATAACATTATGCAGGTCATTGTTGTAACAACAAAAGCAAAAGCAAAGAAAATATAGATTTTTCACTTACTATCATCACTAAAAACAGCATCTACTTTGTTGCCAATTCCAGGAAAGCCATCTTGGATAAGTTTGGGATAACCCTTATCCATGGACTCCTTAGTTTCATCATACCTGATTAAAAAGAATGACAAGTTTCAGAACCATTTGTTAAACCTTTGGGAATCTGTCGATGTCTCAACTTCTTTAAATGCAACTCAGCAGCGTGAAAGCAATAACACTCGATTTATATAGAATATAAAATGGAGGAGGGTAGAGCATTGGCTGAGTTAAAAGATTTATAAGGGGGGGGGAGATTTATAAGGTCCTTCTGAACTGACTCCAAATTCTAATTTTCCAGTCACTGTACAGCTCTGGTGACTGTGAGGAGAGGCCAGATCCTGTTGGCTGAAGTAGCTCTGTCTATTCATTTTTCAGATTTTCTTCTTTGCAATTGAGTCCCTTTATAGCTGTTGCAATGATTATTGGTCTGTAGACGTGGATGCTGCACTCACTTTGTTTCTCTAAGCATAAATAAACAGTACCCTTCCATTGTCTGCCCTGTACTTACCTCCAGTACTTGTTATCAACAAAAAAGTAAGTTTTGGAAGTCGTTTCCTCATAAACAGCAGCATCAATACTCTTCACAGTTCTTGGGAAGCCCAAAACATAGATGTCCTTGGGGTATCCAGGTAGCATATCATGCCCCTGAAAAGCCCAGTATTTGTTACCTGCCAACCAAGAAACAGAGCATGAAAACTCTTGCTCAGGGCCCCTATAGGCAGTAAGCCCATTTTTTTTGCTCTGTTTTAGTTATCTTGGGTTAGATTAGCATCCTGGATGCACAACAAAGTCATCTGAGGTGGTCTGAGGTGTCTCTGTTTTGGCCTCACTAAAGGCCAATTCAGAGTCACATCCTCTGTCCATAGGGAGTGTTTATATTTTATTTTTTTTTAAACTACTGATGCTCTTTTCTCTTGTAGACCCATGAAATAAATTCATATGTTCAAGTTTCCCAGATGATTTCAGTGCATAACAAACTCTGTGAATCACTGGCTTATGGGGTTCAGCACTTCTTTCTAAAGTCAGGTGTGCTAACTAAATAGTACCTCATGTTCCCTCTCCAGATTGTCTGGGCCATCAAGTTCATGCTGGGGCTAATCTAATAACAGAATGCTGTGATGACTCATAGTTGGCAATACCTTGCACATCTGGTAAAAAAAGAAAATCTTTGCATCTGATTTGAATACAGCCTAAGTATTTAATTCTGTGCCTGGATATTTTGTTTTCTCTCCCCCCATCTGAACCTCATTCTTTTCTTCAATTTGCATTTAAGACTGTGCCAAATGTTTCCATGTTTATTCTGTCCTGCTCACATATTGGCAAAGTTTGTGTTTGACACACATCTTCCATGCCAATACCCTCTGTCCTTGGTTTGTGGTTCTTTCTGGTTGTTATCAAAGAAGTGTGTTGGTTCTGTTCAGTGTATGGTAATTCTGGTTTTTTCATACTTCTTTGTATGTAGGAATTTCTGGGAATCTTTGAGGACATTATGCTAAGTGAGATTCTTTACTTTTTGTTTTGAGGTTTTTGAATCCAGGACCATCTGTAGGTGGTGCTCAGGGATTACTTCTGGTTTGGGGAAGGTCAGGGATCTCTTTTTGTGTGGGTTTTGGGGTATCATATATGGTGCCAGGGATTGAACTCTGATTGACTGCAAGCAAGGCAAGCACTTTGCTGCTGTACTTTCTCTCTCCATGCTGAGATTCTGTACTTAGAATTTCCTTCCAAGTGAGATCAAGAATGCAGCCCACACCCCTGACTATCTCTCTTTCTCTCATATACTATTTATGTTAATGAACTGAGTCTCTTAGTTATATTCCTAAATGTTTCTGGGAAGTCGAGAGGGTTTGCAAGACACAAATAGTTTACATAAAAAGCACTTTTATAAGTCCAGATTCATAAACAGGGCAGAAATATTTTTTAACACTAGTCATTTTATTTGAAATGACCCAGAAATGCACTATGCAAGTTTTCAAGTGATAGATTTCCATTGATTTGGGAAGTGAGACTACTATACTTAAAAAAAAATAGTCCAGAGAGCAACTAGCTAGTACTATCATAGCTCAGCCCAAACATAATTCTTAAAAACCTGAAAAATAAGTTGAGTCATTACCTTTGAAAAACCGAACTTCGTCCTTGTTGGTAACTTCATAAGCAGCTTGAAGTTTATTTGGAAGTGCTGGCCATAAATCTGAAATGTGCTGGAGCTCTACTGGGTAGTTTCGAATTACTCGTAGGTAGAACCTGATTAGAGAAAAAAAAAAAAAAAAAAAAAAAAAGGAAAACTTTTTAGTGGATAGCAAAAGTCTGCTGGCACCAGTGGTTGAATGTAGTAGGCTGTTGAATATTTATCATCTGACTCGACCAGGTGGGTCAGAGCAAGTCTTAGCTTACAGGGTTCGCTTGTTTTCATCCTTGGAAATCCTCCTTACACAGCAGATGCCAAGAATTTCCTAAGCACCATCCACTGGACTCTAGGCCCACTGGGCAAATATACCAGAAAGAAAAAAAAAACCACAAAAACGGAAGTAGTAAAATGAAGCTCATCAATGACAAAGGGTTGACTTGGATTTTTTTTTTCTTTTGGGGCCACACCCTGTGACGCTCAAGGGTTACTCCTAGCTATTGGCTCAGAAATTGCTCCTGGCTGGGGGGCGAGCATATGGTATGCTGGGGATCCAACCAAGGCCGCATGCAAGGCAAACGTCCTACCTCTGTGCTATCGCTCCAGCTCCAGATTGTGTTTTTTAAATTGCCTTTGACTTTAAGAGTGGCTGTGTCTTAAAGGGCTGGCAAAACTCTCCAAGAAGAGCATTACGCTCTGGCGAGCATTTGGAACAGGCTGCAGCTCTGACTGAACAGAGACTCAGACCCTCTTCGGGGCACACAGCCAGCACAAATCCTTTATCTCCATGACTCTGGGCCTCACAAACCCTCTACAGGACTATCCAGGATCATCATCTCTTGGTTGGGAAATTGAGACCAACGAGTGGTCTGAAAAGGGGGTGTCTGAGAGCAAGCCCCTAGTAAGAGCTAAGGGTCAAGTTTAAACTCAACTCTTGTCACTCTCTCTGTCATCCTATCGCTGGTGGGTCTATTCCAGATTCCACAGCACCTGCATTGATCTGATGGTGGAGCACTGATATCATATCTGCTGATGAAGAAGTCCCTTGATTCCAACCCAGAGAGAAGTGACGGCTTTGGTAGTCAGACACTGCTGTCTGATTCTGTCTGCCTGTGAAACCTTGATGATATTTCAGAAAGAATGGATTTCTGCTCAAATCATCATAAAAATATGTCAATGAAAAGAGCCTTAGGCTATGGGCTGAAGATTAGTCACTATTCTGCCACCAGAGAACCATATCTTGAAAGAATCTCTGTATGCTCTCTGCTTCAGTTTCCTGGTTTGTAAAGTGAGATGAATTTAGCACTTTTCTCCTCTCAGGACATTTCTTTCTGAGTATCCAATAGTCAAATAGATGTGGGTAACTAAAACTGTTATATTTATCATGTTGTGCAAATCCAAGCAATTTGCTCATAGAATTATATGTGCCAACAAATGAACACTTCATATATGTGAAGCTCGAGAAGGACAGGACAGGGCTTGGAGTGGTGAGTGTTCTATGACAAATGCAAAACTCAGAGAAGCAATGTCTCACCGATCTTTGAAGAATATAATTTCTCCCCGAAGTGTAGTGATAGCGTCAAAGGTAAGCTTACTGTCACATGGTTCTGGGGTTTTGGGGGCTTCTGGCTGGAAAGGATTTTTAGAGGGTCCTAATGAAGAAGAGATCTGAAATGAGTTTTACTTTTTTTTTTTTACCAGAAAGTGACATAAACAATGAAAGCTGCTTCTGATAGGAGACAACTCATGACTGTGTGTAGGACCCATGTTTTTCCTTCATACTGACCGTATAAGGCCTGGATGTCTTGTATGTCACTCTGAGAGAATTGCACTTCTCCACTGTAGAAATATGAGGGGTACATCAAAGCCCCAATATCCATAGAATGAGAGAGTCCAAGGGAATGACCCAACTCATGAGCTGCGACACGATACAAGTTGTATTCTGGAAGAGTCAAAACAACATATTCTGTCATTATTAGAAGCTTTCAGATTTGAGGTGTCCATTTAGAAGTGACCTCTGATGTTGCAGGATATAAGGCTTACTCACCTCTTCTTAACTAGGGTTGGCAGCATGCAAGCCAAAGGCCTTACCCCCGTCCTATTTCTGTGCCCACAAGGTGTGCATTTATGAAGAATAAAGAGACCAGATTTTCTGAGCACACTCAGTCAGAAGGGAAACACAGCTGACTGGTTGGTTGCTCATCTTGCTAATGACTAGGCAGCATATACCAATCCACAAAGATGCGAGTTCAAGTAATATAATCTTTTTTACCTTATAAAACAGGCACATGCAGAGCCAGAGTGATAGCATAGAGCATTTGCCTTGTATGTAGCCAATCTGGGTTAGATCCCCAGCATCCCATATGGTCCCCTGAGCCTGCCAGGAATAATTCCTGAATGCAGAACTAGCAGTACCCTGAGCACTGAGTGTGGTCCAAAAACCAATCAACCAATCAACCAACCAACTAACCAACTAACCAACTAACCAACCAACCAACCAACCAACCAAACTGACTAAAAACAGATATATGCACAATGCTGAAATTTTAGAGAGCCCTTATCATTCCCTTCTTTAATTTCCACAGCCTCACTTTCACATGCTACACCATTTTATTAAGAGTACATAGATAGTCACAAGTAAATTATTAAGACTTTCAACACTTCCTTAATAGAAACATAAATTGTAGCCTGTAATGTTACTACTAACAAATTTCTCTTTCTTTTCTAGTCTCTTTTCATTTTTTTCTTCATTACGACTGTTTTCTTTTTCTTTCTGCAATGATTCAGGGCCTTGCCTGTCTGACTACACATTTATTTGGCAGGTCTGCTGGGGGTTGCATGTAGAGTCCCGGCATTCCCACTCTCAGCTGAACACTCCCAGAGGTCAACATATTTGTCTTGGCAGTGCCACGAGCCTGTTCTCCAGGGAAAGCACTCTGAGATAGGGGCCACTTGAGTCAAAAGGCACAAGTCATGTCTTTGGAGCTTCTTTTTGGTCACTGCTGTTCTCACCCATCTTTTTAGGTGCACATCATTCTGGAGGTAACACTCCTTTGGGTGGTACTTGCATATCTAGCTACGATGCAGCTGGAAATGGCTTGTGGTGCTCAGGGGAGCAGAAGACAGAGCCACCAGAAGCATATTCAATTCACATGGGACACAGAACTGGCCCTCTTGATGATATGTTTACAAGGCAGACTCTTTAAGCATCCCTGAGTATTCCTCTGAACCTCCTTAGACTTTTCTCAATGAAGCATTTAATGCATTCATGGGAACAATAGTCTTCCATTGGTACAGTTCTTTCAGTTACATCAGCCAGTATTTCAACAAACAGGAAGAGATGGGGGGATTAAGAAAGTTAATTTAGTTCACTTACCTTTTAAATTGTTGGTCCAAGTTTCATCTTCATCAAAATGAACATCTCCTCCCAGGCCTGAACCTGGCGGAAAAGCATGGGCCAGAGTGTTTCCAGGGCCATCAAATGGAGAGTTATCATAGTGATCTGCAAGAAACAGAATTTAAGACATGACTCTTCCAGTTAATTGGACTCACCAGGCAAGACACCAGCACACTTCTAGCACCAGTGCCATTGTTGCCCTTTTAAAGGTACTATCAATCTTCATCTGAAACAAAGGTTTCCAGGTAAGGAAACTTGGAAGATGGGGGAGTTTGGGGGTGAAAATGCTCCTCCACACAAGAGCGGCTCACCTCCATAGACAAAGGAGATCATTATGTCCGCTTGACCCTCAAAGACCTTGGTGAAGGTCAGGGGAGTGACTTGACTCCAAAGATTAAAGGCTTTCTCAATGGCCCGGTCCACTTCGGCTGGGTGCATATCCTTGGTGTAAGTTTCAATCCTTAAATGAAATACAACAGAGACACAAAATGAACCTCTTTCCTTTGGGCCCTGTCAGAAAATAGATTTCCATGCCAATGCTCAACCTACTTTACCTGTATGTCAGGCTTGTGTGCTCCCAGCGGAAGATTCTGGAAGTGATTGAAAGTGGGGCCACATCAGGCACCCCACATCTGGGTTGCCTCATCACTTTGAGGGTCTCAGCATCCGGCTTTCCAGTCACTTTTAGCCCAAAGAATTTTTGCATTTGTTTCAGTTTCTCAACCACAGGGCTATGGTCTCTCTGTTTTGCAATTTTGTGCCCGTCATTCTCTAGTCTATAATAGCTTTCCAGATATGTCTGAGAACAAGATAAAATGATCAAAACCTGTGTTCAACTTTCTCTCTCTTTAAAAAAAAAAGGACAGTTTTAGCCAAAACACAAAACAAAGTTTGTATTTCTATTCCCTGCTCCTCGTTGCTTTAATTAATTCAAATGCAACATCAGAGCAGAAATCTCCCTGCCATTATTTACTGTGAGAGCCATTTACACATGAGAGAGCCACACGTTCATAGTGAGTTCTCTCTCACCTTCACTAGAGAAGAAGAGTCTGCAGGACTAATTACATTCTGGCTCTGATCCCAATTTATTTCTGTAGAAAACACAACCTCAAATAAGCTCTATTCATATAATGACTGCTACCTTATACGGCGAGGGAAACACACATAAAAGCACATCCATGCTATTCTGTACCTGAACCATCTTCATGTCTTGTTCTTTTGGATCTGTCAAAGAAGTCGGGAAGCTCCAAGAGCCCATGACCCAGAGTAGGAGCAGCAGAGGGAGGTGATGCATGCTGGACCTCTCTCTCCTCTGCCAGATGAACTTGGACACCCACATGCACTGAAAACTCAGCTAGAACAGACCTTTATATAGAGACTTTGAACTTCCAGGGAGCTGGAGGCCGGCTGACTCACATTTCATAACATCCTCTCAATTAGCAAGCCATGGCCTGAGCAGTGGTGACGCTGAGCAGTTATTTGGGTTCCTTTGGTGTTGTAATTTTATGATGAATATCAATATTATTCACATGTGCAAAGGAGACACAAGACACGAGGGATATAGGTGTTTTCCCTCATTTATTTATAGCCTGTGTTGGATAATTCTTCTCTGCTGGTGATTTTCATTCCTTGAATGGAAGCACCTTTGGTAGAAGGAAGGCAGTGGGCATCAACCTCTGGGATGCTGAGCAGAGTCTTCAACTCTCTCCTCTTCACTTCCTTTTTATGTTTCTCCTGAGAGGACCTAAGCTACCATGGCAGGAGGGGCAGCTAAGTAATCAGACCAGAGCAACATGAAGCCATTCAGAATGGAGGCCATAAGCATCAATATTTCAGTGATGGGCACTGCACAGTTAGTCCAGCTCAAGGAGGCTGTGATGGTGAAAATCTACCAGAGGGTCAAATAACTCACTATCATTGGAGGCTTTTCAAGTCCTTGGGTCCCAGTTCAGGTGCCAGATGAAGCAGAAGCCTCATGGCCCAATCCCAAGCATCTGGGAGCAATCTACACATGGTTAAGGAGATAAAACAGATTCAGGAACTTCCACTGCAAGCCTTTAGCTCCTAGCATTAAGACTAGCAAGCAGATAGCTCAGTCTTGGAAAACTGAAATCATGAGTGGCTTCTCCCTGAGACCCAAGGTCTTTAGTGGAAAGTGAAAGACCACACCCTTGGATGGAGGACAGATAGGGTAAGGGACAAATCCAAAAGGTGCTTCAATCCAAAGGTGTTTTCATTCAATGAGTCAAAAACACCAGCAAAGAAGAATTATCCAACAATCCTGTATGAGGAAAGCCTGTCACTAGACACAGATCAAAGTCTTCCTTGATCAGTCAAGAAAGTTGACTTTGCTGCTTGGCTCTACCAGCCTTCAGTTTCTTCAGGTTCTGTCCAGGTCATTCAGCCAAGACACAGACACATATCCACCCTCTCAGCATTCTACTAGCCCCAAGCAAGCCCTCCAGCATGTCCTTTGGGGTATCTCTTCCACATTCAGTGACTTCCTTTTGCTCAGCTGCCTGATACACCTTTTTCCTGAACATCATGGTTCCCTTTATCTTCATTAAGACCCAGGGTTTGGGAGTTGTGGAGGACAGACGTGGACTGAGGTTACTTCTTCCTTGTGTGAATCATTCCTGTGGGGGATGCATGAGGTCTTTGTATAATGCCTGTGGGGATAGGGTAGTAAAAGACCAACTGTAAGTTGAGGGTCTAATTTTTAATCTTGTCTTTTGTCCTTGATGTCAACATGATTGTATTCTCTTCATGCATGTATTCTCTTTATATATATTAACTTCATATTTGTATCCACTTCATGTATCTATTCATTTATTCCTTCAGAAAGATCTTAGTAGCTGCTGTGTTCCAGTTCCTATGGAAATGAAATAATAAACAGATCTAATGCGTATTACTATATTTTTGTATAAAGTTGTGCTGATTTGGTTGTTCAAGAAAAGCTACAATAGAGATATAAGACTAAACTCACCCTAAGCTTCCAGACTTTTATTAGCTTCCTTGTTTCCAAAATTATCTTGGTAACCTTTAGTACAACTTCTAGTATTAGTTTTATTTTTGACTTTTCATTTACTTAAAAATAACCTTACTATATGAAATAATATAAATAAAACCATAGCTTTTTTGGTCATTATTTTTGCATGTACATAAAATAGATAGAGGGGTAAGGTGTTGACCTTGTATGTAGCTCTCTAAGAACCCATTCCCAGCACTATTTATGAACCCTGGAGTGATTCACTGAACACAGAACCAAAGCATTGAGCATTTCTGGTGTGACACACCCAAATAAAAATAGAATAGAAATAAGACAAAATAAGTGCTATGCCGTGTATTAAAAATGTCATTCGCTCTTTTCTGCTGAGCTTGCCTAGACACTCCAAGGACTATAACCTCTCCAGGACCCACACCCGGTAAGATGTCCCCACCCAATGTACGTGGGGCCAATTCCTGCCATGTGATTGGGTACCCAGAGACTTATAAAGCATGGCGGCCATGCTCTCTGTCTCTTTTCTGCTGAGCCTGCCTAGACACTCCAAGGACTATAATCTCTTCAGGACCCACACCCGAAACTCGGCTGCTCCACTTCGCTCTACAGCCTCGCTTATCTTGTAAAGCCTGAATTCCATTTCTGCACATTTTAAGAAGCAATCTACAGCCTTGGCAATGGAGTAATTTTGCAGTACACCCCCATATTTACAGAAATCAAGATGGCTCATCTAATAATCTAAAAAGTAGGAAACAAATAGGTATCCTCTCAAATAAGAAGTTTAGAGTAGAATTATGGAAAATGTTCAGGGAGCTCAAAAAAAAAAAAAAAGCATTGATAGACTTGACTGGAGCAAAATTAAGCATCAAAAAGATTTGTCAACTGAAATTAGAAATTTTCACACTGAACTAACAGATCAGAAAAACTGAGCTTATGCAAGTGTTGCCGGGCACGGGGTTTGGGGAGACCCCATGCTGGAGCCTTTCTCACTGGCCTGGGGAGTGCTGGGAGGTTTGGCAGGCCCCATAGCCTACCCCCTCTTTTTCCCCTGGACTCCAGGCCCTACCTGGGTGCCAGCTCAGGTGGCCAGAAGGAAGTTCAGGTGGACTCTTAGTGGTCCTCAGGCTTCCCCCATCCCTCTATACTTCAGGGGGGAGGTGCATGGGGAGGAGGGCGGGCAGACATCTGGCCTCCAGCTTCCTCTTTGATTCTGGAGACCAGCTCTTGCCAGGTATGGGGTTTGGGGAGGCCCCATACCGGAGCCCTTCTCCCTGGCCTGGGGAGTGCTGGGAGGCTTGGCAGGCCCCCAGCCGTCCTTGTCTTTTTCCCCTGACTCCAGGCCTTCCCTGGGTGCCAGCTCGGATGGCCAGAAGTGGGTTTAGGTGGACTCTTAGTGGTCCTCAGGTTCCCCACTCCCTCCGTACTCCAGGGGGGAGGTGCATGGGGAGGAGGGCGGGCAGACATCTGGCTTCTGGTTTCGTCCTTGATTCTGGAGACCAGCCCTTGCCATGTACAGGGTTTTTCTCCCCTGGACTTCAGTCTTTCCCTGGACACTGGTCTAGGTGGACTCTATAGGAGTCAACAGGCTTTCCCCCTATCCCTCCCTATACTAATGGGAATGCACTCTGGGAGGAGGGCAGGCTGTTCTAGCACTGGTTTATATTGGGACAGTCAGTGGAAATTTTTTCTCTTTTTTTTATATTGATAGTATTGTGTGCATATATTCTATATATCCACAATATCCATCTTGTATTGAGACCTTGATACTGCCCTACAAAGCTCATTTCTAATATTTTACTGCCTCAGTCCCAATCCTTACTTCCCCCCATATTCCCATGTAGGTGTAGCTCATGACATGAAGCTCATCACATAAGTGCACATAAGTGCAGTTAGAGAAAAACTACACTGAAAACTATCATAACAATGATATGAATGAGGGAAAAAGAAAGCCTGTCTCGAGTACAGGTGTGGGTGGGGCATGTTTTCAGGACTGTTCTCACATTTGGTAGTTCTGTTTTCTTTCTTTTTTTTCTTTTCTCTTGCTGTTAAGATAATCATCTTCATGCTAACGTGTTGCTCCAATCTATACTTTCTTTATTTGAAAAAAATTATTTTCTCACTGGATGTTTAACCACAACTTCCTCAATTAAGGGGTAATGGACATTCAGAGAAACAGAGGAAATGGAAGTGTCCTCAGCATGAAATCCTCTTTGTCACAGGTTCACCAGGTAGATTATGGTGTCAACTGGAACAACTGAAATGATTGCAGCATACTCTTGTATAAAGGAACTTGTCTCAAAACCTTTGACCCTGCCAAGAATCAGACATATGCATACATGCACACAGCTGGACCAGAAAGGAACATTCTTATGACCATTTGGGATTGCTCCCCTCCAAATCACATCAACACAGAGTCTGGGTATTCTACAGCCTAGAAATCCTCAAGTATTTGAAAGTCACTGGAGCCTTGACTTGCACAGAATCACATGAAAGAAGGCATGTTGGGGGAAGTGGCAGATGGAGAGCAAGTGTCCCATATCCATCACTCCCATTGGTGCTCCAGCCCTTTAAAAAGTCTCCAGTTTCTATAAGACAGTGGGATTTCAGGAGATCACAGGCCTGGTGTAATGGCCTGACTGTCCAGAGGAAGAAATGATAGAACAAAAAAGTGGTTCTTGGTCTGGGAGGTGTTTTTGTTTGATGAGAGAATGGAAGGGCGAAAATCTATTTAACTTGGACTTGAACCTTTCTCCTAGGCTGAGTGGAGGGCACTGTTCTCTCTCTCTCTCTCTCTCTCTTAAACATACACACACACACACACACACACACACACACACACACACACACACACACACGTCCTACCTACAAAGATCAGTATCCAGCCCTGGGTACCCTCTCCCGAATATTTGCCCCAAACACAAAACCCAAAACTCTGGGTGTTGTTCCATTGCAGCTGCAAGGATGTTGACATGGATTGGAAACTGTTTATTTACAGCAGTTTTTGGTTGAATTTCTTCTGAAAACTGAAAAGTTGGGAAAATTTGTTGTGATTAAGCAGCAAGCTTCAAAGATTCTCGTGACCCTGTTTCACGAAATTTTCAGTTACGTTGTTCATATCAAAATACGTAATTTGTCTGGCAGTGATGTGAGTGTTTTCTTTACTTGTGAGTGAAAAATAAAAAAAACCCCACCAAAATGTAAATATCCGGAATACAAATAGGAATGAAGGTCTAGCGATGCCTAGATATAATAGAATTTCCAAGAAACTCAAGCATGTTGAAGTATGATTGCCCAATGAGTAATCCTAGTTTGGATGGAATTTTGTGGAATTTATCCCACTTCCCTTTATATCCTGAGGCAGCAGAAGGTTTAAGAAGGTTCTCATGAGTGTGGTCTCATCAGCTGATCCTGACTCTTTCCAAACAGGCAAATATACTTGTATTTTCCACAGTCAATTAAATTTTGGAATGCCAATCTTGTTGGACATCATTTTTAAAGAAAATCAGCCTTGAAAAATTATAATTTGATTTGCATGTCAGATATTTTTTCCTTTCCTTTGGGCAGGAGCAATCAAAATAACGCATTTTTTCACTCTATAAGACGCATCTGATCATAAGATGCATATAGTTTTTAGACGAGGGAAACAAGAAAAAAAAATACTCTAAAACAAATGATGCAACATGAGGTGTTGTCAAGAGACAGTGTCTGAGAACAGCCAGCCTTCGAGGCCAAAGAATATTTATAATACGTTGGTCCACAGCTGGTTAAACACATTAACCTAACTTCTTTTTTTTTTTTTACATCAGAAAATAAAAAAAAAACAAATTTTTTTTTAATACTCAGATTTCAGCTCCAGGCTGCATTTGCTCCATATAACACACAGACATTTCACCCCATCTTTTGGGGAGGGGTGTTATGGTATGAAAAATACTTCAGTTTTGAAGTGATTGCTGACTAGAAGCAAATTTGCATGTAGAGAGTACTTTGTTCAAAGTCAAATTAAATTTACATATTCAAGTTGAGGGGTAACATAGGAGAGATGTTTCCCACTGCCATCTCTCTCTCACCTCTGTGTGCTGGACACTGCAGACACTCTACATCTATTGGTACTTCAGGCTCTATGACTGCCTTCCTGTTTGAATAATGGACACATCAACCATCAGAATTGCAGTGGACATGGATCTGATCATTCCAGTCCACCTCTGAACAGTTGTCTTAGGCTACTATCATCAGACTGATACACATGCTCTGGGCACAGAAATAATGCCCCCTGCCTGAAAGCAAGTACTGTCAGGACCGGACAGGACTGTTCTATCATGTCACTATCTTACCCTGTGGCCTGAATCTTTCTTCTCTCACTCTCACCACAGAGAGTAGAATCTGTGAAATTTCCTTTCTTGGAATCTGTGAAATTTGAGTTTACAGTTGCTACCTCAACCTAGTAATTATATATACAAATGGTTGTGGAATAAATTAGTGAATTAGTAAATAAATGGACACTAAACAACAAATAAAAGAACCATTTCTCTTTAGGACTAGTTTATATCTTTTACACTCCAAAGACTAAATTTACTTTAAATATTCTTTGTAAAAATTTGGACTTCTCACTTGAGTAGAGATATTCTTGTTGGTTTTTGTTTGGGGGCCATACTTGGTGATGATCAGGGGTTCCCTCTAGCTCTAAACTCAGGAATTACTCTAGGTGGTGCTTGGGGGACTCTATGGTGTGCTGGGGATTGAACCTGGATTGGCCACATGCAAGTAAACATCCTATTCTCTGTACTATCACTCTGCCCCCCCTCTTTCTACTTTTTATTAAGATTGATTTGCATCTCAAATTATGTTCTTTTGTTGAAAAATAGTTTTTGTTTCTGACAGAGTGGAATGTCCTCTAAATACACACACTATTTATTTATTAATACTTTTTATTGAGACCAATGTGAATTGCAAGTCTTTCACAGTTGTATTTCAGGTATATAGTGACAGTGGATTGGGGCCATTCCCGCCACTAGTATTGACATCCCTCCACCATAATTCCCAGCCTTTCATGTTTAGCCCCCTGGACTGCTAGTGTAACAGGTCTCTTTTTTGTATAGCTTGTTGTAGTTTGAGTCTCTTGATTCTATTGTCACTGAATTTGGTTTGGGTATTTAGGTTTGACCTTTTTTTTTTTATTTCCACTCAATGCTTCTGAGACTGTTTGGCCCCGGGGGTTCTATCCACTTTATTTTTTCTAATTGTGTGGGAAGACATAGAAATACAAAACAGAACAAGATGATTCATGTTTTATGGTTAATGTAAAAAAAACCCGGAAATAACTCCTGTTTAGAAGCTATAAATATAAATAAAATTAAAAGAAGAAAGAAAAAAAAGAAAGAGGAAAAAATAAAATGAAATAAAAAAATAAATGGGAGGCAGATATGGAAAGTTTTTGTTTGTTTTTTTTTTTGTTGGTTTGTTTTTTGCATAGATGCAGTAAATATTGGGGAAATTGGAAAGGAAATTCCCTTGGCCTAAGAGATACAGGTGTCTCTACTCTTCAAGCATACTGTCATGAGACTGACTACAGGCTCCAGGCATGTTAGTTAAACCCACAGACTTTTATCTCATTCTTTTAAGTTTCTTTCCCTCTTACACTGCAGCTATAAGTCATTGCAGTGAGCACTGATGTAGTCAGCTGGTCTTCTGAGTCAGGCAACACCTGTGAGAACTGGGTTAAAGAAACTATTAATTTACTGGATACTCAGACCATGAAGACTTGTGGCTGTTTGGTTTCCCCACAGTAATCATGTGGAATACAATATTGAGTTTGCTCTGCTAGCAAGTGGCAGAGAAAGAAACTTCAAGTTGTATCTGTAGTTATAAAATAGGCAACTCTGTTCTTAATACAAAAGGCTAAGCCATGTAGATATTTTCGTGGACTTGAGGGCAGGGCACATTTTTTTCAGTCCTAGTAAATTTAGCACAGTCAGCGAGACCACACAGACCCTTTTATTCTAGAGTCCATTTGCTTCTCTGATTTCTACTTTCTGTTAAGTTCTCCCTTGGATACGATCTTCCCTTTTCTCTGACCTGTGAAAGAGACTGATGACCCCAGTGATAACTCCCGGTTCTAACCCCACTTCTCTTGCATCTCTATTTCCTAATCGCCCTACTACTGAACCTTCACCTTTACTTAAACCCCTTTCACTGCTACCACCAAGTCAATGATCTTTCCTTAGTTCACTTTCTCATCAATCCCTAAAGACAGTTTTCTCAGCTTGGACATGTGGGTGGTGGTGTTTGCATTTGATCACCTCTGGGCCCTCAGGAAATTCCAACGTGGGGGAATCACAGGTGAAAAACCATGTAAATGGGCTCCCTGTTACTTGCATCTCTTCATTCTCCTTCCAAATCTGTCTATTCACTGAAGTCTATTCTGAGTCCTTATCTTGGGACTTTTATTTTCCATAACATACTATCTACTCACCATTTGTTAAAAATCAGCCTCCATTTAAAATTTCCTCCCTAAATTTTAATCCTCATCTTCTCCCTAAATTTTGATCTGTTTTAGATGCTGTTTCATCTATACATATTGATATTATTTCCCTGTAAAGTACGACTTTATCACCTTCATTTTCCATTTCTAGCAGTTTCCTAAACCATAGCCCTGGTTTTACACACCAACTATGCTAAGCTAAAAATCATATTTTTAATGCCCTACCTTTTCACATAAGAAAAGAGGAAATAAAAAGCAGCACCCTTAGAGGAGTTACTGAAGCTGAAATAAGATGATTTCTATGCATCGCAAGAGAGACAGCACAGCAGGAAGGGCATGTTGGCTGGCCCAGAGTCCATTCCTAGCACCCCAAATGGTTCTCTGAGCCTGCCAGGAATGATCCCTGAGCACAGAGCCAGGTGTAGGCCCTCAGCAACACTGGTATGATTAAAAAACAAAACAAAACACCAGAAAAACCCCAAAACCAAAAAGGTAATTTATGCACAATACATCACTGCCCAAAATACAGCAAGTGTACACAAAATAATTACTTAGATGATTAAATCCATTTAATCACTTCCATTATCTAACAGATTCATATAAATTAATCATAAGTTTCAATGTGTTCTCTATTCAGATGAAGAGATTCCCTCTCAGTCTTACTTTACACGCTTTTTTTTTTTTTTTTGGTTTTTGGGTCACACCCAGCAGCTCTCAGGGGTTACTCCTGGCTCTATGCTCAGAAATCGCCCCTGGCAGGCTCAGGGAACCTTATGGGATGCTGGGATTCGAACCACCATCCTGCATGAAAGGCAAATGCCTTACCTCCATGCTATCTCTCCGGCCCCACTTTACACACTTTCAAATGAAGTTGCCTTGTCTCTCAAATGTACCTGCACCTTCTTTCCTTCCCTTCTCTAGACTTTTTATTCCTATATCTAGTTTTATTCTTATTTTTTGTTGACATTGTTCTACTCATTTTTAGTATCCAGTTTAAATGTTTCTGAATTGCAAAGTTCGCTTTCCTCCCTTTGAAAGATGGTTTTACATTGAATATTCATGAAAAACCAGGCTTTTGAAAAGCACTTTTAGAAAAATCACTTATTTAGCTAATTTCTGTATCCTAATGAAAGGTCACCTGTTGAAAACAGGGATGGTAATCTAAATGTTTGTATTCCTATCCATTTTCTAGAGTTTATCAGCTTTATACAGCTTTGCTAAATATGGAAACTGTTAGGCCATATTCAACAGAACAGGACAGTGGCATAATAGTTTGATAGTATGTGTTTTTTGGTTCAGAATTCAAATGAACAGGAGAAATATTACAAAGTCTTCAAAATCGAAAGACAACAGAAAAAATACAGTTTTGAATAGAAGTATATACTTTCTAGTCAACCTATTCAGAAGTGCAGTTAATGGTGGAAGCACATGTAAGAAAATCCTTAAATTCCAGCTGTCCTAATAATGAGAATGTATGGGGGAAATGGAAAGCCTGTCTAGAGTACAGGCGGGGGTCGGGTGGGGAGGAGGGAGATTTGGGACATTGGTGAAGGGAACGTTGCACTGGTGATGGGTGGTGTTCTTTACATGACTGAAACCCAAACACAATCATGTATGTAATCAAGGTGTTTAAATAAAATATATATAAAAATATTTTATGACAAATAAAAAATTTCAAAACAGAATTAAAAAAATTCCAGCATGTACTCTTATTGCCCTGCAGTGGCCTAGTTTTGGAGTTCTTTGCCCAAAGGGCAGATCTGGCTCTGATATTAGATGCTCTACCTTGCCATATTAGGAAAGTGGATTGTGTAATCACACTCTTATCTGAGCAATCTTGTCTGGGAAGCTCTTCTGCGGGGTACTGGGGAAGGGCTTTGCCCATCCACCTTGAGTTTATTTCTTATCACTCAGGTCTCTGCTCGTGAGGGTAGAGATATCCTCTGCCCAGGAGGATAGAGACCTCAACAGTTCCACCCTGTCAGGTGCATGGACCCTCTTCATAGGCTGCTAAGAACTTTTGTCAACAAAATTCTTTATTGTTTCCAACTATTTGTTTATTTATTTATTCATTCAGGAAAACCTGAACTCTAATATGTACCTTTCCTTGACCAAGAATAACCAGCAATGTCAAATGCCTTTATTTTCTAGCCTCAGAACCAAACAGTCTGCCTTTAGTTAGTCCATAACTTGAATTTTTTGGGAGATAGTTTAACACAGACAGTAGGTGAAGGTGCTTGTTGATGCATCTTTCTTTCACAGGCTGACAGATTCATCTTGACCAGGTGTCTTCTTCACTCTGCTGGGTCTTCAAGGCCACTGACTCATATTCTGTTTTTTTTTTTTTTTGTCTTGCTACCTTTCTTTCTTTCTTTCTTTCTTTCTTTCTTTCTTTCTTTCTTTCTTTCTTTCTTTCTTTCTTTCTTTCTTTCTTTCTTTCTTTCTTTCTTTCTTTCTTTCTTTCTTTCTTTCTTTCTTTCTTTCTTTCTTTCTTTCTTTCTTTCCTTCTTTCTTCTCTCTCTTTATTTCTTTTTTTAATTTATTTATCTTTATTTAAACACCTTGATTACATACATGATTGTGTTTGGGTTTCAGTCATGTAAAGAACACCACCCATCACCAGTGCAACATTCCCATCACCAATGTCCCAAGTCTCCCTCCTCCCCACCCGACCCCCGCCTGTACTCTAGACAGGCTCTCCATTTTCCTCATACATTCTCGTTATTAGGACAGTTCAAAATGTAGTTATTTCCCTAACTAAACTCATCACTATTTGTGGTGAGCTTCCTGAGGTGAGCTGGAACTTCCAGCTCTTTTCTCTTTTGTGTCTGAAAATTATTATTACAAGGGTGTCTTTCATTTTTCTTAAAACCCATAGATGAGTGAGACCATTCTGCATTTTCTCTCTCTCTCTGACTTATTTCACTCAGCATAATAGATTCCGTGTACATCCATGTATAGGAAAATTTCATGACTTCATCTCTCCTGACAGCTGCATAATATTCCATTGTGTATATGTACCACAGTTTCTTTAGCCATTCGTCTGTTGAAGGGCATCTTGGTTGTTTCCAGAGTCTTGCTATGGTAAATAGAGCTGCAATGAATATAGGTGTAAGGAAGGGGTTTTTGTATTGTATTTTTGTGTTCCTAGGGTATATTCCTAGGAGTGGTATAGCTGGATCGTATGGGAGCTCGATTTCCAGTTTTTGGAGGAATCTCCATATCGCTTTCCATAAAGGTTGAACTAGACGGCATTCCCACCAGCAGTGGATAAGAGTTCCTTTCTCTCCACATCCCCGCCAACACTGTTTATTCTCATTCTTTGTGATGTGTGCCATTCTCTGGGGTGTGAGGTGGTATCTCATCGTTGTTTTGATTTGCATCTCCCTGATGATTAGTGATGTGGAACATTTTTTCATGTGTCTTTTGGCCATGTGTATTTCTTCTTTGTCAAAGTGTCTGTTCATTTCTTCTCCCCATTTTTTGATGGGGTTAGATGTTTTTTTCTTGTAAAGTTCTGTCAGTGCCTTGTATATTTTGGAGATTAGCCCCTTATCTGATGGGTATTGGGTGAATAGTTTCTCCCACTCAGTGGGGGGCTCTTGTATCCTGGGCACTATTTCCTTTGAGGTGCAGAAGCTTCTCAGATTAATATATTCCCATCTGTTAATCTCTGCTTTCACTTGCTTGGAGAGTGCAGTTTCCTCCTTGAAGATGCCTGTAATGTCCTGGAGTGTTTTGCCTATGTGCTGTTCTATATATCTTATGGTTTTGGGGCTGATATCGAGGTCTTTAATCCATTTGGATTTTACCTTCATACATGATGTTAGCTGGGGGTCTAAGTTCAATTTTTTGCAAGCGGCTATCCAATTGTGCGAACACCACTTGTTGAAGAGGCTTTCCCTGCTCCATTTAGGATTTCCTGCTCCTTTATAAAAAATTATGTGATTGTATGTCTGGGGAACATTTTCTGAGTATTCAAGCCTATTCCACTGATCTGAGGGCCTGTCCTTATTCCAATACCATGCTGTTTTGACAACTATTGCTTTGTAGTACAGTTTAAAGTTGGGGAAAGTAATTCCTCCCATATTCTTTTTCCCAATGATTGCTTTAGCTATTCTAGGGTGTTTATTGTTCCAAATGAATTTCAAAAGTGCCTGATCCACTTCTTTGAAGAATGTCATGGGTATCTTTAGAGGGATAGCATTAAATCTATGTAATGCCTTGGGGAGTATTGCCATTTTGATGATGTTAATCCTGCCAATCCATGAGCAGGGTATGCGTTTCCATTTCCGTGTGTCCTCTCTTATTTCTTGGAGCAGAGTTTTATAGTTTTCTTTGTATAGGTCCTTCACATTTTTAGTCAAGTTGATTCCAAGATATTTGAGTTTGTGTGGCACTATTGTGAATGGGGTTGTTTTCTTAATATCCATTTCTTCCTTATTACTATTGGTGTATAGAAAGGCCATTGATTTTTGTGTGTTAATTTTGTAGCCTGCCACCTTGCTATATGAGTCTATTGTTTCTAGAAGCTTTTTGGTAGAGTCTTTAGGGTTTTCTAAGTAGAGTATCATGTCATCTGCAAACAGTGAGAGCTTGACTTCTTCCTTTCCTATCTGGATTCCCTTGATATCTTTTTCTTGCCTAATCGCTATAGCAAGTACTTCCAGTGCTATGTTGAATAGGAGTGGTGAGAGAGGACAGCCTTGTCTTGTGCCAGAATTTAGAGGGAAGGCTTTTAGTTTTTCTCCATTAAGGATAATATTTGCCTCTGGCTTGTGGTAGATGGCCTTAACTATATTGAGAAAGGTTCCTTCCATTCCCATCTTGCTGAGAGTTTTTATCAAGAATGATTGTTGGACCTTATCAAATGCTTTCTCTGCATCTATTGATATGATCATGTGTTTTTTTATTTTTCTTGTTATTGATGTTGTGTATTATTTTGATAGATTTACGGATGTTAAACCATCCTTGCATTCCTGGGATGAAACCTACTTGATCGTAATGGATGATCTTCTTAATGAGGCATTGAATCCTTTTTGCCAGGATTTTGTTGAGGATCTTTGCATCTGCATTCATCAGCGATATTGGTCTGTAATTTTCTTTTCTTTTCTTTTCTTTTTGTAGCATCTCTGTCTGGTTTAGGTATCAAGGTGATTTTGGCTTCATAAAAGCTATTTCGAAGTGATTCCATTTGTTCAATTTCATGAAAGAGTCTTGCCAGGATTGGTAGTAGTTCCTCTTGGAAAGTTTGAAAGAATTCATTAGTGAATCCATCTGGGCCTGGGCTTTTTTGGGGGGGCAGCCATTTGATTACCGTTTTAATTTCATCAATAGTGATGGGGGCATTTAGATATGCTACATCCTCTTCCTTCAACTGTGGAAGGTTATAAAAGTCCAAGAATTTATCCATTTCTTCCAGGTTTTCATTTTTAGTGGCGTAGAGTTTCTCAAAGTAGTTTCTGATTACCCTTTGAATCTCTGCCATATCAGTAGTGATCTCTCCTTTTTCATTCCTAATACGAGTTATCAAGTTTCTCTCTCTTTCTTTGTTAGTTTTGCCAGTGGTCTATCAATCTTGTTTATTTATTCAAAGAACAAACTTCTGCTTTCGTTGATCTTTCGCATTGTTTTTTGGGTTTCCACTTCGTTGATTTCTGCTCTCAGCTTTGTTATTTCCTTCTGTCTCCCTATTTTTGGGTCCTTTTGTTGAGCACTATCTAGTTCTATGAGCTGCATCATTAAGCTACTCAGGTAAGCCCCTCCTTCCTTCCTTCCTGATGTGTGCTTGCAAAGCTATAAATTTTCCTCTCAGTAATGCTTTTGCTGTGTCCCATAAGTTCTGATAGTTTGTGTCTTTATTATCATTTGTTTCCAGGAATCTATTGATTTCCTTCTTGATTTCATCTCGGACCCACTGGTTATTCAATATGAGGCTGTTTAATTTCCAGGTGTTAAAGTTTTTCTTCTGTGTCCCTTTGGAATTCACAAATAATTTCAGAGCCTTGTGGTCAGCGAAGGTAGCCTGCAATATTTCTATCCTCTTGATGTTATGGAGGTATGTTTTATGTGCCAGCATGTAGTCTATCCTGGAGAATGTCCCATGTACATTGGAGAAGAATGTGTATCCAGGTTTCTGGGAATGGAGTGTCCTATATGTATCCCTAGGCCTCTTCCATTTCTCTCCTCAGGTCTAGTATATTCTTGTTGGGTTTCAGTTGATCTATTCATTGTTGACAAAGCCATGTTGTTATGATATTATTTTTCAGATTTGTCAACAATTGTAATAAAAAATTTTCTGGCCCCTCATTTGGTGCCTATATGTTTAGGAGAGTTATTTCTTCTTGCTGTACATATACCTTGATTAATACAAAATGTCCATCTTTGTCCCTTACAACCTTCCTGAGTATAATGTTTGCATTATCTGATATTAGTTTGGCCACTCCAGCTTTTTTATGGGTGTTGTTTGCTTGGATAATTTTTCTCCAGCCTTTTATTTTGAGTCTATGTTTGTTCTGACTATTCAAGTGTGTATTTCTTGTAGGCAGCAGAAGGTTGAATTGAGTTTTTTGATCCATTTAGCCACTCTGTGTCTCTTAACTGGTGCATTTAGTCCATTGACGTTGAGAGAAAGAATTGTCCTGAGATTTAATGCCATCTTTATATCAAAATTTTGTTTGTCTTTTGGTTAGTCTTGTCTTAAATTAGGTCTTTCAGTTTTTCTCTTAAGACTGGTTTTGAGTCTGTAAAATTTCTGAGCTGTTTTTTGTCTGTGAAACCATGTATTCTTCTGTCAAACTGGAAAGTAAGTTTTGCTGGGTACAGTGTTCTAGGTGAAGCATTCATTTCATTCAGTCTTGTCACAATGTCCCACCACTGCTTTCTGGCCTTGAGTGTTTCTGGTGACAGGTCTGCTGTAAATCTCAAGGATGCTCCCTTGAATGTAATTTCCCTTTTTGATCTTGCTGTTTTCAGAATTCTGTCTCTATCTGTGGGATTCGTTATTGTGACTAGGATGTGTCTTGGGGTATTTTTTCTGGGGTCTCTTTTGGTTGATACTCTTCGAACATGCAGGATTTGATCACATATATTCTTTAGCTCTGGAAGTTTCTCTTTAATGATGTTCTTGACCATTGATTCTTCCTGGGTCTCTGGGACTCCAATGATTCTTAAGTTGTTTCTGTTGAGCTTATCATAGACTTCTATTTTCATCTGTTCCCATTCTTTGACTAATTTTTCCATTGTCTGTTCATTTGCTTTAAGTTTTTTTCTTTCCAATCTCTCCTGCTGTATGGAATTGTTATTTATCTCATCTTCCACAGCACCAATTCTATTCTCAGCTTCTGTTACCCTGTCCCAGGGCTTATCCATTTTGTCATTCACTTCGTTTACTGAGTTTTTCAGGGCTGTTAGTTGACATGTTATTTCAGTTTAGAGTTTTGTGATTTCTGTCTTCATATTTTCTTGGTTCTTGTTAGTGTTCTGTTCAACTCAATCCATGGTTTCTTTGAGTTCTTTGAGCATCTTCCATATTGCTTGTCTAAAGTCCTTATCTGAGAGGTTGATTAGTTGGTTGGTCATTATCTGGTCATCAGAATTGTCATCTTCATTCTCTATGTCTGATGCTGGCCTGCATTGTTTCCCCATTGTCACACTTGTATTGTGGGTTTTTCTACGTGTTGTGGTGGTATTCATTGACTAAATGATGTACGCAGCCACACTCCTCTAGCTCCACCCTTTTTGGATTGGTCGACTTGCCTCCAAAGGAGGGGAGTCCTCTGTGGATGAAGCCTCACACAGGATCAAATCTTAGGCCCGAGCACGCAGCAGAGAAGACAGTCTGGAGAGAAATGCTGGGCTTCAGTGATCCAGCACATTTCTTAGTTGTAGGGTACCTATCTGAGACCCACCCATTTCTGGGAGGGGTCTTGGGAACTGAATATTATGTGTAACCTTACCTGCAAGACCCTCCCATTCCTGGCCGTTTCCTTTGGCCCTGAAGATGGCTGAAGTGAGTTAAGACGCAGGGCTAGCCTAGAATGGCTGAATGCTTGAAAGGTTATGAGTAGGCCACACACATGTGGTGGATAGGGCATGAATAAATTTGTTGCTTCCTGACGCCTGCCTGTGAGTGAGTGATTTTGCGTTTCACCTGGGCCTGGAACTCGCCGGCTGAATGGGGTTGCAGAGCCACGTGGCCTGGGGTGGCAGAAAGAAGAATCTCTCCATTCATCGCCATCCAGCCCCATCGTTAATTATTTGATACAACAAATGGCGCTCCGAACTTTTTTTTTTTTAATATAAATTTTTATTTTGATCATAATGGCTTACATATTGTTGACAATAATATTTTAGGTACATATTTACATAAAATCAGGGGGGATTCCCATCGCCAAATTGTCATCCCTACGCCTCCGTTTCTATCCTACCTCCCTTTTCCTTTTCCCTCACCCCAGGGCGGCTAGAATATGTGGTCCCCTCTGTATCTAACCCACTACTTAGTAGTCTTGCACCTGTTTGGTCCTGATGCCTCCCTTATTTCCCCCTCTATCTGGAGTCAGGACTAGCTAGTTCAAGTTGCGTGGTTTTGTTTGAAGGAGAAAAAAGCAATAAACTGGGGTAAGAGTCTAATACCCCGAAAATGGGCGGAGTCCTTCTAAAGGCTCTCATCATCACTCTGGGAGATGGAGAAAAAGTAGGTGAAACACTCCACTAGTACCAAAAGAAGTGTCAAATATCCAGTGAGGGCTCCAGCTATTTCGATAAGCACCACACAGAGCAGACAAAACAAACAAACAAACAAGTAGAAAAAAAATAAAACAAAAACAGACAAACAAAAATCACGCCATGGTCTTGAATTAAGAAACATGGCATAGCACATAACGAAAGAGAAGAAAGGAAGAGAAAAAAAAAATAAAAAAATAAGTATAATTGGGGACTACACTTTCAATAATCACACCCAAACAGAGAAATCGACCAAAATAGATTGGTAAATCAAAAATAATAATAACAATAATAAATGAAGGTACTATATATATTAATATCAAAAAAATAACCAAGGTTTTGTGCTTTTTGTATTTTTGTTTTTTTCCCTCCTGCACTGGCACAGTAAATATTGGGGTCATTCGAAAAAGAATTCACTTGGCCTAAGAGATATGGGATTTCTCCGTCCTTGGAGCATACTGTCATGGGATCAACTCTAGACATTGCTCAGGATCCTTTACTTTCCCGGTGGTGTTTTTTTTTTTCTTTCTTTTTTTTTTTTCCTTTGGTGTGTGGAAGACTTCTGCTCTGTGTTTAGAGGTCTCAGTATCTGTACAGATCCTGAGGTGGGACTTATGATGAAGTCAGTCTTTGTGGTTCTAGAGGTTCTGTTACCTCAGTGTCATTTTAACCCATCTTCTGTGGTTGATGATCTTGGTCTTTGCACTGAGCCTAGGGTGGCACCTAGGATAGCGTCTTTCTTTGTGCTCCCAAAAGCCCCATTCCGTTACAATTGTCTCTGCCGGATCTTTGGGGCTGGGGATCATGATTCTTGTGCAGGTCATAGTTCAAACCCTAAACTAGGGCTTATTTGTTGGTCCCAAGATGTATACAGTCTGGTCGTGAATCAAGCAGCCAGTCATCTGTAAATCCCGATCTTAGGTTTTTGTCCTACCAAAGGGAGCCAAGACTTCTGGTTTTGTCTTGTCGTTAGTTGGTAAGGTAGGCTAATCTGCTCTAAGGTCAAAATGATCGCATTTTCCCCGTTGTCAGGATATCATGTTAGAGGTGGGCCTTGTTGTTGGTCTCGTCGTATTAAGGCCGTCCTGGATGGAGTTTGTTTCCTGCAGCTGTTGTGGAGAGCTGTGCCGTTTCTATGTCGGAGATCCAGGGTTCAAGGCTGGATGAATGGTATCTAATCACCTGAGGTCTAATTTGATTCCACATGACATATTTTCAAGGCAGGAGATATCCCTATATTTTAAATAACTATGAGTTCCTATCTCTAGTAGATAAGAGCTCTCTTTTATTTTTTTTTTTAAATGTAAAATTTCCCCTTTACTTAGTGTGCCTTTGTAGGGGGAAGTGGTGCTACATTATAATGTCTGTGTATTCGTGGGTGGACTGATGGGATAACAGCCACAGGTCACCTACCAAAAAACGAAGAAAAAAAAAAGGGGGGGGGGATTGAAACTGTATGTGCTCACAAATATATATGAAGGACAAACATTTAAATAAAAAGATAAATAAATAAATTAAAAAAAAAAGAAATAAAATGAGTTAGCGAAATTTTTATGGGACCAAAGTGGTGCAAAAGACTACCTTACATTTGGGGGAGGGCAGGTAAAGAGGTGGTGTATTACAGGTCTTATGCCTATGTTGGAAGTACAGTTTTTCCCATTGTCTTTTGGGTTTTTCTTGTGGTGTGTGGGTTCCCAGGCGTCTTCCTAACCCACCCCCTGACCTTCTTCAGATTGGTAAATATTTGCGGCAGGTGGGTCTTGGAAGAGTTCTTGCATTGGGGATACTTTTGGATCTAGGCCCGGTTTCAAGGAGCAGTTCGCGTTAGGGGGAGTTGGTCGGGAGGGCCTCGCAGCATGAGTCCATAGGGGAGTTGGCTGTCTTTTCTTTCAGGAGACGAGGTGTGGTTTTATCTGGGTGTCCTCTCGCCTGGGTGCTGGGTACTGGTTCATTGGGTAGGAGGTCGATCTTGATGCCTAATAGAATAAGGACTGGGGGAGAGGAGTTTTAATATGGTGGGAGATCTGGATGGGATTGAGGGGTGAGGGGATAGTTGGATTTCCGGAGGGGGGAAAGGGGACGGTGTATGGGAAGGGTTTGAAGGGAGAGAAAAGAGAAAATACCTTAGAGAGAAAAGGGGGGGAGAAAGGGAGAAAAGTAATGAGCAGAATAGAAGAAAAAGAAAAAAAAAAGTAGTGAGGAGAGGGGAGAGAATAGCAAGGGAATGCTGGTTTGATTGAATGTGTTCGAAGAATAGAGCCTGTAGTTTAAGTCTGTACGTCTCAGGTACTGCTTCAGTGGTCTGACTGGTCACGTGCTTCAATTCCTAAATGAAGGTATTACCTAAAGATAAAGTGTATGTTAAAGAGTTTTCTTGTGGCCATCTCGTAGTGCAAGCAAGGTATGGTATCCCGTGTGGTATCCCGAGTTGCCACCTTAGTTTGTCCGCCCTTTGTATCCAAGGGCACCTGTGGGCAGAAAAGCTGAGAGGTTATTTAAAGTATAGTAAGATAAAGGCATTAAAAGGTAGTGTTATGGTATGTTGCCATTGTAGTCCGTGATTTCCCTTGGTGTTCTATACTTGTGTTCCTGTATATGAACTCTCAGGGATTATTGTGGACCTTTGTTGTAGAAGTCTGATTACATACCTGTTCTCTCTATGCTGCCGTTTCTGTTGTTGCTGTTTTCTTTGTGGTATAATGTGTAGTCAAGAGTTTGCGTTGTTCCTTTTTCATGTATTTTGGACACTGCTCCCACGTCTATGCTGACTATTACAGTGTTCGGAGTTTCTACCCTGTTATTTGATAGGATTTAGTTGTGTATAAACTATGTGTTCTAGGTGTTTCAGAATAGTGCTACCATTCTGTGTTTATCTTTTGTCTTCTGACTTACTTCGTTTAACATAACATGATCTAGGTCCATCCATGTTGCTGCAAAGTCTGTGATTGTATCGTTTCTGACTGCCATGTAATATTCCATTGTGTATATGTACCACATCTTAATGATCCATTCATCTGTTGTTGGACATCGAGATTGGTTCCAAGATTTGGCTATTATACTGAGTGCTGCAATAAATAGTGGGGTGCATATATATTTTGGAATGAATGTCCTTCCATCTTGTGGGTATATGCCTAGTAGAGCAATTGCTGGGTCAAATGGCAGATCAATTCTGAGTTCTTTGAGCACTCTCCAGACTTTTCTCCATAGATGTTGGACTAGGGGGCATTCCCACCAGCAGTGGATGAGAGTTCCTTTCATACCGCATCCTCGCCAACAAAGGTTGTTTCCATTATTTTTGATGTGAGCCAACCTCACTGGTGTAAGGTGGTATCTCATTGTTGTCTTGATTTGGATCTCCCTGATGATGAGTGAAGGTGAGCATGTTTTCATGTGTTTGTTGGCCATCCTTCTGTCTTCCTCAGAGAAGTGTCTATTCATTTCATCTCCCCATTTTTCTATGGCTTTATTTGGTTTTGAGGGGCTCAGCTTTCTGAGTGCTTTGTATGTTCTAGATATCAGCCCTTTATCTGATATGTCAAGTGAAAAGATTTTTTCCCATTCTGTTAGCTGTCTTCTTGCATTAAGTAGGGTTTCTTTTGCCATGCAGAAGCTTTTAGTTTGATGTAGTCCCATTTGTTTATATTTGATGCTAACGTTCTTGCCATTGGTGCTCCATTCTCAAAGACCTTTTTGATATATAGGTCTTCGAGTGTTCTGCCTATTTTATTCTCGATAAACTTTATAGATTCAGGTCTGATTTCAAGGTCTTTGATCCATTTTGAGTTGACTTTTGTATAAGGAGTGAGGTATGGGTCAATTTTCACTTTCGTACATGTGGTTTTCCAGTTGTACCAACACCATTTGTTGAATAGGCTTTCTTTGTTCCATTTCAGATTCTTGCCTCTTTTATCAAATATTAGTTGGCTGTATATCTGGGGGTTTATGTCTGGGAATTCTGTTCTGATCCACTGGTCTGAGCTCCTGTCTCTGTTCCAGTACCATGCTGTTTTAATTACTATGGCTTTATAGTATAGTTTCAAGTTAGGTAAGGAGATGCCTCCCAGCTTCTTGTTTTTCAGTATGTGTTTGGCTATCCTGGATCTTTTGTGGTTCCAGATGAATTTTGTGATTGATTGTTCTATTTCTTTAAAGAATTGTGTCTGAATTTGGATAGGGATTGCATTAAATCTATATAGAAGTTTGGGTAAGATAGTCATTTTGACTATGTTAATTCTACCTATCCATGAGCATGGGATGTTCTTCCATTTCTTTAGATCTTCTTCAATTTCTTTCTGAAGTGTTTTGAAGTTTCCCTGGTAAAGGTCTTTCACTTCTCTTGTAAGGTTTATTCCTAGATACTTGATATTTTTTGATACTATCTTAAATGGGATTGTATTTTTAATCTCTCTCTCCTCAACTTCATTGTTTGTATATAGAAACGCTACTGTCTTTTGTGTATTGACTTTGTATCCAGCCACTTTGCTGTATTGGTTGATTGTTTCTAGGAGTTTTACTGTGGACTCTTTAGGGTTTTTGATGTATATTATCATATCGTCGGCAAATAGAGCTAGCTTGTGTTCATCTTTCCCTACTTGAATTCCTTTGATTCCCTTCTCTTGTCGGATTGCTATTGCTAGCACTTCTAAGGTTATATTGAATAAGAGTGGAGAGAGTGGACAGCCTTGCCTAGTTCCTGACCTTAGTGGGAATGCTTCTAGTTTCTCGCCATTAAGTATAATGTTGGCTGTAGGCTTTTCATATATAGCTGTAACTATCTTGAGGAAGGTTCCTTCTAACCCTATTTTGCTGAGTGTCTTTAACATGAAAGGATGTTGGATTTTGTCAAATGCCTTCTCGGCATCAATTGATATGATCATGTGGTTTTTGTCTTTCATGTTGTTGATGTGATGTATCATGTTTATTGATTTGCGTATGTTGAACCAACCTTGCATTCCTGGTATGAAACCCACTTGGTCGTGATGTATGATCTTTTTGATGAAGTGTTGGATTCGGTTTGCTAGGATTTTGTTGAGTATCTTTGCATCTATGTTCATTAGTGAGATTGGTCTGTAGTTTTCTTTTTTGGTGGTGTCTTTGCCTTCTTTGGGAATGAGTGTGATATTAGCCTCATAAAAGGAGTTGGGGAGGATTCCTGTTTTTTCTATGGTTTGGAAAAGCCTTTGGAACAGTGGTAATAGGTCTTCTTTAAATGTTTGATAGAATTCACCTGTAAATCCATCTGGGCCTGGGCATTTGTTCTTAGGGAGTTTTTTAATTACCTCTTCAATTTCCTCTGAAGTGATTGGTCTGTTTAGACTTTCTAGATCTTCCTTTTCCAGTCTTGGAGGAGGGTGTTTGTCCAAGAATCTGTCGATTTCTACTGGGTTCTCTAGCCTACTTGAGTATAGTTGTTCATAATATGATCTCATGATATGTTGTATTTCTTGGGGTTCTGTTGTAATCTCTCCCCTTTCATTTGTGATCCTAGTGATTTGGGTGTTTTCCCTCTTTTTTTTGGTGAGTCTCGCCAATGGTTTGTCTATCTTGTTTATTTTTTCGAAAAACCAACTCCTGGTCTCATTGATTTTTTGTATTGTTTTCTTAGTTTCGATATTGTTTATTTCTGCTCTGGTTTTTATTATTTCTTGCCTTCTGTTTGTGGTTGGATTTCTCTGTTGCTGTTGTTCCAATTCTTTGAGGTGATCTTTTAAACTGTTGGTTTTGTTGTTTTCCTGTTTCTTGACATAGGCCTGTATTGCTATGAGTTTCCCCCTAATTACTGCTTTTGCTGTGTCCCATAGATTTTGACATGTTGTCTCTTCATTGTCATTTGTCTCAAGGAATCTTTTTATTTCTTCCTTGAGTTGTTCTTTGATCCAGCTGTTGTTAAGCAGCATGTTGTTTAGTCTCCAGGTATTAGTTTTCCTCCATTGCTTCTTCTTGACATCAATTTTAAGCTCTGTTGCATAGTGATCTGAAATGGTACTTCTAATTATCCTTACCTTTGTGATCTTACATAGGTTGGCTTTGTATCCTAAGACATGGTCTATTCTGGAGAAGGTTCCATGTGGGTTTGAGAAGAATGTGTATTCTGCTTTCTGGGGATGGAGGGCTCTATATAAGTCTGTTAGCCCTAAATCTTCTAATTTTTCATTTAGAGCTCTTATTTCTTTGCTATTTTTCTGCTTGGAGGATCTGTCCAGTGGTGATAGTGGAGTATTGAGGTCCCCTACTATTATCACAATTCCCTTCATGTGTTTCTCCAGGTTTGCCAGTAGTTGCCTCACATATTTTGGTGACTCTACATTAAGTGCATAGATATTGACCAGGGTTAGTGTTTCTTGATCTAATGTTCCCCTGACCAGTAAGTAGTGACCCTCTTTGTCTCTGATCACTTTCTTGACGTTGAATACAATTTGGTCTGATATAAGAATGGCTGTCCCTGCTCTTTTTTGTTTTCCATTGGCCTGAATAATTACTTTCCATCCTTTTATTCTAAGCCTGTGCTTATCCTGTAGCTGTAGGTGTGTTTCTTGCAGACAGCAGAAGTCCGGTTTATTTTTCCTAACCCAGTTCTCTACTATGTGTCTTTTAATTGGAGAGTTTAGTCCGTTTACATTTAGGGAAATTATTGATAGAGAGGACTGTTGTGCAGTTGTATTGTGTGGAGTGGTTGTTGTTACAATCGGGGGTTTGGATTGTGTAATTCTTCTCTGAGTAAGTCGCTTAGGATCGGCTTAGTTTGCACAAATAGTTCAAGTTCATTCATGTTTGAGAATGTTTTTAGTCTGCCCTCCCATATGAATGATAGTTTTGCTGGGTATTGGACCCTGGGTTGGAAATTTCTTTCATTCAGTCATTTAAATATGTCATTCCACTGTCTTCTTGCTTGAATTATTTCAAATGGGAGATCTGGTTTGATTCTTATGTCCTTTCCTTTGTACTTGAGGTTTTTTTCCTCCCTTATTGCTTTCAGGAGTTCCTCTTTCTCTTTGTTTTTTGCCATTTGGATTATTATGTGTCTTGGTGTGGGTTTATTGGGGTCTACTTTATTAGGGACTCTCTTGACTTCTTGGATTTGTCCTGAATTGTCTTTCCAGAGGGTGGGAAAGTTCTCTGTTATTATCTCCCCGACTACCTGTTCTACCCCCTTCCCTATTTCCTCCCCTTCTGGTATACCCACAATTCTTAGATTGTTTCTTTTGTCCTTGTTGATTAGATATTGGATTTTTCCTTCCAGTGCTTTGCCTTTTATTTCTTTGTTGGTTTCTTGATCATTTTTTGATTGCAGTTTTCCTTCGAGTTCTTCTATGTGCTTCTCCAACTCTGTGTTTCTGCTCGTAAGGCTTGTTACCTTGTCTTTTAATTCCTTCACTTCTTTTTGTATGGACTCTCTCATGTTCTTTGACATTTCTTCTTTAATTTGGCTGATTCGTTCGTCCATGGATTTTTTATATTCGGTTGTTAGGGTTTCTTTTAATTCTTTTAGTAATTCTTGCATTTCCTTCCTCATGACTGCTTTTAGGTCTTCTTCCCGTGGATCTGTGCGCTTTGGTGGACTTGGAAATTTGATAGGGTTTGTCATGGTGTCTCCAGTTATTAGCGATTTCCTTGCTTTACGCATTGTTCTTTGTATTTAATGGTGTATTTTGGAGTGCTGTGGCTTCTAATTTTGGCCTGCTTTGGTCCCCTTCCTGAAGGTGTTTCTAGAGGGGCCTGTTGGGTGAGTTTGTTGGGCCTAGCCCTTTTTCCTCCCCTTTGCTACCTAGAGTGCAGCCTTCCTGCTGTGGGTCTTGTCCCTTTCTGCTCCTTATTTCTGTCAGCGGTGCAGTTCCACTCCTGGCCACAATGGTTACTGGCGCTGTTGAGCCTAGCTCTCAGTCCCCCCTCCTTTCTCTGGGAGTCAATGGAGCTCCGCCCCCTCCACGCCTCCCTTGAAGGGTTCCCTCAGTTCAACCCTTCAGGCTCTGTCCTCACCCTTGGGGAGTCCCTGGTCCACTCCAGGGTCCAGGGAGGTGGACTGCTCTAGTTCCCCTGCGAGTCCAGATGGCTGGCCCTATCTCTCCCGTCTGTTCGGGTCGCTCAACTTGACTTTCTAGTCACCCACCTGGGGGAAGGGAGTCACTCAACCCTCTCTGGCTGGCACGCAGGGGTTCCTTGGGGAAGGGTCCGTCCCAAATGCCGCGCGCAAAGAGACAGAAATTCCCTCACTCACTCCTCCAGCCGGCCCGCCAAAGGGTCCGACCCAGACACCGGCGCAAAGAGACAGAAATTCCCTCACTCACTCCTCCAGCCGGCCCGCCGGGGTCCCTGGGGAAAGGGTCCGACCCAGACACCGGCGCAAAGAGACAGAAATTCCCTCACTCACTCCTCCAGCCGGCCCGCCGGGGTCCCTGGGGAAAGGGTCTGACCCAGACACCGGCGCAAAGAGACAGAAATTCCCTCACTCACTCCTCCAGCCGGCCAGCCGGGGTCCCTGGGGAAAGGGTCCGACCCAGACACCGGCGCAAAGAGACAGAAATTCTCTCACTCACTCCTCCAGCCGGCCAGCCGGGGTCCCTGGGGAAAGGGTCCGACCCAGACACCGGCGCAAAGAGACAGAAATTCCCTCACTCACTCCTCCAGCCGGCCAGCCGGCGGCGCTCCGAACTTTTAGTGTGATTTTTTCTTCTTGTTTCGATGGTGTTCTTTCCTTAGAAAGAGCACACGACCACGTAGCAAAGTGGGAGCAGCCTTCTCTTCTGGAGCCTCTTTTTGGCCTACTCCCAAGAGTTTCACGTGAAAGGACAGGAGACAGACACACACAGGCAGCACTCACACTGGGGTGGCATAGTTTCGTAGATTTTCCCAACCTGACATAACAAACCCTTAATTCCTTCCTTCCTTCCTTCCTTCCTTCCTTCCTTCCTTCCTTCCTTCCATCTTTATTTCTTCTTTCTCTTCCTTCCTTCCTTCCTTCCTTCCTTCCTTCCTTCCTTCCATCTTTATTTCTTCTTTCTCTTCCTTCCTTCCTTCCTTCCTTCTTTCTTTTTCTTTCTTTCTTTTTTCTTTCTTTCTTTCTTTCTTTCTTTCTTTCTTTCTTTCTTTCTTTCTTTCTTTCTTTCTTTCTTTCTTTCTTTCTTTCTTTCTTTCTTTCTTTCTTTCTTTTTTCTTTCTCTCTCTCTCCTTCCTTCCTTCCTTCCTTCCTTCCTTCCTTCCTTCCTTTCCTTTCTTTCTTTCTTTTCTCTTTCTTCTCTTTCTTTTCTTTCTTCTTTCTTTCTTTCTTTCTTTCTTTCTTTCTTTCTTTCTTTCTTTCTTTCTTTCTTTCTTTCTTCTTTCTACTCCCTCCCTCCTTTTTTCTTTCTTTCTTTCTTTCTTTCTTTCTTTCTTTCTTTCTTTCTTTCTTTCTTTCTTTCTTTCTCTTTCTTTCTTCTTTCTTTCTTTTCTTTCTTTCTTTCTTTCTTTCTTTCTTTCTTTCTTTCTTTCTTTCTTTCTTCTTTCCCTCCTCCCTCCCTCCCTTTTTCTTTCTTTCTTTTCTTCTTTCTTTCTTTCTTTCTTTCTTTCTTCTTTCTTCTTTCTTTCTTTCTTTCTTTCTTCTTTCTTTCTTTCTTTCTTTCTTTCTTTCTTTCTTCTTTCTTCTTTCTCCTCCCTCCCTCCCTCCCTTTTCTTTCTTTCTTCTTTCTCTTTATTTTCTTTCTCTTTCTTTCTTTCTCTTTCCTTTCTTTCTGTTTTTCTTCTTTCTTTCTACCTTTCTTTCTTTCTTTCTTTCTTCTTTCTCTCTTTCTCTCTTTCTCTCTTTCTTTCTTTCTTTCTTTCTTTCTTTCTTTCTTTCTTTCTTTCTTTCTCTCTCTCTCTCTTTCTTTCTTTCTTTCTTTCTTTCTTTCTTTCTTTCTTCTTTCTCTCTTTCTCTCTTTCTCTCTCTTTTTCTCTTTCTTTCTCTCTCTTTCTTTCTTTCTCTCTCTCTTTCTTCTCTTTCTTTCTTTCTTTCTTTCTTTCTTTCTTTCTTTCTTTCTTTCTTTCTTTCTTTCTTTCTTTCTTTCTTTCTCTCTCTCTCTCTTTCTTTCTTTCTTTCTTTCTTCTTTCTCCTCCCTCCCTCCCTTTTTCTTTCTTTCTTTCTTTCTTTCTTTCTTTCTTTCTTTCTTTCTTTCTATCTTTCTTTCTTTCTTTCTTTCTTTCTTTCTTTCTTTCTTTCTTTCTTTCTTTCTTTCTTTCTTCTTTCTCTCTCTCTCTCTCTCTCTCTCTCTCTTTCTTTCTTTCTTTCTTTCTTTCTTTCTTTCTTTCTTTCTTTCTTTCTTTCTTCCTTCTTTCTCTTTCTTTCTTTCTTCCTTCCTTCCTTTCTCTCATTCTCTTTCTTTCTTTCTTTCTTTCTTTCTTTCTTTCTTTCTTTCTTTCTTTCTTCTTTCTTTCTTTCTTTCTTTCTTTCTTTCTTTCTCTCTCTCTCCTTCCTTCCTTCCTTCCTTCCTTCCTTCCTTCCTTCCTTTCTTTCTTTCTTTCTTTCTTTCTTTCTTTCTTTCTTTCTTTCTTTCTTTCTTTCTTTCTTTCTTCTTTCTCCTCCCTCCCTCCCTTTTTCTTTCTTTCTTTCTTTCTTTCTTTCTTTCTTTCTTTCTTTCTTTCTTTCTTTCTTTCTTTCTTTCTTTCTTTCTTTCTTTCTTTCTTTCTTTCTTTCTTTCTTTCTTTCTTTCTTTCTTTCTTTCTTTCTTTCTTTCTTTCTTTCTTTCTTTCTTTCTTTCTTTCTTTCTTCTTTCTTTCTTTCTTTCTTTCTTTCTTTCTTTCTTTCTTTCTTTCTTTCTTTCTTTCTTTCTTTCTTTCTTTCTTTCTTTCTTTCTTTTTTGGGCCACATCCTGTGATGGTCAGGAGTTACTCCTGGCTTTGCGCTCAGAAATTGCTCCTGGCTCTGGAAACCATATGGGACGCTGGGGATTGAACCAAGGTCCATCCTGGATCAGCTGCGTGCAAGGCAAATGTTCTACCGCTGTGCTATCACTCTGGCCCCTTGGCTCCTTTTCTTGCTTCTAACATCGCCACGTGTCACATCCTGCTTAGTCCAGACACAAGGCAATTCTCAGGGTCCCTGTTCGGGAAGGTGTGTCATGGAGTTGGCTATGGGAAAATGGAGATCAAACACTCAGAAGTGAGGTTGAAATTCTGTCTGTTTTTTGTAATTGAATGTTACAGCAGGACACTTATGCTAAATTTCTTGGCAAGACATAATTGCAGACGTGACTGTTCTCACACTGTACCAGACAATGCATGGGCAAGCTGTATGCTTTGCAGACCCAAGGCATAGCCTTCAGTCATTTGCGCCTGCTAGCAAGGTCTATTTTTAGAGACTGGTGTTTTTTTGTTTTGGTCTTGTTCCAGTTCAGGCATTCTGAGCTAAGCTAGAAATATTAACCTTAGGATGATTGCACTTAGGCTAACAGCAAAGCTAGGTCTAAAGGCAGTCAATAATTTTGTAAGACTATAAAGTATTACTTGGACATACGCAAATGCTTGTGACGAGGTTACAGAAATCTGAGTGGTTTTTTTAAGAGAGGCTCAAATACAGGCCCTTAGGATGCTAGTGAAGTTACATCTCAAATAATACTTATGCCATGACCCCTATCAATCTCTCCATTTCCCTGAATGCCTTATGGACGTGCAATCAATGTCTCTAGATACCTAGTACCCTCCCCTGTGGATACAGGCGGCTTCTCAAACCCAGTGCTTCCCTTGTGGGTAAAAGCAGCTAAGGCTTCTTGACCTTGGTGCCCTCCTGTAGCTGAGGTCTCAGAATCATAGTTCCTTACACAAGGATGGCCATGACAGCCATGAATCATTTTGATGGAAGGTTCACTAGGGAATTTGGAAAATCTCTTGAAATCTCATCTCATAAGAACCCACAAATTTTATAATACAGGGGTGCCTTCTACCCTGAACGTATATGTCATGGGGACTTAACTTAGACCTCATCCGATCAAACATAGACCATTCAACCCTGAACCCCAGATCCAGACCTTAAAACTGGCACAGTTTCCTGCAGCAGCACCAGGAATTAAACTCCTCCCACCTCGGGGTGTACCTAATACTGCTCTGGCACCCACTTGTCCAGGGTAGGTTCATACAACATCTGTTGACGGAAACAGCAACAATTTGATCTAAGGGTAGGTTGCCTTACCTCATCACTTAACGGTGAAATAAAATCAGAAGACACTCCATCCTTTGATCTGTGCAAAAAAGCAAGATCACTAAATACAGAAGACTGACTACAACAATTATGACTGCGCAGAACATCTGGAACTATAAAGACTCTATCCTAGACTTTGTCCTAGGATCTACATAAAAATAAAGATCTCTATTCCATAAGACTGACTTTGACAACCACAACTGAGCAGAACATTTCCTAAGACCTTGGGGTTTGACGATGAACATGTTCAGAGCCAGGGTGTAGACACCTTGTATCTCTTAGGCCAAGGGAATTTCCTTTATAATTTCCCCAATACTTACTATGACTATCCCCCCCCAAAAAAAATCCCCAAAACAAACAAAATCCAACCAAAAAAAACCGTAAAAAAAAACCTTGCCACATCAGACTCCTTTCTTTTCTCTTTTTTTTTCTTTTTCTTTTTTCTTCTTTTAAATTTATATTTATAGTCTATTTTTTTATAAAAAGAAAACAGAACCATAGAATATAAATCATCTTGTTCTGTCTCATATTTCTTTCTATGACTTCCTACAAATTGAGAAAAAAAAGTGGATGGTACCAGGGGCAAAGCAGTCTCATGAGCGTTGAGTGGAAATAAAAAATGATCAGACCTAAATAACCAAACCAATAGAATCAAAAAACCCAAACTACAAGAAGCTATACACAAACTGACCTGTTACCCTAGCAGTTCAGAGGGCTAAGCATGGAGGTATGGGATGTATGCTGGGAACAGTGGTGTGGAGAGAGGTTAACATGGGTGGTGGAAATTGCCCTAATTCACTGTCACTACATACCTTAATTATAACTGTTAAAGACTTGCAATTCACAATACAAGTCTCAATAAAAATGATATACATATAAAAAGAAATCTCATCTCAGAACATCCTTCCTGAGAAATGAGAAAATGACAGTCTCTGTTTCTCTGTCCTTTTCTTCAGATTTCAGTCCTTCATCTGTGCAGTCGCTGTTTTTAATTCCCATCAGTTTAGCTTCCTGGATGATGCTCTTCCAATAATATCCCACTGGGCAGAACTCAGACATGCCTTGACCCAAATTCTGTTTCCCATAAATGTGTTTGGGGCTTGTTGATTTCTAATTCTGAAAACAACTTAATACTTAGATAGGTTCTACTGTATTACATGTCCCCCCTGTCCAGTCAGTTGCAGACATCTTGTATGAATGGACTTGCTTGTTTTGGGTCACACCTGGTGGTGCTCAGGGGTTACTCCTGGTTCTGTGCTCAGAAATCACTCCTGGCAGGTACGGGGACCATATGGGACGATGAGAGATCTAACTGTGGTTTGCCCAAGGTCAACTGTGTGCAAGGCAAATGCTCTACCTCTGTGCCACAGCTCCACCCCCAGACAAATTATTTATTTATTTATTTTTGGTTTTGGGGCCACACCCAGTGGTGTTCAGGGGATACTCCTGGCTCTGCACTCATAAATCACTTCTGGCAGGGTCGGGGGACCATATGAGATGCTGGAATCGAACCTGGGTCCATCCTGCATTGGTCACATGCAAGGTGAATGCCCTACTGCTGTGCTTCACTCTGGCCCCTCACAAATTACTTTTAATTTAATTTAATTTAATTTAATTTTATTTTATTGAAACCATTCTGATTTACAAAGTCCTTCTTAGTTGGGCTTCAGACATACAATGAATCAATCCCACACCCAGTGTCAACCTCCTTCCACCAATGTTTCCAGAGTGTATATCCCATACCATCACCGTTTGCCACCAGCCTGCTGGTATAACATGCTCATTTAAAATTTAGATAGTTAATAATTTGAGTCTCTTGATTCTATTATTGAATTTGGCTTGGATATTTAGTTCTGTCCTTTTTTAATCTCTACCAATGCACCTAAGATCTCTTGGCCCCTTTCATGTTTGTGTTTCTCCTCCTTCACTTAGTTTCTTCCTTCTCCTCACTGTACTCTGAGGCCAAGGGTGTTTGAGACAGCTCCTATTTAGACCATTACATTTCTTCATGCAGTTATTCTGTATTTCTTGAATTGTTGTGATGCTTCAAATCAGTACTACACAACACTGGGAGCAAATATATATTTTTGTGCTGGTTCCTATAACTCAGTATTGGAATGTCCTTGGCTCAGTCCCCAAGCAAGTCACTTTTTCCCCCCTATTATTCCACTGTGTTGTTAAAGGCATCTTGTTTGAAGACTTCTCTTTCTTTTTTGAAAAATTTTAGGGTGTTACATATGGCTGTGTTCAGGGATTACTCGTGGTTCTTTACTCAGAGATTACTCCTAATGGTAATCGAGGGAACATTAAGGAATGCCAGGGACTAAATTCAGGTAGGCTGCATACAAGGCAAGTGCTTGACCCACTGTATTCTTTCTGGCCTCATAGTTTGAAGACATACAATTGTATGTATGATTCTAAGTCCCAAGTTTATATCTCTATTCCAGATTTGTCTCTTAAACTTCAGGTTTCTATAGCCAGCATTTCTATTTGGCTATGAGATAAACACCTAAAATGTACAACATCCCCAACAACTTCTGGCCTTGCGATAGAAGTCAGCCCAGGCTATGGCAATGTGGCTGTTTCATCCTTCCCAGCCACTCAGACTCAAAGACTTGATGTCATTCTAAGCGCTTCTTTTTCTTATCCCTTATGGTTTGTCATTAACTCCTTCTGATCCTGCTTTGGGATGCCTTCAGTCTCTCTTCTCTTCACTCTGGAGGAGCTGCCATACTCTCCTGCCTGGCAAACAGAAATGTCCTGCAGACAATCTTTGTACCTCTCTGGGCCCTGCACCATCTGTTACACCCACACCCTCCGGTCACACCCCAGTTTCATTCACAAGAATATCCCACATGCAGGGCTTCCCGAGTCATACTGATCTCTCTAAATTCATCTCTAGTTCTCCTACTGCCTTTTGCGGTTTCAAGAAAATGCTTTGTACACATCACGTTGGGGTTTTTCCTTGAGCTGACTTCTTTGCATGATATGCATTCCTACACAGTTAGCACTCTGCCTCTTCAAATGCCTTTTATAGAAAACTAAGATTGACTAGTACTTATTGACATCTTTTTATGTCTTATGAAACAATCTGTGACTTTTGAATATCAATGTTC
This sequence comes from Suncus etruscus, assembly GCF_024139225.1. Lineage (NCBI taxonomy): Eukaryota > Metazoa > Chordata > Mammalia > Eulipotyphla > Soricidae > Suncus > Suncus etruscus. Next base: position 6,513,313 of record NC_064855.1, on the reverse strand, counting down.
CCATAGACTTTGCCTGCTCCAAAGCCACCCCCTCCCACCATCTCTTTCCCAGATCTGATTTCCTATAAACCACAGTCCTTCATCTTACAACTTCCTGTTGCTGTTGGCACATTTACAGAGCAATTCATGTAACCTATGGTGTAGGAGGTAGCAGAGTGGATCCAACTTATACCTGTTGCCAAACCAGATGCCTAATGAGACCTGGGCTTTGTTATTTATTAGCTATGGAACTGCCAGAAAGTTGATGAACCTTTCTACCTGGTGGCAGTCAATGCATTTGAAGAATGTCAATGTTACAAGTAAGAAGGTTTATGGCACAAGTGAGAAGTAAATAAGCTAATCTGTATTTGGTATGTATGTATTTCTCATCTGCATTAATATAAGGCAGGTGGTGCATACAAGTCCTTCAAGTGCATTTGTTCATCATGTCTGATTAGTATTTATATTTTAATAATATTATATATTTAAATATATATAAATTATATTTTAATAATTGTCTTGTTATTAGTATCAGTCTTTAATTTGTGGAAGAAAACTAAAAATTCATAACTAAATTTCAGTTCTTTTTTTGTTTGTTTCTTTGGGCCACACCCATTTGACGCTCAGGGGTTACTCCTGGCTATGCTCAGAAATAGCCCCTGTGAGCTATACAGACACCAAGATCTCTAGATACAGAGGTCTGATTTTACCATCCATGACAAAGCAGAAGTCTTCCATACACCACAAAAGCACCGAGGGGAGAGTAAATGATCATGCAAGGAGTCTATAGTTAATCCTATGACAGTATACTTCAGGGGTGGAGAAACCCTGTATCTCTTAGGCCAAGGGAATTCCCTCTATAATATCCCCAATAGTTACTGTGCCTATTCGAGGGGGGGAAGCACAAAATAAATATTTTTCCTCATATATATTTATTGATTGATCGATTTTTTGACATTTTTATTTTGGTGTAGATACTGAAGATGATGTCTCCAATTTTATTTTATTTTATTTTATTTTATTTTATTTTATTTTATTTTATTTTATTTTATTTTATTTTATTTTATCTTTCTCTTTCTTTTTGCATTCTGGCTTGATTTCAGAACCGAGACTATTGTGTGGTGCTTGTCTTTATTGCTGTAGTCTCACTGGATACTTAATTTGATATTTCTTTCTGTATTGTTGTGGGGTTTCAATTACCTTTTTCACATCCTCTCTCAAACTGAGGTTGAAAGCCTCTAGGACTCTGCCCATTTTCAGCTTATTTGATTTATTTTTTTCTTATTTTTTACCCCATTCTATTGCTTTTCTTTCCTTTAAACAAAACCACATAACTCAAATTATCTAGCTTTGCCTCTCAAATAGAGAGAGAAACAAGGGAGGGCACCAGGACCAAACAGATAGATGATCACTAATAGTAAGCTAGACAAAGAGGGGACCTCCTACTCTAGCAGCCCAGGGGGTGAAGGTGGGGGGTATGGGTTGCAGAAAGGGAATGGGTATGGGGGGAGGACAAATTTGGTGATGGGTATTCCCCGATTCAATGTTAATATGTACCTAAAATACTACTGTGAAAGATATGTAAGCCAATATGATCAAAATAAAAATTATATAAAAAAAGAAAAGAAAATGCTATTACTATTAGTGATAGTAGTATTATAATGTGACAAAGCAAAAGTCACAAAACAGAAAAGTTCCTAGTTATTGTCAGGGCAGATGTAATCAGTTTGTGATCCAAATAAAATTAGACAATACAGAACAATCATTTTAGAAAAAATAGAGGAAAATATCTGCAAATCCTCCATAAATAACTATTCAGTGTTAGTTTTTGTATTAATATCTTCCAGTAACAGTTCACAGGACACTTACAAAAACTCATGAGCATGAAGCTGTTCTGTAAGAAATAAGTAGAATGTTGAAGAGAGAAATAAATTGTAATATGTTCTACTACTAAGAATACCTGTATGTTTTATATTTAATTTCTAGTGTAGAATATAGAAATATCACTTATGGTGTGTGTAACTCTCAAATGTGAACCTATACTTCCATCATACCTATCTGACTTACGCTGTATGTTCTAAGTCCCCAAAACTAAATAGAAGAATAGAAAATGCTACAGGCAAGCACATTTTACTATGGGCATAGATTGAGGTGAATGAAGGGAATGTTTGACTTCATGATCAAATATATACATTTATTACCATTAGATTCTGAGCCCCTACTTGAAACAGATTAACTACTAAATAAATAAATACTAAATAAATAAATATGAAACTTATTCTGATTCAAAAAAACTGGGTAAAGTAACCTTCCAATACTGCAGAATCCAAAATTTTATATCTATATCACTAAAAATACCACTTTGCATGGCTAGAGTTATAGTACAGCACACAGTGCTTAGGACACTTGTCCTGACCATGGCAAAGCCAGGTTTGATCCCCAACATCTCTAAGGTCCCTCAAGCCTGCAGGTATAATTACTAACTACAAAGCCAAGAGTAACCTCTGAGTATGCAGTGTGTAGCCTTAAAATATCAATTTGCGGGGCCAGAGAGATAGCATGGAGGTAAGGCGTTTGCCTTTCATGCAGGAAGTCATCGGTTCGAATCCTGGTGCCCCATATGGTCCCCCGTGCCTGCCAGGAGCAATTTCTGAGCCTGGAGTCAGGAATAACCCCTGAGCACTGCCGAGTGGGACCCAAAAACCACACACACACAAACAAAATATATCAATTTGCTTTACCAGATTTACTTAATTGTTCACCTTGAAGAGATCCTGTATAATTTAGTTTGTTGAACATAAAATCTAAATCCAGAACCTCATTTTCAATAATTACTCAAAAAATGTTTGCCACATAAATGAATGAAAATATAATACAATAATCTATGTGAATCGTATGACATTTAGCCAATAAATATTTGATAAGACATGCTTAGTAAATTTAACTGAATTTGAAATATTACTGTGCAAAAAAATGTTTCTGTGATTCAGTGAGGAGCTAAATAAGCTAAAATGATTGGATAATCATTAATCCATAAGAGAAATAAATAATAATAAATGTAAAAAAAAAAAGAAATCACCCCTGGCTTGGGGGGACCATCTGAAACACAAGGGGATCAAACCACGCTCCGTCCTAGGCTAGCGCTTGCAAGGCAGATGCCTTAGCTCTAGTGCCATCTCTCTGGCCCCCTAAATTTCAGTTCTAAAATTTTCTTAAAGCTTTGTCTTCCTGGGGCTGGAGAGAGAGCATGGAGTAAGGCATTTGCCTTTCATGCAGAAGGACGGTGGTTCGAATCCCGGCATCCCATATGGTCCCCTGTGCCTGCCAGGGGCGATTTCTGAGTATAGAGCTAGGAGTAACCCCTGAGCACTGCCAGGTGTGACCCCCCCCCCAAGAAAGCTTTGTCTTTATCATCTTATTATTGTTTTTAATTTAGTTATTGTTTTTAATTTAGTAATGTATATAAATTAAGTCCAATTATTTTTACACTTTGATTATGATTACAATAAATTATAGTTGAACTATTCATATTTATCTAACAAAATTTGCATCCATAAATATTTTCACCAATAATTTGAATCATAATTATGCTTTTAGTACAGTCTTTTTTAAATATTCTATAATGATAGTACAGACTTAAAAATTAGACAAGCAAGATATTTCTAAGCCCTTTGATACCTGTTTTAAATCTGAATGCAAAAATATGCCTAAAATTTTTCATACACATTTCAAAAACATTAAAAACAATGAAAGCGAGAACACTCCACATGCCAGGATTTCGTGGGCTTTTGACTGGTATGATGGGGGCTCTGGGCAGGACAGCTAGCCATAGGACCCTGGGCTGACCACTTTGTCCAGGAGAGCATGATTCCCCCCCACACCAGGCGGGTCTTCAGGGCCATGCCTGGTTAATCGGAGCCTTGGGGGGGAGGGGGTGAGAAATTCCTCCCTAGGCATCCAAAAACTACAGAGGCTCGGCTGGGCCCAGAACACTCCGAATGCCAGGATTTCTTGGTGTGTTTGCCTGGTATGTTGGGGGCTCTGGGCAGAACAGCTAGCCATAGGACCCTGGGCTGACCACTTAGTCCAGGGGAACAAGATTCCCCCCACACCAGGCGGATCTTCAGGGCCACGCCTGGTTAATCAGGCCCTGGGGGGAGGGGGTGAGAAATTCCTCCCTAGGCAGCCAAAAACTACAGAGGCTCGGCTGGGCCCAGAACACTCCACATGCCAGGATTTCGTGGGCTTTTGACTGGTATGATGGGGGCTCTGGGCAGGACAGCTAGCCCCCGCGCGTACTTCATGTATTTCATGTATTCAGAATATTCCTTACTCTTATGTTATGTTTTCCGTATACAGAATGTTTATTTTGTATTCTCCCCTTTCCCACACCCCTACAAAGCTCTTTTTTACTCTTTAACTCTCTAACCCCTTCTCAAACATCACTAACCTAGTTTACTCTTTTTAACTTCAGTAGCGTAGAATCGTAATCACAGTCCAAAGCTGTGCATTGTGTGTGACAACCCCAAACTGTTTCAAGATACATAAAATGGACACGTATTTCTTTAGAATATTTTGTGTTTTTTCTCTGACAGCTATAATTCTTACTAAATGTTGTCTTATACAGTGATGATTCTAACCACATTTTATCTTCTCTTTTTGAGCTGTTTAACAAGGAATTTTGGTGGAAGAGTCCCCCAGTTTAATGCTGATGATTGAATCATGTCAATGGAATCATTGTGATTGTTCTTATGGCCCCCATATGTGCCAATAACACCATGTGGCATTGCTTCTTATTTGCATAGGCACATTAAAATGGGAAAATAGTATAAATACAAATAAAATCCTATCTAATAGAGATTGGAACACACAAACCTTGTAGTGCAAAGGGACCTTACACCCTGAACATTGACATAACGACCTGGCACAGACCTCAGAAGAAAGGGCATATTCCTTCTCCCCTGAACCAGGAAAGCCATCCACGAAACATCCAGGCTGGTCTATAACATCACCTGGAAGCAATCCTCTACCACGGAAGACCTACACTGCTCAGACTTCGACCTGCTCAAAAGAGACTTCCCTTAACACTGAGAAGACTTAACAACAACAACGACCTGCTTACAGGACAGGGCTCCCTGCATTGCCCTTTGATTGTGAGGTCAAAGGAGAGGATGCTCCACATCCTGACTTCAATGTAAGATATGCAGATTCCAGGATCTTTAATACAGAAACATGATACCAACAACAGAGACTGTGTGAAAAATAAAAGTGTGTTGGCACTACAGACAATGTCTTGGATTGGACGATCTAGCTTGCCTGGAGCCTAGACTTGGTCTTGTGCCAGGAAACTTCAGGGGTCTGGTCTCTTTGTACTTAGGCCAAGGTTATTTCTTTCCATGTCCCTCATATTTGGTGGGCCTATGCAAACAACAATTGCCACTCTAACACCATTCTTACTGTGCTCCTTTGACTCTAATCCTTAAAAGAACTCACTTAAAATTTGAGGTTAACTTAAGCTAATATGCATGTATATGGAAATGTAAGAAAATACTATGCCTGTAATGTTTAAAGGAGTTACTTAAGTTTTATGGCTTTTAGATTGCCTTGTGTACTGTTAAGAAATATTATAATGTGTTACAATCTGGGGACTTGAGGACAAAGTAATTGTACATGGATTCTGTCTTATTTATCTTAATGTTCTTTGGCTGAAATTTCAAAGTTAATATATCAGCAAGGGGACTTCTGAGAATTATGTTCATGGGTGATTGTCCTTCCACTGTAACTTTTACCCTTGTCCTCTCTACTTTGCACCCTTGTTCTCATAATTAAAAAATAAAAATTAAAAAAAAACAATGAAAGCATTCTGAACAGTTGAATGACTACAATGCGTGTCACAGCATAACTTGAAGGAACATATGTCTCAAATATAGGAGACCATATTTTTATTGCTAATTTGCATCCAGCCACAAGAAAGATAATTACTACTTCAAATACACTGCAACCACTTAAGTAATGGATATCGTTGTTATCTATAATTGAAATCAAGATAAAGAGACTTTCTACTACATCTATGATGATTCTATCCAAATCCTAGGTGAGCACTTAATAACTAATCATGCCAACTTAATTCTTTTACAGAAAATTTGCTTCCCCAAATAATTTCTGTAGGGTCTGATCTAGATTTCATATTAGATATATAATTTAGTGATGTTAGCATTGGACTAACACAGACTTCTGGCCATGGATAGATGAGTGGAAGTGGGGATCCTCATATGTGAGAAGGTAGATTATGAGCAATTTGTCCCCAAACACAGAAGAGGAAACTCTGTTGAGGGCATAGAATGAAAAAGAAAAGATGAAGAATAAATGTGAATTTTCACACCTGAAACACCAGCTGTGTGTAGATTACATGACTGGCTCTAATGGTAGGATTCTACCTCTTGGAGTTTTCCCGAGCCAGTCTTGCAAGTGGCACTGCCACTCTCCTACTAGATTTTTTTTCTTGGAGTGTCAATCACATGTGTGATGGCTCTGAGCAGCAGAAATAAGATTCTTTTTATAAGAAAAATGGGAAGGACCCATGCACCGCCTGTCCTACAAGAGTGCATTGGTAGTCTCAGCTTTGAAGACCCTAATCCTGCTGTCTCCTTGGCTGAGCATTTGGGCCATCTTCAGTTCAGCCCCAAAATGTGCCCCGGTTTATGACCATGACTTGTTATTAAGACAAACACAATAATTCGCAATTAAATCACGAAAAAACTCTTCTTTATTAAATAAGGAGCAAATAACCTATGTACAACCATCTACTTTCTCTTCAGTGGGAAAGTCACTTCACATGACCAGTGTGAGGTTTTCTAATGCCCTGAAATATGGGAAAAGTGCCAGAAAAATCAGAGTTTCCACTTAAGTGGAAAGGAATCATGTCATCAGACAATAATTCGTTTGATGGGTCACTAGCTCCATGTAAAAATACCCATGTTGTCATCTAAGCCATCTCTCCTAGCAATCGAGCTCATTGTTACTCTTCAAAATACGAATCACCTCTTTTGCATTGGGGTCAAATACCAACTGTGAGGATCCTTGGAAGAAATAGAAAAACCCTGCAAATAAACAAAAAAAAAAAAGACAGTGAATTCCTTTTTAAAATAACTGGTCAAGTGTAAAACAGAATCATAAATTCAAAGATATAGAAAATGCTCATAGAGTCTTGCCACATTCCAGGATCTATGTGATACATTTTGGCATGTTTCCCTTCCTTTTTTTCTGCCATGATCCTATAAAGTAAGAACATATGATTCCCTTTAACATAGGATTCAGATGTGTCATGATGTCATCCGACAAGACAGAGCTCTAGCTTTCTTAGGAAAGCCCTGCACAGATCATTTCGGTTACTTGACTTCCACTCTGATAAAATTCTCTGATTTGTGGAATCTTCCGATGTCTTTATTTTCTTTCTTCCCAGTACTTCCCTTTTCTCTGCTTTGTTGCAGATTAAGGGGTAACTGAACACGGAGAATCATGGTGACTCTCTAGAACCCCAGAGGACCCTCTCGGGCTCTGCCACTTAGGTGCTCAGGTCATTGTTTACAGAGTAGGAAATTAGCATCTCTTTTTCAACTTTGGCCCAGAGAAAAATGACATTTTTGCCCCTGACCTATTCAACAAAACACTTCTGAGAAACAGGAGAAAATCTGGAAGTTAACTAGGATGGCTTGAAGGAAAAAGCTGGCACTCTGTTTTAAAGTTGGCCACATCACTGGAGAGTATTCGTATGTTGACATGGCTGTGTGAAAGACTCTGAGTGTAAGGAAAGAACATGTAAACATGTTGACTTAATCTGTATGTAAACAATAGATTCATGATGGTTTATAGAGTTTTATCATGGAACAAAACTGGTGAGTTGAAATTTGGAGGAAGGAAGAGGGAATTGACTAAAGAAAACCTGTATGTAAGATTATTTCACATGGAGAAAGTAGCTTAGACCACATGTTTTGCACATTTGAACCCTTGGGTTCAATCTCTGACACGAGAAATGAACAAACAACAGCAACTTCACTAGATTTTCAACTCTCTTCTTCCCTCTGGTTCCTTCAAAGTACCAAGTGCCCCCTCCCCAACAAAGTCTACTCTTACCAAATGCTTCAAAAACAGCATCAACTTTGGGCTCAACCCCAGGAAAGTCTTCAGCTATTTTCTTAGGAAAGCCGGGCTCCATGGTCTGCCTTTTCTCGTCAAATCTACACAAAGTGAAAGAAACCCAGTTCAGCATCGCAAAGAAACCGTGTTACACAAATGCAGAAAGTGCGGTAGTCTTAATGTAGAAATGTAGTAAACGTTCATGTGCTGAAAATTAATGTCAAACATATTTAACATGGTAGAAACATATGACTTGAATGGTACTGGAATTTAGCTCAGAAAAGCATCTCTCATTGAGGAACTGAGACAATAGGCTGATTTGACAGATGCTTGTTATTATATTACTTAAGATTGGATGAAAATAGCCTCTATCATCACTCTGTCAGTAAGACATGGAACAGAGAGTAGACACATAAAGTGAGCGTGTGACTCATCTCAAGGATGTATTTGAATGTCTCTGTCCTGTTTGGCTTACAAATGCCCATTCTACCCCTGCATATCTGGAGCAAAGTACATAACCAAGCCTTAAATCGTTTGCTCAGATGTCTCATGCTTGGGCAGAGGGCAGGAATCTCTCTCTCTCTCTCTCTCTCTCTCTCTCTCTCTCTCTCTCTCTCTCTCTCTCTCTCTCTCTCTCTCTCATTTTCTCTCTTTCCCCACACCCCGAACTGGACTACTATTCTGGGCATCCTCTTAAGATGGTAGAATAAGTGGGAGAAGGAGAACACTTGAGAATCATAAAGTGAAGCCGGGAAGACAAGACAATACCCCAGTGAAACAGTGAAAAACGCAAGAATTTTGTGACCAGGATTCTCAGGCGTCTTTCAAAGCACGAACATCCTGGTTGAATGCCAAGTCCTGCAAGGAATGCCTCATATAAGTTAGGGACTTGAGGCAGGAGCTGAGGAATGGGTAATATTCCAGGGGTAAAGGAAACAGGGTGTTCTTCAGGCAGGCAGGGAGAAGTGCCCCACCCAAGATCTCAGAACTCATAGCAGGGGAGCTGGATGCTGCCAGAGGTGTTTGTGAGGAAATATTTCCTCATAGTGTCTAAATCTCCTTTCTTTCCCGAGACAGGAGCTGGGCAGAGATAGTGCAGGGAATTTCTTAGTAAAACGACAGTTCTCATCAGTCACCCACAAAGTTATTTCGATGACTTCTTACCTCCAGTACTTGTCCTCCAGGAAAAAATATGTTTTTTTCTTCTCTTTATCAGAAAAGGCTGCATCTATTTTCCTTATTGTTGGGGGAAAGCCTAGAGTTTGGATGCTTTTCGGGTAACCTCTCAGCACCTCATTTCCTCTGGTGGCCCAAAACTGATTTCCTGTTTAAAACAGATAGTTTGGAATCACATTGAATCGATAGCATTGAAACCATAGGGTTTTAGAAAGTTTTATTTATTTATTTTTTAGGACTTCCTGCTTGCTTGGGAAATAGACTATACCAGTGGTGCTTGGTGCCTGCTCCTAACTCTGCTCAGGCTCACTTCTGGTTGTATTTCACGGACTAATGCAGTGAAAAGAATTGAACCAAGTTGGCTGTATATGAGGTGAAAACCTTGTCTCTCTAGCCCAGGCCTTTGACTTTCATAACCAAGAGAAAGACAGAATTTTTAATTTAGTCATCTTCTCAAAGTGACATCTGACAACATATTTCAGATTAAATGAATAAGGACAGGCCAAGTGAGTGCATTTACAACTCTGAGTAATTTATATTTTTCTATTCTTTTTTTTTTTTTTTGGGCCACACCCGGTGACGCTCAGGGGTTACTCCTGGCTATGCGCTCAGAAGTCGCTCCTGGCTTGGGGGACCATATGGGACGCCGGGGGATCGAACCGCGGTCCGTCTCCTAGGCTAGCGCAGGTAAGGCTTACCTTACCTCCAGCGCCACCGCCCGGCCCTTTTTTTTTTTTTTTTTTATTTTTCTATTCTTTTCTATCATCTGTAAAATATACATAAAATCATGTATATCTTAGTTATTCATTATCATAAAGTAATAAAGTACCCAAAGTTAAAGTTGGATCCAATTTTCCTGTTAGAGGGCTGATTTGAACAAATTAAAGCCATTGTTGTTTATGTTATATGATAATTACCTTTAAAGAGGTAAACAGTATCCTTGCTGGTAACTTCATAAGCAGCATCAATCCCAGAAGGAATAGATCCCCAAAATGAAGAGATTAGATAAATTACAGGTTCAGGTGCCCTGAGCTGTTTGCGCCAAAAATATCTGCAATTTATGAACAAAGAAAAGCAAAGTGAAAGGCCCCTTTAGCACAGTCATAGCATTGTCCTGCCTCATTGTTTTCTCCCATCCCCTTATTCTCCAATTTGATGACAGTCAGACAGCAAATGTATTCCTAGAGAGAAAGCACCTTGTCATTTGCCTTCAGATGGCTGCACTGGACTTCCTGCCACAAGAGTCTAGGGAAGGAAAGTTCTAATCTCCAGTGCAGTTTATCAGGTGAGAGTCAGGTGGCAAGCTTATAGTGTGTGTGTGTGTGTGTGTGTGTGTGTGTGTGTGTGTGTGTGTGTGTGTGAAGAGTGCATGCTCTGTAACCAGCGTTTGCAGTCTCAAAAGGACAGGCAACGTGTGTGTGTGTGTCTGTGTGTGTGTGTGTGTGTGCGTGTGCGTGTGCGTGCATGCCAGTATCTAGTTTGACATTTGCCTGGCTCAGTTCTGGGCACATCTGTGAAGCAGAAAATTGTCATGCAGTGGCTCGAGGGAGACCTGCTTAATGGTGGTCTGGCTGATTTACTTTGAGATGATTATCCATGAGTGACTAATATAATTGACTAAATTGTACACTTATCTGGTTGTCATGTTTAAATTTTGTCATGTTTAAAGGCAGGGAAGATAAATTATTTTTTGTTTTTGTTTTGGGGCTACACCCAATGGTGCTCAGGGATGCTCAGGGATTATTCCTGGCTCTGTGCTCAGAAGTTATACCTGGCAGGCTTGAGGGACCATATGGGACGCTGGAGATTGAACCTTGTCAGCCACATGCAAGGCAAAGGCCCTACCCGGCCCCCAAGAAGATAATTCTGATTGTGGTGTTGTATTTGAGCCTTTTGGAAATTAATCATGACTTTTTGTTTTTTGCATACTGTTATTAGAGGATTAGAACCCAAACCTTTGGAAATGAAGCTGACCATTCTAGGACAGTTTGGAAGGTGGAGATTCCGATCTCACTGATTTATGTTGAAAAGAAGCCTTTTGTTTTAAATGCTTCAAAATCTGGAGTCAGGGAGATGCCCTACAGGGCTGGAACCCATGTGTGTGTGAGTTCCAAGTCTACTCCCTAGCATTACACATCCCCCAAAACTTCACCAGGAGTTACCCCAAACCACCACAAGGTGTGTCCTTCAGAGCAAAAATAATGAAATCAGAAGTTCCAAAGTCACTTTGAAGTTTCTGTTTTAAACACTGTACTTCAAAACAGTAGGAGAATAAAATATTACATTCTGACCTGTCTTTGAAGAACAGGGTTTCTCCCCTCAGAGTAGTGATCGCATCAAAGGTCAGGTTGGGATCACACTTGTCTGGGATCTCGGATCTTGGAGGTGCTGGTTCCGTGGGCACAGCTGGGACTTGAGAAGGAGGTCCTGATGGAACAAGGACAGGGATAAACATCATGAGAGATGCCACACGTTTGCCCATGTGTCTAATATTCTCCAAGTGCTTGGAATGAAACCCCACTTGGAAATTGGCATTTCCAATTTTCTGACGAGAATCATTGCAGAGCTACAGTGCTCAGTGTTGCCAGCGTCACTCACCATACAGGGACTGAATGCCAGCCACATCATCTTGAGAAAGGCTGAACCGGTCTGGGTCTGTGAGTGCACTGTAGATGGGGTACATCAAAGCGTTGCGATTGTCTGAGTGACGGAGACCCAGGGAATGGCCAAATTCATGGGCGGCCACCAGGAATAAGTTGGTCCCTATTTAAGAAATCATAAATAATAGCTGTTTGAGATAAATGTGAACTTTCACAGGTCTACCATACAGTATGTTTATTTGCTTCCTGAAAGACAAAAAGTCTTTTGTTTTTGTTATTTAATTAATCTTTGAGACAAAGTGGCCAGTCCAGTGCCCAGCTAGTGCATAGTCTCAGGAACTTACGACTTTGTGAGTCTAGTAATTTTTCTTCTGCTTAAGAATAGTATGAACCTATGCATTCAGTTCCCCCAATAAATTATCTCTCTTCATTTGTTAATGAAAAGCTAATCATTGCCTCAGTGTGTTAACAATTTGCCAGTTTTGGTCTCGGTTTCAATAAATCAGTTTTCTTTGCTACGTTCTGAAATCCTTAGACAATCACACTTCTTAAGTTTCTAATGAACTGTTGCCTGAATAATTTGTTTCTCTCCTGGTCATTAATTGGTACATATTGGATCTAACTTTGTCAGAAATGATAGATGTCCTGGAATCTTTAAGACTAACTTAAAACACAACTTGTCAATCATGCCTATCAGTAGCCACAGAGTTTGGGGCACACAAACAGTACTTTATCCTGTTTCCTTTGACTGAGTATGATTGATGTAATCAAATCATTTTGTTTTATTTTTGCAAGTGTTATTTATAGACCTTGTGGCCCTAAATTTCTCATTTAAGACTTTGCAGGGAAAAAATGTTAATTCAGTCAAGCCAAAGATTTCAGCCAACATCAGCCTCAAGTTTGTACTGTAATGATCCTTCTGTGAACCAAAAACATTTTTCTACCTAAAACTCTTGGGTATTTCCTACTTTATACATTTTGTGGTTAATATTTCTCCCCTCCTTCCCACACCAAAAAAAAAAAATCCATCAAATCTCTTGTCCTAGAAAAAAAGCACAATATTGATTTAACTAGAAAAAAAAACCCTAAACAAAAACTTTGATTTCTGGAATAACTTCTTTGCATGTTCTGTTTCAAAGAGTAAAGACTTGGGGAAAGAGTAAACATTTTGGGGAAATGTTCCCACAGTTTATTAGAAGCAATATCTAGAGTGCCTGCTAATGTCTATTCAATGCTATATACATCCCTTGGGATCTGCAACTGAACATATTTAGAAGTTTTTTTTTTCCCTGAATGAAGGTTATAAGATTATACTAATCCCATAGCTGACAAAGAAATAACTTATGAAGCCTCCTATGTTATGCTTACCAAAACTGAGAATAAACTTTCCAGGAATCTAGAAATTTAAACAGTGACCAAAGCAAAACCAACCAAACAAACATTCTATTGTTGACCCATTGGAAAACCAATTTTAATTGATTTTCTATTTTAAGATGTTATGTCTTTAGTATTCTTAGATAGTAAGAGATTTCAAATATATATAAACATACATATACATATATATTCTCTATATGATTATATATAGATGTACCACACACAGCTGAACTCAGAGCCTTGAATAAGCTACTCCCGGCTCTGTGCTAGTGACTAGTGACCATTTCTGGAAGTGCTTGGCAGATCATATGTGGTATACCAGGGATTGAACAAAAGTCAACCACATGAAAGGCAAGTATCTGAACAACTGTACTATTTTTCTCATTCTTAGTAATTTGTTAAAAGCAACAGAGTCAACCTACCTGATGTGTCCTTTGTCCACTCTTCATCATCATCAAAATGAGCATCTCCATTAATACCCGTTCCAGGTGCGAAGGCATGACCCAAAACCTGTCCTGGCCCATCAAAAGGGAAAAAATCCCCATGTTCTGCAAGAGGAAATTGCTTTGGTTGAGAAGGAGCAGTAGAATTATTGGGACAATTCTTGACATTTATTGATTACAATAAAACCATGACGTATTCTGTAGTTGTGGCTCATTTTAATTAATTAATTAATTAATTTTTTTACCTTTAACAGCAAAGGTGATCATTATGTCAGCTTCTCCACTATTGATCTTGGAGAATGTAAGAGGCGTCACTTCCTCCCAGACCTTCAGCGCTCTACTAATGGCAGCATCAACGGCATCAGCCGGCAGGTCCCGAGTATAGTTCACAATTCTGTATGTGAAAAGTATTAAAAGATATTTAAAAAATCCTCCAGAAATACTCATTTATACTATCTCAGTACTATCTGTGAACATCACTGTTCCCCCATACCTATAAGTAAGGTGGGTTTTTGTCCACTTGGGCATGCCGGGAAAGGTACTGAAGTCGCCAACATCAGGAACTCCACAACGGGGCTCAAGCATCATTTCCAGAGTGTCAGAATCCATCTTCCCTGTTATCTTCAATCCCAGGAATTTCTGCATTTCTTGGATTTTCTCCACGACAACACTGCTGTCCTTTATTCTAGGAAACTGTTGTCTATGTTTTTTAAGATTGTAGTATTTTTCTAGGTATTGCTGTTGGAATAGTAAGTATAGGTTTTAAGGTAGGTCAATCTCATGGCCTCTAGCCTTTCCTAATAAAGGAGTACAAAGGCTCTCAGTCTATCTAAACTGTCCCTCTAGGTGCTGAAATATAAATAAATGCCCTGTTTGTTTTAATTTTCCAGTGGAAGACTCCTCCTCACTTTCCATGTCTCTTTAACTCAAGCTTGTCTGCAGCTTAGTTTACTGGCAAAACTTAGGTCGATGTTGGATGAACTTGAAGGAGAAAAGCAAAATGAACTTAATTTGTACATACTATGTCTTTCAAGCAAATTGATTCATTTCCCTCTACTTCCTACTTGACATTTCTAACAAGAACTTTACTTAAGAAGCAAATTGGATCAGTCCTTGCATATGCACATGGCATATCCATAGGTGCATGCATAGACTTTAGTTGGATTAAATAGCTAAAGAAGTTCCCCAATCAGATCAATTTTGCACAACTATAGAACTTGCTGTTCTTGTGCCTTCTAGCCCAGTCCTGCTGCCCCCTCAAGTACTGGGGTGTGATCTTGGCAGAACCTCACATTTCTGGCTACTGTTTCTTTCTACATCTGCAAGGCAGAACTTGAACAAGGAGCTACTGAGACTTTCCACAGTCAACGTTTTCCAATTCTCTGTAACTCTCTTCCTATGCAGTAAACTCGGACCCTTCCATGTGCCTTTTTCAAATGGAAAATGGAGGTGGTCCTGCCTTTTGGCCTATGAGCCTCCCTCAGTTACCTGCATGTGGTCCATGCTTTCATCCTGCTCCGTTGTGTCTCCATCCAACGGGAAGGCGGAGCAGACCGTCAGCCCCAGCAACAGCAGAGCTGGCAGCAGATTCATTTCCATGAGCGTTTCTCAAGGGCTTGCTCTCTTTCCCCTCTCTGCCAGCATTCTGTGTCTACCCTCCGGAGCCCAGATTTTATAGGCTGATGGTTGTTTTAAACTCACCCGCAGCTTGACTCATTTCTTCCTTGGGAACGGTAGCAGGACCACTTCCAAAAATTCCAAACCTAAACAAGGATGATACAACCCATTTTACTAATTTTTCTCCACCTTTCCAAATTTGCAAGTCAGAACAGTGATTAAGCTCCCGGAAATGCCTCTCATCTTAGTACAGAGAAAATTGGGGTTTCCTCTCTACCCCCTGGAAAAAAAAACATTAACTGGAATTTACTAGACAATTTATGTTTGTGGGTTTAAGACAAATTGGCCAACCTGTGACAAGCTGTCATTCTGGAGAGCTTTTAACATGTAGTTTTGTTTTGAGGAGAATATATTGGTAAATTACATGGACTAAGATGTAAATAGATGAAAAGTGATACAGGGAGAGTCGGTGCAATTGGATTCTGTTAGGACAGAAGAAATAACTTGGAGAATGAAGTTGGCTGGGAAGGCTCATTATTTGAGTTGTTGATTTGAAATACCTACTGTTGGATTTGGTAGTTTTTAAGGCAGAACAGATGGTTAAAAACAAAGACTATGAAGAACAAAATGTTTTCATCCTCTTTTGGTTGGGTTTAGTGCCATATTCATCTTATTAATGGATGACAGGCCTATTCACTGCTTCATAACTATGAATAGACCTAAAATCAGTGATGCTACTTATTGGATAAATAAAAAAATCTCTTTTCTATCTTCACTGTTTTTTTAGATTCCTTTTCAATATCTCCCCCACTAATTCAAATAAATAGATATTTAGCAGTTAAAAACTTCAAATTATGAGCCAGAGAAATAGTACAAGGGTAAGGAGCCTGCCTTGCATGTGGGTTAATCCAGTTTTTATCCCTGGAAGTGCATTTACTCCCCCAAACTTCTCCAGGAGTGATCCAGGAGCACAACCTGCATAAAGGAAAGAAAAGGAAGAAAAAGAGAAGGAAGAGAGGGGGAAAGGAAAGGGAGGGAAAACGGTATGAATGAAGGAAGGCAGATTCCCTCTCTTTGCTTATCCTTCCCCCCTTGTCCTTTCTCCATTTCCTTTCCCCTTACCCCACTTCCCTTTCCTTTCTCAGTCAAGTCTAATCTCACTCACATTGCCTGTCTAATCTTACTCACATGAAGTGTTTCTAGGGAGGAAGAGACAGGCTATCAGTGGCACAAGGGTGGCAGTGTTGGAGGGTCTTGAGCACTTTGGTGGTGGTGAAGATGCAGTAATTTTGTGCATCAAAACCATAAACATAAGAGGTGGGGAGCAAGAGGGAAAGAGAGAAAAAGGATGAAAGTGCAGTGGGTAAAGCACTTGGGAATGTCATTTGTGAATTCCAGGGGGGTGGGTCCCAAATTCAGACAGAAAGCTTAAAAGCAGAAAAGCCTTGGCCTGCACTGGTCAGTTCCTTTTTTTTTTTTTTTTTTTTTTTTGGGCCACACCCTGTGACGCTCAGGGGCTACTCCTGGCTATGCGCTCAGAAGTTGCTCCTGGCTTCTTGGGGGACCATATGGGACGCCGGGGGATCGAACCGCGGTCCGTCCTAGGCTAGCGCAGGCAAGGCAGGCACCTTACCTCCAGCGCCACCGCCCGGCCCCTGGTCAGTTCCTTTGAGGTTAAAGAACTTAACCTTACTCCGTCCTCTCAGGAGGCATAGGTTCTAATATTTCTTTAAAGGAGACCAGATTGCAAAAATAGGAAAGAGAAAAGAAGGTATTAATCCAATAACTTAAAAGACAATACCTGCTTTGTCACTATATGAGAAATCAAAGGAGAGAAGTTGTAGAGGAATCACAGCAGAAAAGTGTTCACCTTAGGAAATGTCAGTGGACGAATCCTGCTGAGAACCCAGGAAAAGAGTAACAGCTATTCAGAGCCCCTTGTATATTTGATTTTTGATTCAGATATATTCTTTTATATGATCCTGACTATGGGGAATTTATAAATGGTATCTCCTTTCCCACAATTCTCACTCTCAGAAAGTATTAGCTAGGCAACAATATTCCCTCTAAATTGTAGAATAAAACAGGAATAAATAATTGTAGAATAAAACCAATATTTTGACCTATTTTTTTGGGTCTATTTTGAAATCAAATCACATGCTAGTTTTTATGACTATTTGCTTGAAAAACATGTTGGTTTTAGTTGAGTGGGTGAGGTAACTGAGCTGGAGAAAGGAATTAGGGTTAGGTAATATCTTTATGTGGTTGATTCAATCTTTCTTCACTCATTAAAGAAGGATGACTGTGATCGCTCAACATGAGTAGTTAAAATCCATCATTCAGATTCCTTAGCCAGGACAGTAGTCCCTCTGTGGCCCCAGGCAATTCTATTTTTTTATACAAAGGAGAGAGAGTTTTGTAATATAGTTGGAATAAATGTCTTAGTTGTGCAAGAAAAATATAAAAATTCCTAGTGGTCTTTGGGCAAGCTGTAGATCTCATCTGATTATAGGTTGAAACACTTTGCTTCAGGGCCCAGGAAGAGGGTTCATAGACAGCACGTGCCTAGCCTTAGAAAAATCCCAAGTTTAGCTCCCTTCCTTCCCTCCCTCCTTCCTTCCTTCCTTCCTTCCTTCCTTCCTTCCTTCCTTCCTTCCTTCCTTCCTTCCACTTTCCTTCCTCTCCTCCTCCCCTCCTTCCTTCCTCCCCTCCTTCCTTCCTCTCTTCCTTCCTTCCTTCCTCTCTTCCTTCCTTCCTTCCTCTCTTCCTTCCTTCCTTCCTTCCTTCCTTCCTTCCTTCCTTCCTTCCTTCCTTCCTTCCTTCCTTCCTTCCACTTTCCTTCCTTTCTTTCCTCCCCCTTCCCTTCCTCTCTTTCTCCCTCCCTTCCTCCTTTCCCTCAGAAAAATAAAAGAAAAAAAAAGAAAAAAAAAGAAAAATCCCAAGTTTAATCTCTAACACCACCTGTTCCACTAAGTCCCCTCAGTACTGCCAGGAGTGGCCCCTATTATAAAATGCTTCAAATGTTTATTAAGGAATGCTTTCAGATGAGGATAGACCAGGAACAGGGGGATAGATGTGAGAAACAGCACAGAACCCAGCAAGACCAGCTTTCAGTTGGACGCCAGGATTGCCCTGCCAAGGAGAGGGGCTCTCTGGAGACTTCTAGGGCCTGATCTGTGTCTTCCAGGATTATTAATTGTGAGTTGATTGACAATGTTCGTATTTATGTAATATTTTCCCAAGAGTGTTCAAAGGGAAATATAACGATTCTGGCGTGTCTGAACATCTCTTTGTAAACCTTTCCTGAGGAAAATATGCCAGATGAATATGAAACTCTAGGGTTACAATTCTTTTTCTCACTTTTAAAATCAGCATCCATCCTACAGCCATAAGGCTTCAGTGTTTTCTAGTTAATACAAAAATAAGTGACCTGCACCTTATGGTGAGATGAAGTCAGAAGATGATCCATGACACCCCGGCTTCAACATAGGTTCTGTGCAAAAACCAAGATCTTGGGGCTGGAGTGATAACACAGCAGTAGGGCTTTTGCCTTGCAAGCAGACAAGCCGTGCTCAATTCCCAGCATCCCATTTGGTCCCCTGAGCCTTCCAGGAGTGATTTCTGAGAGCAAAGCCAGCAGTATCCCCTGACTGCCACTGAATGTGGCCCCAAAACAAAACAAAACAAGATCTCTAATTATAGAAGACTGACTATGACAACTGTGACTGAGTAGAACTTTTTCTGGGACCAAAAAGAAAGACCGACCTTAGGGTTGGACAATTAACATGCCCAAAACATGTTGAAGGTCTTATTAAGCCAAGGGTATTTTTTTAATTTCCCCCAACATTTACTGCACCTATGCAAAACAAACAAACAAAAAAACCTGCCATACCTGCCTTTCCTTTTATAAATTTTATTTATATATTCTTGATAGAGGCTCCCACCTTTTTCATAGAACCTGGAACATCAATCACTCTATTTTATCTCACAGTCCTATGTCTTTCTATAAATTGAGAAAAGAAAAGAAAAGAAAAAAAGTGGGGGCCCAGGGGCCAAGTTGTCTCAGGTGCATGGGGTAGGGGGGAAAAAAAGGTCAGAACTAAATATCCAAGTGAAAATCAAAGCTCAGAGGTAAGGTGTCTGCCTTGCAAGCGCTAGCATAGGACGGACCGCGGTTAGATCTCCCAGTGTCGTGTGTGACACCAGGCGGGGAAAATCCGCGAAAGTACATCGGCCCAGTGGGGCTCAGCTGTGAAAGACTGTGAGTGTGACCTGTCTATGTCTGTCTACTGTCCTCTTGCGTGAAACTCTTGCGAGTGGGGCAAAAAGAGCCTCCAGAAACCTCGCTCGCCCAGACGCCATTTTCAGGGAGGGACTTCAGAGCATAAAAACCGGCTAACCTTTGCAAAAGCTGGCTCCCTGTGTGTGACACCAGGCGGGGAAAATCCGCGAAAGTACACCGGCCCAGTGGGGCTCAGCTGTGAAAGACTGTGAGTGTGACCTTTCTATGTCTGTCTACTGTCCTCTTGCGTGAAACTCTTGCGAGTGGGGCAAAAAGAGCCTCCAGAAACCTCGCTCGCCCAGACGCCATTTTCAGGGAGGGACTTCAGAGCATAAAAACCGGCTAACCTTTGCAAAAGCTGGCTCCCTGTGTGTGACACCAGGCGGGGAAAATCCGCTTCGCTACGCAGCCGTGCACTCTTTCTAAGGAAAGAACTCCATTGCAACAAGAAGGAAAAATCACACTAAGAACGGCGCTATATCACAGAAGCAAACATTTCTCTCTGGACTGTCTTCTCTGTTGCATGCTCGGGCCTAAGATTTGACCCAGTGTGAGGCTTCATCCACGGAGGACTCCCCTCCCTTAGAGGCAAGTCAGCCCATCCAGAAAGGGAAGAGCCAGAGGAGTGTGCTGCCTACATCATATAGACAATGAATACCACCACAACACGTAGAAAAACCCACAATACAAGTGTGACAATGGGGAAACAACGCAGGCCAGCATCAGACATAGAGAATGAAGATGACAATTCTGAGGACCAGATAATGACTGAACAACTAATCAACCTCTCAGATAAGGACTTTAGACTAGCAATATGGAAGGTGCTCAACAGACTCCAAGAAACCATGGATCGAGTTGAACAGAACACTAATAAGAACCAAGAAAATATGAAGGCAGAAATGACAAAACTCCAAACTGAAATAACATGTCAACTAACAGGACTGAAAAAGTCAGTAAACGAAGTGAATGACAAAATGGATAAGCTCTGGGACAGGGTATCAGAAGCTGAGAATAGACTTGGTGCTGTGGAAGATGAGATACATAACAATTCCATACAGCAGGAGAGATTGGACAAAAAACTTAAAGCAAATGAGCAGACAATGGAAAAATTAGTCAAAGAATGGGAACAGACGAAAATAGAAGTCTATGATAAGATCAACAGAAACAACTTAAGAATCATTGGAGTCCCAGAGACCCAGGAAGAAAATTTCCAGGAAGAATCAATGGTCAAGAACATCATTAAAGAGAAACTTCCAGAGCTAAAGAATATATGTGATCAAATCCTGCATGCCCGAAGAGTACCAACCAAAAGAGACCCCAGAAAAACCACCCCAAGACACATCCTAGTCACAATGACAAATCCCACAGATAGAGACAGAATTCTGAAAACAGCAAGATCAAAAGGGGAAATCATGTTCAAGCAAGCTTCCCTGAGATTTACAGCAGACCTGTCACCAGAAACGCTCAATGCCAGAAAGCAGTGGTGGGATATTGTGACAAGACTGAATGAAATGAATGCTTCACCCAGAATACTATACCCAGCAAAACTCACTTTCCGGTTTGATGGAAGAATACATGGTTTCACAGACAAAAAACAGCTCAGAAACTTCACAGACACAAAACCAGTCTTAAGAGAGAAACTGAAAGACCTAATCTAAGACAAGACTACCCAAAAGACACACCAAATTTTGAAATAAAGATGGCGTTAAATCCCAGGACAATTCTTTCTCTCAATGTCAATGGACTAAATGCACCAGTTAAGAGACACAGAGTGGCTAAATGGATCAAAAAACTCAATCCAACCTTCTGCTGCCTACAAGAAACGCACCTGAATAGTCAGAACAAACATAGACTCAAAATAAAAGGCTGGAGAAAAGTTATCCAAGCAAACAACACCCATAAAAAAGCTGGAGTGGCCATACTAATATCAGATAATGCAAACTTTATACTCAGGAAGGTTGTAAGGGACAAAGATGGACATTTTATATTAATCAAGGGGTACGTAGAGCAGGAAGAATTCACTCTCCTAAACATATATGCACCGAATGAGGGGCCAGCAAAATATTTAATACAACTGTTGACAAATCTGAAAAATAATATCAACAACAACACAATAATTGTGGGGGACCTTAACACGGCTTTGTCAACACTGGACAGGTCAACCAGACTGAAACCCAACAAGAATATACTAGACCTGAGGAGAGAAATGGAAGAAAGAGGCCTATTGGATATATATAGGACACTCCATCCCCAGAAACCTGGATACACATTCTTCTCCAATGTACATGGGACATTCTCCAGGATAGACTACATGCTGGCACATAAAACATACCTCCATAAGATCAAGAAGATAGAAATTTTGCAGACTACCTTCGCTGACCACAAGGCTCTGAAATTATTTGTGAACTCCAAAGGGACTCAGAAGAAACACTTTAACACCTGGAAGTTAAACAGCCTCATGCTCAATAACCAGTGGGTCCGAGATGAAATCAAGGAGGAAATAAAAAGGTTCCTGGAAACAAATGACAATAAAGACACAAACTCTCAGAACCTATGGGACACAGCAAAAGCAGTACTGAGAGGAAAATTTATAGCTTTGCAAGCACACATCAGGAAGGAAGAAGGAGCTTACCTGAGTAGCTTAATGACACAGCTAATAGAACTAGAAAATGCTCAACAAAAGGACCCAAGAATAGGGAGACAGAAGGAAATAACAAAGCTGAGAGCAGAAATCAACGAAGTGGAAACTCAAAAAACAATCCGAAAGATCAACGAAAGCAGAAGTTGGTTCTTTGAAAAAATAAACAAGATTGATAGACCACTGGCAAACCTAACAAAGAAAGAGAGAAAGAGAAACTTGATAACTCGTATCAGGAATGAAAAAGGAGAGATCACTATTGATATGACAGAGATTCAAAGGGTAATCAGAAACTACTTTGAAAAACTCTACGCCACTAAAAATGAGAACCTGGAAGAAATGGATAAATTCTTGGACTCTTATAATCTTCCACGGTTGAAGGAAGAGGATGTAGCATATCTAAACACCCCCATCACCATTGATGAAATTAAAACAGTAATCAAATGTCTGCCGAAAAACAAAAGCCCAGGTCCAGATGGATTCACTAATGAATTCTATCAAACTTTCCAAGAGGAACTACTGCCAATCTTGGCAAGACTCTTTCATGAAATTGAACAAACAGAAACACTTCCAAATAGCTTTTATGAAGCCAACATCACCTTGATACCTAAACCAGACAGAGACGCTACCAAAAAAGAAAATTACAGACCAATATCACTGATGAATGCAGATGCAAAGATCCTCAACAAAATCCTGGCAAATAGGATTCAATGCCTCGTTAAGAAGATCATCCACTACGATCAAGTAGGTTTCATCCCAGGAATGCAAGGCTGGTTTAACATCCGTAAATCTATCAACATAATACACAACATCAATAACAAGGAAAATAAAAACCACATGATCATATCAATAGATGCAGAGAAAGCATTTGATAAGGTCCAACACCCATTCTTGATCAAAACTCTCAGCAAGATGGGAATGGAGGGAACCTTTCTCAATATAGTGAAGGCCATCTACCACAAGCCAGTGGCAAATATTATCCTCAGTGGAGAAAAACTAAAAGCCTTCCCTCTAAATTCTGGCACAAGACAAGGCTGTCCTCTCTCACCACTCCTATTCAACATAGCACTGGAAGTACTTGCTATAGCGATTAGGCAAGAAAAGGATATCAAGGGAATCCAGATAGGAAAGGAAGAAGTCAAGCTCTCACTGTTTGCAGATGACATGATACTCTACTTAGAAAACCCTAAAGACTCTATCAAAAAGCTTCTAGAAACAATAGACTCATATAGCAAGGTGGCAGGCTACAAAATTAACACACAAAAATCAATGGCCTTTCTATATACCAATAGTAATAAGGATGAAATGGACATTAAGAAAACAACCCCATTCACAATAGTACCACACAAACTCAAATATCTTGGAATCAACTTGACTAAATATGTGAAGGACCTATACAAAGAAAACTATAAAACTCTGCTCCAAGAAATAAGAGAGGACACACGGAAATGGAAACACATACCCTGCTCATGGATTGGCAGGATTAACATCATCAAAATGTCAATACTCCCCAAGGCATTATACAGATTTAATGCCATCCCTCTAAAGATACCCATGACATTCTTCAAAGAAGTGGATCAGACACTTTTGAAATTCATTTGGAACAATAAACACCCTCGAATAGCTAAAGCAATCATTGGGAAAAAGAATATGGGAGGAATTACTTTTCCCAACTTTAAACTGTACTACAAAGCAACAGTTATCAAAACAGCATGGTATTGGAATAAGGATAGGTCCTCAGATCAGTGGAATAGGCTTGAATACTCAGAAAATGTTCCCCAGAGATACAACCATCTAATTTTTGATAAAGGAGCAGGAAATCCTAAATGGAGCAGGGAAAGCCTCTTCAACAAGTGGTGTTGGCACAATTGGATAGCCACTTGCAAAAAATTAAACTTAGACCCCCAGCTAACATCATGTACAAAGGTAAAATCCAAATGGATTAGAGACCTCGATATCAGCCCCAAAACCATAAGATATATAGAACAGCACATAGGCAAAACACTACAGGACATTACAGGCATCTTCAAGGAGGAAACTGCACTCTCCAAGCAAGTGAAAGCAGAGATTAACAGATGAGAATATATTAAGCTGAGAAGCTTCTGCACCTCAAAGGAAATAGTGCCCAGGATACAAGAGCCCCCCACTGAGTGGGAGAAACTATTCACCCAATACCCATCAGATAAGGGGCTAATCTCCAAAATATACAAGGCACTGACAGAACTTTACAAGAAAAAAACATCTAACCCCATCAAAAAATGGGGAGAAGAAATGAACAGACACTTTGACAAAGAAGAAATACGCATGGCCAAAAGACACATGAAAAAATGTTCCACATCACTAATCATCAGGGAGATGCAAATCAAAACAACGATGAGATACCACCTCACACCCCAGAGAATGGCACACATCACAAAGAATGAGAATAAACAGTGTTGGCGGGGATGTGGAGAGAAAGGAACTCTTATCCACTGCTGGTGGGAATGCCGTCTAGTTCAACCTTTATGGAAAGCGATATGGAGATTCCTCCAAAAACTGGAAATCGAGCTCCCATACGATCCAGCTATACCACTCCTAGGAATATACCCTAGGAACACAAAAATACAATACAAAAACCCCTTCCTTACACCTATATTCATTGCAGCTCTATTTACCATAGCAAGACTCTGGAAACAACCAAGATGCCCTTCAACAGACGAATGGCTAAAGAAACTGTGGTACATATACACAATGGAATATTATGCAGCTGTCAGGAGAGATGAAGTCATGAAATTTTCCTATACATGGATGTACATGGAATCTATTATGCTGAGTGAAATAAGTCAGAGAGAGAGAGAAAAAACGCAGAATGGTCTCACTCATCTATGGGTTTTAAGAAAAATGAAAGACACCCTTGTAATAATAATTTTCAGACACAAAAGAGAAAAGAGCTGGAAGTTCCAGCTCACCTCAGGAAGCTCACCACAAAGAGTGATGAGTTTAGTTAGAGAAATAACTACATTTTGAATTGTCCTAATATTGAGAATGTTTGAGGGAAATGTAGAGCCTGTTTAGGGTACAGGCGGGGGTTGGGTGGGGAGGAGGGAGATTTGGGACTTGGGTGATGGGAATGTTGCACTGGTGATGGGTGGTGTTCCTTTTATGACTGAAACCCAAACACAATCATGTATGTAATCAAGGTGTTTAAATAAAAAAAATTATGCATTAAAAAAAAAAGAAAAAAAAAGAAAATCAAAGCTCAAAGACAATAGAATAAGAGACCCAAACTATAAGAAGCTAAACACAAAATGGTCCTGTTACACTATAGTTCCGTGGGCTAATGGTGGAGGTACGGGGTGCATGCTGGGAAATATGGTGGAGGGAGGGAGGTCAACACTGGTGATGGAAATGGCCTTAATTCACTGTCACTAACCTGAAATACAACTATTTAAGACTTGTAATTCACTATGGTCTCAATTTAAAAAAAAAGAAAGTGACCTGGACTAGAGTAATAGTACAGTGGATAGTGCACTTGCCTTGCATATAGTTGGCTAAGGTTTCAAATCCATCAACACAAATGGTCCCCTGAGCCCCCTCAGAGTGATCCTTGAGCACAGTCCCTGAAC
Source organism: Suncus etruscus (assembly GCF_024139225.1). NCBI lineage: Eukaryota > Metazoa > Chordata > Mammalia > Eulipotyphla > Soricidae > Suncus > Suncus etruscus. The sequence goes on along the minus strand of NC_064855.1, from coordinate 6,487,463 downwards.
ACTGCCCAAAATAAACAAAAGAAATGCCTTGGTCCCTGAGCAAATGTGAGGACCAAAATGGTTCTTGTTCTTTCAGAAGATTTGTTTCTAAAAATTTTTTTTGTTGTTTTTGGGCCATACCTGATGATGCTCAAGGGTTACTCCTGGCTATGTGCTCAGAAATTGCTCCTGGATTGAGGGATCATATGGGACGCCAGGGGATCAAACCATGTTCAGTCCTAGGTCAGCCTCATGCAAGGCAAACGCCCTACCGCTGCTCCACCGCTCCGGCCCCCACATTCAACTTTTAAAAAGACATTTTACATCAGTAAATGTGTTAGTCACCAATATATATATATATCTATATCTATATATCTATATCTATATATATATATCTATATATATATATATATATATATATATATATATATATATATCTGTAGGGCAAGGTACAGAAATTGCCCAGTTACTCTCAGCTCCTGACACAATGAGTACAAGCCATCAGTCTTCCTTCCCAATTATCAACATTTCTCACCAGTCACAGTTGTGAGAACCTGCATTCATGCAACTTAATGACCCAGAATTCAAACTTCACATTATTTTGTACTCTTCATGTTATATTCTAAAGCAGAGGTGGGGGCTTTCTAGCCCACAGGCCATTTAAAGTCTCAGAGATCATGGAGACTGGCCCTGGTCCATGATGGGGCAGACATGGGTGATTTTCATTGGCTGCGCTTAGCCTGTCTATCTATATCCGATGGCCCATGAGTGATGTTATAAACAACCAAATAGTCCTTGACTTGTAAAAGTTTCCCCACCTCTGGTCTAAGGATTTGAATGCAAATGTAAAGGACATCTATCTATCACTCGAGCATTTTCACTGTCATGAAAGTCTCTTCTACTCCATCTATTTATCTGCCCTGTAACCCAACTCATAGGAACCACATACCTTTGCATGATTCCCATATCTTTGTCTTTTTCAGATCTCATATGCTTAGCACCATAAGGTATGTAGCTTTTTAGCCCTGAGTAATTGTCCATTGTCTGCCCAGACTACAATTATCTATTCAGTTGCTAAAGCTTATCTCAATTGTTTTCAAGTTTTGGTAATCATGCATCACGTTTCTATAAGCATCCAGATGCAGGTTTTTGGGCAGATATGTTTTCATATATGTAAACATATATGATCTGATGTATATATGATAGACAATTTTATATATGTAGACATGTAAATATTTCTAATATATATACAATACATATTTTATTACGGTAATTTATGGCTGAGTCTTCTCAGAGTGTGTAATGTGGCCAAACAGTTTTCTTTAGAATTGTCCTTTAAGAAAGGGAAACCATTATGCATTATATTGATCCTGCTCTGTTAGCCCAACATGTTACATGTACTGTCTAGTTTTATACCTGCTATGTAAGATAAAGATTAGTTTTGCTGAGCTGGAAAGAGAGCTTAATGGTATTAGTACTTGTTTGCATCTGGACACTCAGATTTAATCCTTGACACCCGTTTTCCCCTGAGCACTGCTGGAAACAACCTCAAGGTCTAGAGTTGGGAGTAATCCCTAAACTTTACAATTATAGACCCCAAAATAACAAAGTAAATTTTAAAAAGATTAGTATTTCCATTTATCAAAGGAAAAAAAACCAAAATATCAGAAAAGTTTAAATATTTGTTCAAAATACATATACAGGGGCCGGTGAGGTGGTGCTAAAGGTAAGGTGTCTGCTTTGCAAGCACTAGCCAAGGAAAGACCGCGGTTCGATCCCCCGGCATCCCATATGGTCTCCCCAAGCCAGGGGCAATTTCTGAGCATGTAGCCAGGAATAACCTCTGAGCATCAAATGGGTGTGGCCCCCAAAAATATATATACAATAAAGTTGAAGGAATGGTGTAAATATTGTCCAGTCAGAACCCCAGGAACACCCCCCCTAATAGAAGCAAGTGGTTTCTGTGACAATAGAAATGGCTTCAGATCTAGAATTTGGGTGGTCAAAACAAGGAATCTTTACCTCTTTGCACTTGTCATATTTTTATTGGTCCCTGATATGGTCATATAGAAACTTGTTTTATTTGGAATTAAGTCCAGAGTCACCTTCTTTCCTTCCTTCCTTCCTTCCTTCCTTCCTTCCTTCCTTCCTCCCTCCCTCTCTTCCTTTCTTTCTCTTTTCTTCTTTCTTCCTTTCTCTTTTCTTCTTTCTTCCTTTCTCTCTTTTCTTTTTTCTTTCTCTTTTCTTCTCTTCTCTCTCTTTTTCTTCTTTCTTTTTTCTTTTTCTTTCTTCTTTCTTTCTTTCTTCTTTCTTTTTTCTTTCTTTTATCTTTCTTTCTGCCTTCCTTTTTTCTTTCTTTCTTTCTTCCTTTCTTCTTTCTTTCTTTCTTTCTTTTTTCTTTCTTTCTTTCTTTGTTTTTATTCCTCCTTCCCTCCCTCCCTTCTCTTCTCTTTTCTTTTGTTCTTTCTTTTTCTCTTCTCTTTCTTTCTCTCCCTCTTTCTTTCTTCTTTCTTTCTTTCTCTCTCTTTCTCTTTCTTTTTTGTTTTTATTCCTCCTTCCCTCCCTCCCTTCTCTTTCTCTTTTCTTTTGTTCTTTCTCTTTCTTTTTCTCTTTCTCTTTCTTTCTCTCCCTCTTTCTTTCTCTCCCTCTTTCTTTCTCTCCCTCTTTCTTTCTTTCTTTCTCTCCCTCTCTTTCTATCTTCTTTCTTTCTTTCTTTCTTTCTTTCTTTCTTTCCTTCTTTCCTTTATCTCTCACTCTTCCTTCCTTCCTTTTCTTTCTTTCCTTTCGATTCTGTAGTTTATAATACTGTCATTGAGCTTCTTTCATGTACATAATTCCAACACCATCAACAGTGTACATATATCTATATATACACATATTGTATATATATACATATATATCATCTCCAGTGTACATATATCCCTCCTCAAGGACCCCAATGTCTACAATCTGTTGTTTAAGAATAAAAAAATCCTTAACAACCAAGTATGTTTTTCTAGGGTTTTTTATTTGAGAAAATATGCATTCTTTATAGGAGTTATGAGAAAATTGTAATACTGGCAATATAAATGATATTATTACCAAAATTATATAATTGACTTCTCTATTTTTACATTGTAACTTAATTTCTAGGCATGTTCTGCTTCTTCAAAATAACAAAATCGTAACTTTGCTAAAACATTCAATGATGTAAGCATATCAGGTTTTGGGTGGATTTTGTTTATTTGTTTGTTTGTTTTTTGGTTTGGGGGCCACACTCGACAATGCTCAGGAGTTACTTCTGGCCCTGAACTCAGGAATCATTCCTGGTGAGCCCTAGGTGACAATATGGGATTTTGGGGATCAAACCCTGGTCAGCTGCGTGCAAGGCAAACTTCCTCTCTGCTGTACTATCGATCCAGCCTCATCTCAATTTTTAATTTTAAAATAATAATTTTTCAGGCCAATGGTATTTGGAACCAAACTACCTTTATAACCTTTGAGATTAATGGTGAAGTAAAAAAATGCCACATGATAGGTCTGGGAAGCCAGCTCCAAGGGCCGGAGTTGCTCTCTATGAGGAAGCCTTGGGTTTCATGGTAAGCAGCCCCAGAGAGTGGCCTTTAAGAATTATGCTTTACAGTAGCCACAGACAGCTATGTGTCACCACCAAATTGTCTGCAATAGTTCCCAAAATGAAAATTATTCTCATGCATTTTGGTATTGCTTCTCATTCATTGATAGCCTGTAGTTTCTCATTAAATGAATAATAAATATCATTATCCATTGGAAAACTAAACCCAGAACCAATCATGCAATTATGATCCCTAAAGTGAAAATGATTTGGGCAAAAATGTCACTCCTAACAGCCAAGCTCTCTGTTGGTGTTTCAGTGTCCTGATGCCACGATGAGTTGCACGTTATATTCAAGCACGGTAGAGTCTTGGAAGAAGTAGTAGTAGTTTCCTAAAAAGAAAGACAAGTTGAACAATTTTAATTACCTATATGTATTTTTTAAGAAGCAATGATGGAATGTTTTTATAGATTAGATAGAAAGATATCTAACTTCAGAACACAAAATTGAGTCCCTCTTTGGGGGAGTGGAAATTGAGTTCCCTCTAGTTGCTTTTTCTTCCTAGATATCTGCCTCCAAATGAGATCTTCATAGGAATATTAAATAACTTTATAAATTTTGAGGAGGTTACTTGGTTCTTAAAAGCTAACAACTTAAGATGCAAATGTCTTGGAAAAATACACTGCAGTAGAGATCTCAGAGGAGAGAAGGATTAGGTAGTTCTCCTTTGACAGAAGAGTCAAATGACCCAGAGGATATAAAACTAGTTCCTGTCCATAAACAGCTTAGGCTGATATTGCCTGAGATCAAACAAACCCGAGAATTCTTTTTATCCTACCCTCAGCCTCAGGAGGCCCCGTGAGCCCACTGAGGGTGAAAGAGACTGGCACAAAGGTAAAGAATGTCAGACATGAACACACATGCTGGACTCCACTTTGCCTGACTCCCAGATACCTTCCGTTCACACACCAATACTGTGAGACCGAGGCCATTGGGGCAGTCATGAGACTCAGTCAGAGACTCAGACCCATAGAGAAGGTGAGAATCTTATGCCCCTGGCCTGCCCAAACCCTTGAAAGATATCAGCTCATTCCTCTTAGCCACCCCATCCTGAGACTCTGTTATCCCAGGAGGAATGCAGATCCTGTTCTTGCCAACTTGAAGAACAACTACTTGATCTGGACTTTCTAACTAGTTCGGTGTTTGAAAAAGCCCTTCTATTATATCTTTGACTGTCAACTCACTGTTGTAATAATAGACTCCATCAACTTTCGGCCCAACTCCTGGGAAGCTACGCAGCAACTATTTCTGGGATATCAGCATCCATGCGCTGTCTTCCTTTCAATCATACCTAAGTAAAGAAGTAAGGGACCTTTATCAGGATCTCCTGGCATCAAAATGAACATTTCAGTCATGAACCATCTTCCTTTTCCTTGAACAACACTTTATGAGGGGTCTTATGCACTAGACATTGGCCTTTCACTGGAGTGTTCAAAGTCTCTGTGGACTCTTCATTCCCTTCACAATGTTTCTTCCAGTCTTGATGGCCCCTGCTAAGAAGCCAGGCATCTAGGGAAGAAACTTGTTGGCTAAATTCATTAATCACTCACAGGGGACACTTACAAAGGGAAAGATTCCTTCATCGCAGACAATACAGACCACCGCAGAGCACTCAAACGCTCCATCTCTTTCCCATGAGAGTTGGGAGAGAGAGAGCTTTGTCAACAGGTATTGAAACATTACTATCTCTGAGCCTCAAGAAAAGCACTATAGCAAAGAACTTGGTTCTAAAGCCCACATATTTCAGTTCATGTAAACCTCAATCCACTCTCTAGGGGCTGAGATTAACCTAGGATTATTTTGTACACTTCTGCCTTTTGTGTGGAGTAAAATTTTCACTTATGCACTCTGTTCCTAGGTTATCTTATTCTTCTCCCTCTTAATCTCTTTTTGATTTATCATCTTTTTTGAGTCAAATTGCCTAATTCTCTATAAGTAAAAAATCCTTGAAACTATCTCAGAAGATGGTTAGAAAAGGAGTTCTAAAATTTCCCACACCCCTCCATACTGAGTTGTAAATATTTTATCTTATATGCTATACCTTAAGCTATACCCTTATGCTATACTAAAGCAGTGTCCTCAAACTTTTTTAAACAGGGGGCCAGTTCACTGTACCTCAGACCATTGGAGGTCTGGACTATAGTAAAAAAAACTATGAACAAATTCCTATGCACACTGCATATATCTTATTTTGAAGTGAAGAAAAAAACTGGGAACAAATACAACATATGGCCCACGAGCCATAGTTTGATGACTACTGCACAGTGTTCAAGTTTCTTTATAGCAGTAGTCCTCAAACTATGGCCACAGGCCACAAACTGTATTTGTTCCCGTTTTGTTCCTTCACTTTAAAATAATATGTATACAGTGTGCATAGGAATTTGTTCATAGTTTTTTGTTTTTACTATAGTCCGACCACCCAATGGTCTGAGTGACAGTGAACTGGCCTCCTGTTTAAAAAGTTTGAGGACCCCTGCTTTTAGGATTGGGCATGCAACTCAGCAGTGTAACTTGTCTTGCATGTGTGAGGTGCTGGGTTTAAATCCCTGATGTAAAACAAAAGTAGTGTTCCTATGTAAAAAATACATTATGTATTATTGTATTTAAGTAGCCAAAAATGGGGTTAGACCACTGGGTGAGCCTGAAAAACAAAACAAAATTAAAATAATAACAAGAATAAGAGAGCTAAGATAAGTATGCCAGCCCTACATTCTCTTTCTCCCCAGGAAAGTCAAAAGTTTGGGGGTTAAAACCCAACTACAAACATGCTTATAATCATGGTGCTTAAATAAAGATTTATATAAAAAAAGTTTGGGGGAGTTTGCATGGAAACATTACCCTCTGGAGAGAATTCCATTCTTTGTCTATTTTTATAAAACTTAAAGACCAAATTAAATTACCAATAATTCAAACTCACCTCCAATATTGAGTTCCTACGAAGAAGAAGGTTTTAGATGTAATTGGGTTAAAAACGGCTGCATCAATTTTTTTCACAGAGCCAGGGAAGCCCAAAGAATTGATGTTCTTTGGGTAGTTTGACACTGGTTTTAGATTTATGAACTCCCAATATTTATCATCTGTGAAGACAGGGGAAAAGAACAGGTGGGACTCATGTAGAAGACAACAGACCCTCACAACAAAACATCTTTCTTATCCCTTTCCCCATCTTTCTTCCAGAGTATAGGGGTGTTTGTTTTTAGGCATAATATAGGATTTTTAATGGATTATTACTATTTTATATTTTCATACTTTCCCCTAAACAAATAGCTTTATTACTAATCCACTTAGGCTATTTTAACTTTTTTGTTTAGATGGAAAGAATAGAGAACATTTGGCCACAGGTCATAAAGGGCCCATGAATCATAGAGTTTGGCTCTGGAACTGGACAGATACATGTGTGCCTCTATCGGCTCTTAGATGTAGGACCCACAGATGATGTTCAATGGACCCGAATGACTTGGGCTAAAAACATTGCCTCATCCCTGGTTTTGACCCATCAATAAATATTCTGGTATCCAATCATTGCTGGGAAGACCACCCTCTCCAAAAGAAATAACAAAATTTTAACAGTAGGGTTACCTTTAAAAATAATGAGCTTCTTTTGAACTCCAATTTCATAAGCAGCTTGAATACCAGTGGGTACATTTGGTGATAAAGAAGCAATGAGAGCAGTTTTGCTCTTTGAACTCCCAGCATTTTTCCACCAGAAGAACCTGACATTAAAATACACATACACACATTTAAAACATGTTAGAAATCATAAGGAATGTGGAGGTGGGACCTCATATGTAAAAGGCCTCATATTTCTTCCCATCATCTTCACCTTCTCTTTCCTGCATGTCTACATAGAAGGACCATGCAAAAAAGGACTTAATCCACTCATTGGCAATAGCAGTAATCCAAACAGGCAAACCTGATTCCCAAACAGGGAGGTCTAAGTTCTTGTGTTCTCAAGTTTTGCAACTTAACAGATAGCATTTCACCTGAAGAGTTTCCTTTGTATTATCTCAGAAGTGGACATTATTTTTATGGCTACTAAAAATTAATCATGCCCACTCCCTATTTCAGAAATTGTTTTTGTCTGTGTGTGCTGGACAGAGAACTATATGGTGCCATTGGGATTCTCCCTTTATGAAAGAGCCTGGTCAGGGTGGCACTGATGACCTCAGTGCCTGGCCTTCATTTGAGCTAGGTTGTTACTAGCTTGGTGTCCTTTACATGGCTCACCTTTCTTCAGCCTAGATTTACTCTTTGCCCACTAGTCTATTTCTTTATATTCTGGTTATCTATTTACAACACAGATTTAACTATTTTGTTCTTCTCATTCTAAAACTTGAGGTTGTGTGTGTGTGTGTGTGTGTGTGTGTGTGTGTGTGTGTGTGTGCGCGCGCGCGCGTGCAGTGGGTGGAATTGGAACACATTTGACAGTGCTCAGGGGTTAACCTGTGCTCAGAGATCACTTCTGATGGGACTCTGGGGGCTCTTTGGGGTCCTGTGCTGAAGAACAAACCCGAGTTGGCATATGCAAGGTGAGTGCCCTCCACACTGTACTATCTCTTCTGGTCCCCCTCAGCTATGTATTTATTTATTTATGTATTTATTTATTTCTAAATATCAACTTCAAATCAAACTCACATCCCTCGTCATGAGTTTCAAAATGTCCTATCATGTCCTGGCAACATTAAAAAATTATCCATTGGGTTATTACTGTTACTTAAATAAAAAAATGCTCTTACCTGTCTACAAAATAGAAGATTTTATCTCCCACTGTGCTAACAGCATCAAAACGCAAATTGGGACGACAGGTAGGTGCGTCTGTATTTGGTTGATTGGGCATTGGTCGAGATGTTTCTGGGCCACCTGAGAACACATTTTAATAAAAGTGCGTTAGGGAAAAAATCTGCACTCTCATTCATAAGAGGAAGAATGATTCTTTTCTAAAACATTCACTTTTATTTTGGGGAGTCCTGAAGGGATCAATCCCTGTAGTGCTCTGGGAGGGGCTCCTGATGGTGCTCAGGGAACCCAGGGTTCAGGGTATCAAACTTTTCATATTCCTATATGCAAAGCATCAACTTTTGAGCTATCTCTTTGACTAACAATTTTCTTGATCTGAAAATACAAGCAAAACAATATATAACATTTGCAGGAGTTGAACCAATCCACCACCCCCAGTGTGGTTGTAACTTGGAGGAAAAAATAGGCTCAATGTATCTTTCCTGCGCCTGCGAGATTATTATCTGTGTTCCATCTTCAACACAGTTATGTGCTGGCTAGAAAGGAGACTAGTCCTGACTGGCTGATTATGGCATTAACATATTAGCTCTCTTGTGCCTATCTCTAAAAAGAAGATTACACAGGTCCGGCTCACCGGGTGTTCATGTGTTTGTACAGAAGAAAAGGTGGAGGTTAAAGTTTTATCCAAGCACAGTGAACTATTTAAAATATTGTGAAACTGTTTACATTAGTCTTTAGGGTTTATTTATTTATTTTTTTTATTTTTTATTTTTTTTGGTTTTTGGGCCACACCCGTTTGACGCTCAGGGGTTACTCCTGGCTATGTGCTCAGAAATCGCCCCTGGCTTGGGGGGACCATATGGGACGCCGGGGGATCGAACCGCGGTCCTGATCCTTGGCTAGCGCTTGCAAGGTGCTTACCTTACCTCCAGCGCCACCTACCCGGCCCCTTTAGGGTTTATTTTTAAGATGGAAAGATCTACAGATATCTTTAGGGCCACAGGATGTTTTTCACTCGTTGGACTGCTCCCGCCTTGCCTGCATGAGGTCTGCTTAAGACTCTGAGTTCAATCACGGGGCCATGAGCACTAACACACGAGCACTGCCATCAAAAAGGATTGGAAAATTTAACTCACCATAAAGAGACTGAATGCTTTGTATATCGTCAGCAGAGAGGCGAAATGTGTTGGGGTCAGTATAACGGTAGGTGGGGTACATTATAGCTTCTGACTTCTTGGAATGGTCAAGACCCAAGGAATGACCAATCTCATGGACAGCCACTAGAAACAGGTTTAAGCCTAAGAGGAAACAACCAGAATAGAGAAAGAGCTGTAACTATCGGTGCTAATACAAGCACTGAACAAAAAGAGGGAGAACTGAAAATCCTGCAAATCCTGCCCCTCTCTGCACGAGGGATAGGCCAGATGACTATCATTCTACTACCAGGCATTGTAAGTATTTTGAAAGAGCTGATATAACTACTAAATTGTAGTTGCAAGTTCCCTGCCCATTTGACAACCGAAAATTATTCTCCGATATTGATCAATGGTCTCTTGAGATCTCGGTAGGTCCTTTGCTTAAGAACCACCTCCAGGGGTCAGAGTGATATCACAATGGTAGGGTGTTTGCCTTGCACTTGGATGACTGGGATGGACCCAGGTTCAATCCTGACATCCCATATGGTCCCCCAGAGCCTGCCAGGAACAATTTCTAAGCACAGAGCCAGAAGTAATCCCTGAGCGCTAGCCCCCCAAACCATGTTGACAAAAGACAGTAAAATGTATCTTTCTGCAAGCATTTCTAGAATAACACAACAGCTAGCAAACAGTGAAATGCAATCTTCTTTGAACTTTTTAGAATAATGTATTCATTCTCATCACTTCTCTTATTTTCCGTGATTCTTTTCTGCTTTCCCCCTCCAACTTCTGATCTATCTTTAGTGAATCTAGAACAATCTTCAGTGATCATCAGGGCAGATATAAGGCCTTATTAAGTTCCATAAACTAGGAGTCACAGAAATATATACCACATTGTGTTCTTAAGGTCCTTGGTTTTATATTAGAGAACTAGATCATTCTTGGCTTATCAGAGGTGATCTTGAAGATAATCTAATGCAATATCTTCAATTTACAGAGGATGATATTGAGGTCTCATGTTCCACTTTCTTCAGTGATAAATGTAGAACCAGACAAGATTTCTCATTATCTAGTTCTTCCTCAGAATTAAAAAATTGGGACATAAAAATAGGGCATTTCCCCCTTGTGTTTAGTGTGCATATGTGAATGTCCTTTGGCCTTCTGCTGTGGCCTACCTTGGTTGCTCCTTGACCAGGTTTCATCCTCATCAAAGTGGGCATCTCCTCCAACAGCAGGTGCAGGCTTAAAAGCATGGGCGATGACTCCCCCTTTGCCATCGAAAGGGTTGAGGTCTCCATGTTCTATTGTTAGAAGAAGAGAAAATTAGGCCCTTCAGTACCTGCTGTTGGTCAGACTACATGGTATCACTGAAGTCAGTCCCAGTTCCCTACCTCGAAATGCAAAGCGAATCATGATGTCAGCCTCGCCTGAATAGATTTTCCTGAACTTTAGAGGTGTCACATCACTCCAGACTTGAAAGGCTTTCTGGATAATATTGTCAACATCCTCAGGACGCATATCTGGTGTGTAATTATTGATTCTTCACCAGAAACAGAGGAGAGAAAAGAAGGGAAGATGTTCATTCTATCTCCTGACAAAACTTCATTTCTGTTTACATTGGTCAAGCATGAATCATTCTGTCCATCAGTTGTTCAGCTAAGAAGGTCCTGCTTTGGGGTTAGGGAGCTGGAATGCACCCCTTGCAGGCACTAGGCCTTGAGTTTGTTCCCTGTACTGATCCCTGTTCCCATTCCCAGTATTCTGGGAATGGCCCTGATATTCCTCTGCACTGCTGAACCTGAGCCTCGCTGCATCATGAAAGAATTGTAAGTTGTCCCAGACTCCCTGAGCATTGTGTAGGAAGACTTCCCCACACAAGGAAAATCTGATTTTATTTTTGTTATTTGAAAGCAGCCACATCTGGGGGTGTTCAAGAGTTGCTTCTGGTATTGCTTGTAAAGAACCATGCAGTGACAGGCATCAAACTCAGGTCTCCAACATGCAAAGGATGAGCCCATCCCTTGGACCTATTCCTTCAGGCCCTGAGCCCTGAAACATTAGCTCCAGAAACATTCATTCTTGCACAGATCTGCCTTAAGCAGACTCTAACCAAAGCTGCCCTTGTTTATGAGCTCTAGACCATCAATGAGGAGGGTTTGCAGTTGTGGACACTTAATGGTCTCTTACCCCTCCTCCTGGACTTTGGAAGTGGTCTACTCCCTTCAGAGTGAAGAGACAGTGGCTTCTAACACTTGCCCAGCTAGGGCTCTATCTAAAGAATTCGGGCTTTAGAAATCAGACCGAGACAAAAACAAGGCTACCATGTACCTGTAGGTGATGTCATGCTTTTCCCATACTGGCCCTCTTGACAGGGTCCTGTAGTTGTAAACGTCAGGCACTCCACACCGAGGAGTGAGCATCATGTCTACAGTTGGTGGGTCCAGTTGTCGGGTCACTTTCAGCCCCAAGAACTGTTGCATTTCCTGGATTTTATCCTCCAAGACATGCTCATTGATTTTTACTTTTACTGTTGAATGTCTCTCAATCTTGAGGCCATAATAAATTTCCAAGTATCTCTGGGAGAAAATGGGTTTAGTAATGCGTTATTATAGAGGGAAGATATCTGTTCACATTTGGCTTGTGTCAACTCAACTCAATTATTAACTGTGCACAGATCACTTCTATTTATTTATTTATATATTTATACTTATTTTCAGTACCTCAAAAAAATCTGTCACAATCTATTAACAAGATTGATTCCTGAAAGCCCGTTAAAAAATCCTTGCGTGTCTATCTCTCCAAACTTGTATCTAAAACTTATTTCAGTATCTTATTTTTCTGGGGGGAGGGTTACACCTAGCAGCGCTCAGGGGTTCCTCCTGGCTCTATGCTCAGAAATCGCTCCTGGCAGGCTCAGGGGACCATATGGGATGCTAGGATTCGAACTATGGTCTTTCTGCGTCTAAGGCAAACAAACACTTTACCACTGTGCTATCTCTCCGGCCCCTTATTTCAGTATCTTAATCATCATAATAGGTATCAAGCAACAGAGTTTGATTATTTGGATGCATAAATTATTAAACCTAGTATATTTCATTGCCTAAAAATTTAAAGCACAATGCAAATCAGCTCTCTGATAAATTCAAGGTAAGGACGTGTCGTCAGGAGAGATGAAGTCATGAAATTTTCCTATACGTGGATGTACATGGAATCTATCATGCTGAGTGAAATAAGTCAGAGGGAGAGAGAGAGAGATGCAGAATAGTCTCACTCATCTATGGGTTTTAAGAAAAATAAAAGTCATTTTTGCAACAATCCTCAGAGACAATGAGAGGAGGGCTGAAACTTCCAGCTCACTTCATGAAGCTCACCACAAAGAGTGGTGAGTGCAGCTATAGAAATAACTACACAGAGAACTACCATAATCATGTGAATGAATGAGGGAGCTGGAAAACCTGTCTGGAGTACAGGTGGGGGTGGGGTGGGATGGAGAGAGATTTGGGACATTGGTGGTGGGAATGTTGCAGTGGTGAAGGGGGGTGTTCTTTACATGACTAAACATAATCACAATCACATATGTAATAAAGATGTTTAAATAAAGAAAAAAAAAAGAAAATAGGGAAATAGGGGCTGGAGAGATAGCATAAGGTAAGGCATTTGCCTTTCATGCAGAAGGTCAGTGGTTCGAATCCCAACATCTCATATGGTCCCAAGCCTTCCAGGAGTCATTTCTGAGCATAGAGCCAGGAGTAACCCCTGAGCACTGCCGGGTGTGACCCAAAAACAAAACAAAACAAAAAAAGAAAATAGGGAAATAAATTAATTAGGGAAATAAATGAATTCTTAAAAGTTGTATTAAAAAAGAAATATCTGGAATGAGTGATGGTGAATAATATCTTTGAACTATATTCTGAAGTGGCTTAATTACTCAAGATATGGTTCAAATACATCAAATTATTAACTGCTATTAAATTATTAAGTATCATAGCAGAAAATTAGGTGTCAATTATTTTAACTGAAATTCTGTGATCAAAGAGGTTTTTTTTTTTCCCTGTACCTAGTATTTTTGAAATGTGTTACTCTCATTGATGTCTTGCTTTGGTTTGGGGGTTTTACCTGGTAGCACTCAAAGCTTACTTTTAGATCTGTGCTCAGGAGTCACTCCTGAAAGTTCTCAGATGACATATGAAGTGACAAGTATCAATCCTGAATCAGCTATGTGCATGCCAAGTGTCTATTTCCTCTACTATCTCTCTGTCACCCAAGCAAAACATTTATTTTTATAGAAGAAATAAATTTATTCACATTTTATGATATTCCTTCAGAGCCAGTACCTCTTTTTTAAAGAAAAGAAGCAAATTTAATTCTAAACCAGGTTTCAACTAGTGCCTTAAAAAGGAAAATAAGTCAGTGCAATAAATCTTAAAAAGAAAGATCAGGTTAGATTAAAAGCTGTGGTGTCAGTACTTACTTCGGCCAGTGACATATTAGCTTCTTTGGAACCTATGGCCGCCGGAGCAACAGGTTTGAAAGCAGTGAGCTGCAAGAAGAGTGTCAAGAGAAGGAGCTTCATTCTAGATGTCTGAATCAGTGGCTTTGAAACTCACTTGGCTCTGTTCCTCCTCAGTGCAGTTCCTTAAGTCCCTCTTTATATATGTCTTAGGTTAAGCTCAGTGCCTATGAAATCCTTGGGGTGACTCAGAGTTGATATCACCATTTGATTTATCTCAAAGGCATGCAAACACAGCAATTCCCTATTCTAGGGCCAACAGTAGGTCAATTATTTTCGAAGTTTTCATTGTATCTGTTAACTTTTAACTCACAATTTATTCAGGCAACTCAGAGCATATTATTTTCCCAAAATATCAAATAAACCTACCTACCAATTCTAAAAAATAAACTCTCACGAGAGAAATTTTATGAGCTTAATCATGAAGCTAGGAGTTGCTCACTGAATATGTGTCCATGAATCTAGCTGCAGAGTGACACATACAGGACATCTTATTGTGGGTACAGTGATTATGCACAAAATGTGTTCTTACCCCTTGCTGAAATCTCACCAGCAATGGTCTTTTTTTAGAGCATGAAGGAACCTGGTTTTTGGAAGACTTTCAGGAAGTACCTAGAAAGCATAAGATGAATATAAGGTGCTAGGTAAATGGTGCCCAAGATAAAAGGAAACAAAAGAACATGACTGGAAGGAGTCTAAAAATAAAACATTTCCCAGTTTTTACTGGTCTTTGGATCTTGGTTCAGCAAATATGAATGATTTCAGTATGAACAAGACAAGTCCCTGCAGATGTAGAGGTCAGAACTGTATGGTGCAAAATAGTCTGTCTTAGGAACTAGCTTTCCCATTTGAAAAACACTTCAATCTCTTTTGATGGAATTTCTTCACTTGTAAAATTGAAATAATAACAGCATCACTAGGTCTATTGCAAATATTATAGAGAAAATCATTTTGCCTAATGCTTATTCACGAAAAAGTGTTTTCCTGATGGTGACCTTCCTCTCTTTGCCTCACTTTTGCAAGACATTTGAAAGAGGATGGTCAAGGCGGTTGAAGAGAAGATCCAGAACAAATCCAAACCTCTCTGCTATGGTAGAAGAAGCTATAAAACAGTTCAGATATAGGCCCAGACTGAAAACTGAGGGCTCACAGCAAGATGGAGTTTTGGGGGGATCTACTAAAAAACAGCTGAATCGGGGTCATTGTTTTGTGTGAAGACTCATTGTTAATGTGTGAAAATCACTCCATGGAGGATGACTTGTGAGCAAGGGTTTCCTCACTGAAAGACATAGCACCCTTGAAGCTAGAACTCAGGAGGAAGGAGAGAGAAGGAAAGAAATCAGGTTGAAAAGGAAGAAGATGAGAAAGGGGTATAATGGGCCAGGGCTTTGGTTAGCTTGGTGCTGTGGGAGATGGTCTAGCTCTGCATCCAAAGCACAGACTCGCCAACACTGAAAACATGAGATCTAAGGCACAACTACTGGACTTTGTAATGTGCCTGCCAGGGTGACACTTGGGGAATGAGAGTGATGTGGAAGACAGTGGAGCATGGGAGCACTGGGGATGGGAGTGGACACTAGGATCAATTAATTAATTAATTAATTAATGCTGGGATTAATGATGAGACAGGGACATGCCTAGGACTCAGTAATCAATAGCTTCATAAAGCACAGTTACTTAATTAAATAGAATGTTTTTTTTTTTGTTTGTTTTTGGTTTTTGGGCAACACCCGGCAGTGCTCAGGGGTTCCTCCTGGCTGTCTGCTCAGAAATAGCTCCTGGCAGGCACGGGGGACCCTATGGGACACCGGGATTCGAACCAACCACCTTTGGTCCTGGATCGGCTGCTTGCAAGGCAAACGCCGCTGTGCTATCTCTCCGGGCCCAGAATATTATTTTTAAAAATTTCAAGAATAGACAGGTAATATAAAGGAGTGAAGATAGGCAGCCAGTCCTGGGTCTGTCACCGGCACTACTTGGCAGCCTGAGTATTGCCAGATGCAGGTCTGGCGGCTCTCCCAAGCTCTGCAGAGCCAGTGGGGAATTTTGGAATCATGGACCCCAAGGCTGAGTATCACTGGAAGAGGTTCCAGGGGCTCCCAAGCATTGCTCAGGAGACCCCACATTTAAAAAACGGGAAATCATCAGGTACTGAACTTCTGAAGGCCTTCTCTCTTCTTGTTATTTGTTTCCTTCCAACTTGGCCCAGGCCCATTCTGAAGGGAGTCGCTTCTATGAGGATATAGCTACCTAAGCAAATGAAAACATGGCTTTGGGCAATAATCCAGGGCAATGATTACTTTCAAAATACAGAAGAAAACCCTTCAGCTGACCAATGAACTCAGAGTCTGATGAGGCAGAAAGAAAACACCAGCGAGCCCAGTATCTCCTTTTATGGAGAAAGAAATCAACGCTGGAGGAGGGAAGTGGATTCTGCCTAACAGGTCTCCTGACAAATCTTTCTTACTTGCTGCAATATATTTCATTTGGATGCATGCTGCATTGATTCTGATTAAAATTGTTCTCCCAGTCAAAATCCGGCTACTGCAAACACTACAGAAAATATGTTAGAACCATCCACCCTTTGACCTCAATCCAGCCCATCTTCTCTGCTGTTGGGTGAGCCCTACTACCCAGATCTTCCTGGAGAGATGTTGTAGATGCAGCCACAGCCCAGGAATGCATCCACTGACAGTCCTTGTAGGTTGTCCATGTGTCCCCCTTTTGCCTTGGTCCTGGCAGTGGCCTGTTGCTAAGGCATCTTTGATGTCAAGTATCTCTAAGAAATGAACTAGAGCCCCTCTGAGAGCAGAGTTTGGAGCCATCCTAACCTAACAAGTTCTGCAAGACATAGATCAGGGCCGAAGAAATAGCATGGTGGTAGGGCGTTTACCTTGCATGCAGAAAGACAGTGGTTCGAATCCTGGCATCCCATATGGTCCCCCAAGCCTGCTAGGAGCGATTTCTGAGTGTAGAGCCAGGAGTAACCCCTGAGCACTGCTGGGTGTGACCCAAAAACCAAAAAAAAAAAAAAAGTGCCTCATTTGCCTCATTTTCTTTATATGTCAAATGGGGATAGTACTGTGTTTATCTTCAGTATAAAAAGCATATCCTGCTAAAAACACTCAGCATTGTAAGATAGTGGTGCAATTCACATATCTTCTTTGGCTCCTTTTATCTCTGTGCCCATCCATGTATTATGTCATGGATGCATTAAAATAGTTTATATACTACATAGAAAAGTTTAGCTAAATAACGGAAATAAAATGAAAGATTTCCACAGGGCATTTATTGGATTTGAGAGTGTACAGGCATCTCTGAAACAGTGTATTAAAGTAATTTACTAGGCTCTGTGATTTACCAAGTTTTTTTTTAATTGAGTTTCAGGCATCCAATGTTCCAGTAATTATCCCACCATTATTTCCACCAATCACACAAGTATCTACACCCAGGAAAGAAGGGCAGACATGCAGAGGAGCTGATGTTGATGATGGACTTCCCAGACCTGTCTTCCTCCAGGATGAATTTAAATACACTTGTTAATCCATGTATGTTCTGCGTAGGCAGCAAAGGTCAGAGAGAAAAATAGAGATAGTATGGAAGCTAGCTGATTTTTTCCCCTTGTGTAATAATGGTGGTGGTTATTTGAGCCAATCACAGATGTGTAGGCAAATAGATTTCAAAACTGTGAAAATAGATTTCAGAATTTATCTTTGTCATCTCATTTATCATTTACAATTAATATCCTACTGTTTTATGTTTAATGATCAATAAATTATTTACTTTGTTTTGAAAAAGAAAGTCAATGGCCTTGCATGCCTGTGCTAATCCAAGATATTTTTCTCAAGCGGGAAACCAAGATGTTCGTGAAAAACCTGGAATATCTAGGATTTGGGAGTGAGGATGAATGGTCATCCTGGATCTCACCATAAAAGTGATGTGAAGGGAGTAAATAAAAAAGGTAGAAAAAGGCTTTTTTTTTTCTTCCTGGTTCTATTTTCTTCTCCTGTAAATGGCTCCCCTTGAAAGACCTATAAACAAAGACACAAATGCAGCTAGAAGCAGTGGCTGGTCTGTGATGTTCTGAACGTGCAAAGTTTCAGTCCTTTTCTTTTTGTTTTTGCTCCAGCAGCAAGTTGAAGTGGGGGGATCATGACTCATGCACCTCTCTACTTGCATCGTGATTGAATGGGAAGAACAAGGCTTTAGAAACAGATTTGACCTCAAACCTCAGCTATGCTACCTGCAAACTCTGTGGCTTTGGGCAAGTTATTTCAGCTCAGTTCCTCATTCACATATGGCTATTTTGAAGATTAAATCAGATGATGTGCCCCAAAAGGTTCAACAATATCATAGATATCAGTTGTGTTCCATCTGAAAGTCCAGCAGCATTTCTCAACATATTTTTCCTGGGGCCAGAGATAGTGCAGGGATTTAGGCTCCTACCTTGACTGTAGTCGATACAGACAGAACCCCCCCTTCTGTAGATGGTTTCCCAATCACAGCTAGGAGTAGTGACAGTGACATGTTGCCCTGTGTGACCCCCAAACAAAAACAACTAAAATAAACTGGGATTTTAGATTCTCTTGCATTGACTTTTGATGTCATGCTTATAGGTAGCATATGCATATCTGCCCATTATATAGTAAATACAGATTTTTTTGCACCCATTTACCCATTTGGGGGGGTTGTCATTTAAATTGCAAATGCTTGTTCTAGAGTGGCAGATACTCATAGCTGAGACAGTCAACAGATGGCCCATGACACCAGTTCTGCCTAGTCCAGCAGGGCATCTCTCCCCAGGGGGTCATGAAAAGCATAACTTTTGCAAAACAGTCAAAACAGTTGTAAAACCAAGGGTTCTGGAATTCAGAGGCACTGCTTGCATCCTAGAATACATGTCTATGGGAGTTGTGTGATTAAAAAGAAGCAACCATTTTAGAAAGAAATGGCCCATCTATTTGTGAATAGAATGACAATGAGAGAGAGAGAGAGAAAAAGAGCGAGAGAAGAGCTAGTGAGAGAACAAATTTGAGATACACTGGTATTTCTTACCAAGAGTGAGGCATGATAGTTTTATTTATTTGTTTTGTTTTATTTCTTTGCAAGATTGTTTTTTTAAATGACCCAATCTTGTTTCCTAGGTACATTTCTCTCCACTCCTCCAGCTCTCCTCAAGCTACTTCTGTTTCCTGCCACCACCTTTGGGATCTGCTTCTCCCATTCTGATGACTTGATTTCTTTTCAGGAACCCTCATCCACTGGGGCAGATTGGGCTGATTAGAGAAGGGTTTGTTATAACCCAAGCCAGTGGTGGAATAGAGGGGAAGGAAGGTTGTGGTTCTGAGTATCTCCCCCGCAGCTCTGGGCGGATGTGGTGGGTTCCAGAGGAATTGAGATTTCGGGTCTCGCTTAAGCAAGAGCAGGGGTAGGAAACAATTCCCTTCTTCAGGTGCAGAAGATCCACAGGATAAAAGCAGATTTAATATTGTAATAGCAATTGTGATAGTAAAAACCATGGACCCAAATCTAAATTTGTCTCACTATGTTTCCAGCTCTGTCCTTACCTGAGTGAGCATCAAGGAAATTCATTAAACCAAGTTTCACAGGTCAGTCTCATTATGAATAACCAAGTTCCATGGGGCTTTCCTGACCAATTTGGCCCTAAGACCCACTTTGTGGAGACAGCCAAGAACTTCCTCCTTTCTAATACAAGTTCATTGTATGATTAATAAGCTCAGCAAATAAGCATGAATCATGCTCAGAATTTTTATATGCCAAGTATTTCAAAGCGAGCCTAACAATATCTAAACTGCCATGTATGGAATATAACTTAAGGAAGTTCAAGGAGTTCTTTGTGTCTTTAGTCACATTATTTTTGTTTCTGGGGAAAACTGATCTTGCTTTACATCAAGCCTAGCCCACCTCCTGAATGTCCAGGGTCAGTTCTGGTATCTCAGCTCCATCAAGCCCTAACCTTACCTTCTACCCCCTTCTAAGAGCTGCCAGGCTGGAGGGGCCTCAGCTGCACAGCCTCAAGCACATTCACGGTCTCACCTTTTTCCCAGAATCTGTACCTGCAGAAGCAACTCAGGAGCAAGGGTCCCCAAAATATGCCTCTTGGACATAAAAAGAAATTTGTGAGTTGAAAAAAGCTAGGAAGTAGATAATGCAGACAAATGTCCCTCTTTGTGGTCCTCAGAGAAAATGAAAAACTTCCTTTGACTAGAAACAGAATTAACTCATGCATTCGCTGACAGTTCCATCCCCTTGTGTCCTCCCCAATCCTTGGCCTCATCATTTCTCTATAAATTACTGTACTTAGTTGAAGGTGCTGCAGGCGCTGAAGTTCCACTTCGTTCTTCGGAGTGACTTTTGCTGTGATTTGGCTTGTGTGATACTTGTGTTTTATAAGTCGCACTTCTTTGTTTAATTTGTCCTTTTGTCAAAGAGTTCAGGCCCCAAACCAAAAGGGTCAATCCCCCGTTGATGTTTTTATTCTTTTAATGTGCTCCCAGGCCTCATATAGAAGACAGGCATGTGCTCTACACTGAATCACACCCTCAGCCTCCTCCTTTCAACTTCCACATAGCTTGAATATGCTACTGCACTGACTCTTGCTCATATGCTGTGTCCTTATGGAATCGTCCCAAATGGGAAACAAGATCTAGAGAGCTCACCTTAAGGGTTTTTCTGTCTCTAATGTCTGAGGATGGTACCCCTAAATCACCGAGGTTGTACACTCAAGGCAAGAACTGTCACTGGGAAGTAAAATATAAGAAAATGCTTTCTATTTATCCACAGTGTAGAATATAACCAGCCATAGGAGCGTTTGAACAATAAAGTATGTAAGGAAAAATGTAATAAATCTACTTTATAAAAATATCAAGAATAGAATAAAACTTAAGAGCCAGAGATTTAAGGTGAGAGCTAAGGTGCTTGCTTTGCATGTATGGGGCCCCTGTTGGAGCTCCAACACAACGTATGATCTTTACAGCACTGCTAGGAGTGATTCCTGTGTACAAAGCCAGGAGTAAGCTCTGAGCATGCCAGTTATGCCTCAAAATTCCCCCAAATTAATATTATGCTTTTGAAACAAATTCCATATGGTTACATTTTTTTTTCTAGGCATCTCAACACATATTTGTAGTTCGAGCTGGTTTTATAGAAAGACATTTAATCACATGTAGAATTTGTATCATAGGAACCTTCCTCTTCAATGCAATGGTCTTTTTGTTATCTTTGTTAGTGTTGGGGGAGAAAAAGTAATTACAGAGACGCCTGTCTGAAAGATAGATAATAATAGAACACATCTGATTTAATTTAATATATATGAAACCACCAAATATTAAGCCCAAAGTATTAAACAAAAGAATAGCTTTTATGTGTTGACTTCAAACAAAGACAAAATACATTTGTGGAGAGCATCAAGACTAAAAAAGTTGGTATTTGGGTAGTAAGTTAGTAAAGAAAACTACTTGTTTCCAGATTCTGAGCTCTATATTCCCTCTCTGTGGTGATAAAGATGTCTCTTTAGCTCTGCTTTGTGTGTGTGTGTGGGGGGGGGGAGTCACACCTGGTGACATTCAAGTGTTACTCCTGACTATGCACTCAGAAATTGCTCCTGGAGGGGCTGGAGCAGTGGCTCTAGAGGTAAGGCGTCTGCCTTGCAAGCGCTAGCCTAGGACGGATCCCCCAGTGTCCCATATGGTGGTCCCCCCAAG
Source organism: Suncus etruscus (assembly GCF_024139225.1). Classification (NCBI taxonomy): domain Eukaryota; kingdom Metazoa; phylum Chordata; class Mammalia; order Eulipotyphla; family Soricidae; genus Suncus; species Suncus etruscus. Next base: position 6,465,764 of record NC_064855.1, on the reverse strand, counting down.
CCAGGAGCGATTTCTGAAGGCATAGCCAGGAGTAATCCCTGAGTGTCAATGGGTGTGTCCCCCCCCCAAAAAAAAAGAAATCACTCCTGGCTTGGAGACCATATGGGATGCAGGGATCAAACCCAGGTCTGTCCTGGGTCAGCCGCGTGGAAGGCAAATGCCTACCTCTGTGCTATCACTCCAGCCCCTATTTCTTGCTTTTAAAGAAACAAAAGAGAAACTAAAGTGCTCTTGTGCCATCAAAGTGTTACATTTTGGGGTGACTTGTCCCGAACCTCATCTCTGACTTGTTCTTTGGTTTGCATGTACTTTCCCTTTGTTTGCCCTTATTAAATAACTCTTCCCATCTTTCTCTCTGATTACTCTCCTTTAATAAACTTAACTATAATCTTTTTTTTATGTTTTATTCACAGAAAAATATGTTTTTATTTACAAGACATAATGGGAGAACATCACTGGAGAAGAATTTTCTTAATGGGACTGTTTCTACTAAATGAAAAAAGGCATAAAATTATATTCACCAATATTTTACAAGACAGAAAATTTCACATAATTATTCACAATACTAATACAATGACATAAAACAGTCATTCTGCCATCTTAAAGTATAATAATGATATAAAACTGAAATTGCAATCAGCTTTTGTTAGAGCAAATAAAAATACAAATTTGCTACTAAGCACAGACAAAATGACAACATACACTGAGAGTAACTTTTAAATGTTATCCTATAAAAGAATGTTTAACTATAGTCTTAACTATAAACTTAACCTTTCATTCTTTTTAGTATGTATTTTCTTCTTTTCCTTATGGAAAACATGCGCATATATGTACAGAGATGTAAAAGTGATGAGGTCACGATTTGTTTTGTGAAATAGGTTAGTGTTGCATAGATTCACCTGATTTTTGTTTTTTCATTCAATGGTAAGAAGGGAAAACCCCTAAGTCCTCTGGAAGGGTCTAACTTGTTTTTCCTAGGAATTTCCTGCATTACATGTCCTAGTTTAGATACACCATGATTTCAAGGTTTTCCTTACTGATGGAATATGGTGCCTTTAGTGGTTTGACTCAGTGACAGGAGAAAGAAATGTTAAATCTAACACTTTTCTTCTCTAACTTTTGCAGTTTAAGCAATTTTGTTTTCTGTACCTATAGCAAGTAGTTAATTAGAGGAATGGTTTGGAATCTTTTTGGAAAGTGTGAACTTCTTTGAAAAAAATCTCACAGAAGTGATGAGAGAGAGAGAAAGAGAGAGAGAGAGAAAGAGAGAGAGAGAGAGAGCGCACGAAGGAGAGAGAAGACAAGGCTTCATTCATTGAGTGTAGCTTGGCTGTAGGCAATTGCTGTACTGCTGAGCTATATTCCCAGCTTCTGTGCTTTCAGTTGCGAATTGGGGCTGGGTGGGGGTGGGGGATTGGGTCACACATAGCTGTGCTGGGTTGGAGGTGTGGTGGTTGCTCTCAGTTCCTCAGTTCTCAGTTTGAGGGTCACTCCTCCAGTGTTTGGGATCCATCAGGATTAACCAAATGGAAGGCAAGTACCTCAATCTTTGCACAATCTCCTCAATCTGTATACTTAAAAATATTTTTAATTAAAATGCTGCTAAGAGTTGCTTTTACTGATCTTGGAACAAAGAGCAGAATTTGTGACTTGAGAAAAATTTGGTTCATCTCGTCTACTGCTGGTGAGAATGCTACCTAGTCCAACCCCTATGGTAAACAGTATGGAAAGTTATCAGTAAACTCAGAATTGAGCTGCTATATGACCCAGCAATTCCCCTTTTGAGTATCTACCCCCAGGGCTGAAAAACATTCATCCAAAATTATATATATATATATATATATATATATATATATATATATATATATAGCAGCTTTTAGTATAATAACTAAGGCTTGGAATCAATCTAGATGTCCAACAGCAGACAAATGGATTATGAAGATCTGGTACATGTATACAATGGAATACTACATAGCTATAAGGAATGATGAAATCATGCAATTTGCCACAACATGGATAGAACTGGAAGATATTATTTTAAATGAAGTAAGACAGAAGAGGAAGAAGAAATACAGAATGATATCTCTTATATGTGGTATTTAGAAAACAATGAAGAAATGTAAGAAATGCAATGGTCTAAATATATTTGTCTTGAACACTTTTGGCCTCAGAGTATAGCAAGGAGAAGGAAAGAAACTGAGTGGAGGAGAAACACAAATATAAAGGAATGAGGATCAGGGCCAAGTGTTCTCAGGTTCGTTGATGGAGATTTAAAAAAAGAAAAAGACAGCACTAAATATCTAAGCCAAAGTCAACAATAATGAAATCAAGAGATCCAAAATCTAACCATCTAAACTGTAAATGGGACTGCTATACTGACAGTCTGGGGGGCAAAGAGTGGTGATATGGAATGTACTCTGAGAACATGGTGGAGTGAAATGGACACTGGTGATTGGATTGACCCTGATTCATTGTATGTTTGTAACCCAACTATGAAGAATTTGGTAAATCACAATAATTTCAATAAAATAAAATGAAATAAAATTGGTTTAACCAAGGACTGTAATCATCCTGCTTGTAATCTTGACCCACCTCTCTGAAACTTCTTCCTGGTAATCTATAATAATGTGATCTCTGAACTTGGTATGGATGGATAGCTGGTGTCAATGTCACTTCTTTCTCTGCAGGTTTTTGGGTGCCGCACACATAGGTGTGTGTGTGTGTGTGTGTGTGTGTGTGTGTGTGTGTGTGTTGCAGGGGGTATTGGGGCAGTCTTTGCTGTCTTTCACAGAGCCAATTGCCTATCATTCATTAACTGCTCTATTCTTATCATCTCTTTGCCATGGTCCTGTGGTCTTGGCTCTCAATCTCCAGAGAGACAATGAGTTTATAGACAAGCACACAGACACTCAAAGAGCCTTCTTGCCTCTCTCACCCTTCAATCTGAGTATTGGAGTAATTGCTCATCTTTTTTATGGAGCTGCGACTGAGGAAAGTGACAATTCTTGGTGTAAAGATTGACTTTGACCATTGAAACACTGGTTTAGCAAGCAAACGAAAAGTTGTAGGAATTTAGGCTGCCATCATCATTCAAAGACATAGGGCTTGTGTGCGACTGAGTCACCTCCCCATCCAAGAGCAAATGGTTTTAAATGACAGGTGCCCACTGGTCTAGGTGGTAGTTGGTGGGATGATTGATTTAATCTAAGATGCCATAAGGAGGTTGTGCTAGATCTTTGCAGAGCCACAGGCCTGGGTTTAATCCCTGGGTGAACACAGCCCTTGTAAACCACATAATAATGAAAAGGAAATTCATAAGGGATAAAAATAAAGCCCTTATGAGATATAAGGTGATAGTATGCATGGAAGGTACTATCTCCCCATCCTGAAAAGGTACACTAAATTAATAAGGACCCTGAGAAAAGAATACTTAATGCAGAAAAGCAAATGATTGAAAGGCAGCCTCAGTCCAGTGCAGTGAACTAAGAAAGAAAACTACCAAGTATACATGGTAAAGGCCAGCAGGGGCCTGAGAGAGAAGGGGAGACAGAGGGGGCTTTCAACTTCAGCAGCAGCAAAGTCTACATCCAGATGAATTTGACCTACTTACCATAGGCACCAGATTGGGGCAGATGGAAAACTCAGGGGAAATCACTTTAAGCAAAGAGAGTTACAGCAAACAAGGCCTCCTTTTAGTCTCACACTGACTCTCCATCTGCCTAAATCCTGTGTCAGGAGATGGCCAATGTAGAAGCCGCTGATTGATTAAAAGTCAATGAGTCACCCAAACATTCCTGTAAGCTGTTACCAAAAGAGCGAACCCAACTTCCCTACTTTCACCACCTTACGGGGAAATCCACACTTAGGAATATTTTATGTTGCTGCCGGCTTGCCTTTTTTTTTTTCTTTTAATTTTTCTCTGGGGGAATCTGTGAGATGAGCAAATCCTGTAATTTCAACTACCAGTTCTCTTGTCATTGGCACGTCAGCTGCAGTGCCTGGTCTGGAGACTGTGGTGAGAGCTTCCTTCACATTTTCCACCCGCTATTTGGGCATTTTCCGGGCTGCACAGCTATGAAGGCACCTCTTCAGTGTCTGATGCTGCAGCATCTCCCATTAGTTTTACCAGGGCTCCGAGTCAGGTAGAGCTCATTGGGGTATAAAAGGAAAGCCTAAACGACACTTTGAGGTGCTTTGCATCACAAATATTAAGGCTGACCCTTAGCCTATGTTGACCCTACAGCAATCTATCCCAAAATGGGTGATAATAACCCAACTCAGTACTAAAATGACGAGGGTGCAACTGGGGAGGGGGGTTGGGCTTTCTGTTTGCTCATGGAAAGAAGGTCCATTTCCTTAGGAGTAATGAGGAATTTTTTTTTTCTTAGAAAAGGAGATGGTAGGCCAAAGAAGTTAGGGGCTATGTCCTCTGAGATGATGACATTTGTCCCTTTTTGGTGGGTTGAAAAAGAGGAAAACTAGAAAATTTTAATAATTTGCCAGGTGGTCAACCAGCTGAGGAGATGGATCTTTGATGCGGCCTGTTCTGTTCAAACAAGATTTTGGTGCCAAAAATGGACACACTTGTGCTAACTTAATGTCACTTTCTTGTAATTTTCACCTTGAAATGTCCATCACTGTGAAATGCCCTGGTCAATATTAGGAATATGATCCACTGGGTGGACCCCCCCACTCTAAAAGCCCTGGGGGTTTTCAGCCCACACCCCCACTATAAGAAGCCTTCCCTTTGCTCAGCTGGTCAGAGACCCCTCTCTACTTGCTAAATCAGACACTGCTTAATTTATGAAGCCCTGAATGGGGCTAATTTCCTCTACATCTGAATGCATATTTAATGGATTTTTCACTAAAAAGTTGCAGAGTCCAAGAGCTTGGGAGGGTTCCTCATGCCTGTTCAGTGTCAGAAGTTGTTTTTGTTGGTCAGACAGGCAGAAACAGAAAAGAATTTTTGGTTTTGTTTCATTCTTGATTTGGGAGAGAAGTTGTATTGGGAGTAATTTTTGCTTCTAGTTTCTTATTGATGTCTACGGAATATACATACTGAAGCGTTTACAAGTGATAAATGTTGCTCTCAAAATGTTTTTATAACCATCACCAAGCCACATCATTTATCTAGTGTTCTTTTTTCAGAAGTCTTTGACACATTATGTAATTTTTCCTAGCTACTGACTCTGAGTGAAAATGTTAAATTGGGGATTTCTTCTCTGAGTGAGAAAAATGAATCTTGCTTTATTTTTTTCATCCAGAGGAATCCCACCTCGCTCCTGGCAGCTGCAGCCTGGAACTAGTCTTTTCTGGGTGTGGGAAAAGGACTTCTCCTTTGGCTGAGTTCTACCAGTTCCAGAAAATTCCAATTCTCTTTAAAAGTTTGACTTTGGTCATGAAATTTCCCTTACATGAATGGATATGGAAAGTATTATGCTGAGTGAAATAAATCAGAGGGAGAGAGATACACAGAATAATCTCCTACTAATCTATATGTTTTTAAGAAAAATAAAAGACTCCAAGTAGGGGTGGGGTTGGATGGAGGGAGATTTGGGACATTGGTGGTGGGAATGTTGCACTGGTGAAGGGGGGTGTTCTTTACATGACTGAAACCTAATCACAATCATATTTGTAATCAAGATGTTTAAATAAAGGAAAAAATATTAAAAAAAAGAAAAAGAAAAGACATTATTGCAATAATACACAGAGACAATAGAAATGAGGGCTGGAAGGCCCTCAATATGAAGCTCACCACAAAGAGTGGTGAGTTCAGTTAGAGAAATAACTACACTAACAACTATCATGACAATGGTAGTGAATGAGAGAAGTAGAATGCCTGCCTTGCATACAGACAAGGGGTGGGGGGGTAGGGGATGGGGCATTGGTGGAGGGGAGGCTGCACTGGTGAAGGGGGTTGTTCATATATATATGTATGTGTATATATACATATATAACTAAAACCCAACTACAAATATACTTGTAATCATGGTGCTTAAATAAAGATATTTATAAAAAATTAAAATTTTGACTTTGGGAACTGAAATGAGTATTGTTAGGTATTAAGTTTTGGTGGAGATTGGCATAAAGGATTGCATGTTGAGTTTCTTGTTTCTATGGCAGCATTTCATGATTGCAAATGAATTTATTGAACATCTTATTAACTTTCAGGCCATCTACAATTTTCCTCCACTCTTTTTTTTTATAATTATCTTCATTTAAACACCGTGATTACAAATATGATTATAGTTGTATGATTACAGTCATGTAAAGAACATCCCCCTTCACCAGTGCAACATTCCCACTACCAATTTCCCAGATCTCCCTCCTCCCCACCCCCCCACACCTGTACTCGAGACAGGCTTTCTACTTTCCTCATTCATTCACATTGTTATAATAGTTTTCAGTGTAGTCATCTCTCCAACTGCACTCATCACTCTATGTGATGAGCTTCATGTCATGAGCTGCACCTACCAGCCCTCATCTCTCTTGTCTCTGAGATACTGTTAAAAATGTATTTCATTTTTCTTAACGCCCATAGGTGAGTGAAACCACTCTGCGTCTTTCTCCCTCTGACTTATTTCACTCAGTATAATAGATTCCATGTACATCCATGTATAGGAAAATTTCATGACTTCATCTCTCCTGACGGCTGCATAGTATTCCATTGTGTGTATGTACCACAGTTTCTTTAGCTACTCATCTGTTGAAGGGTATCTTGGCTGTTTCCAGAGTCTTGCTATGGTAAATAGTGCTGCAATGAATATAGGTGTAAGGAAGGGATTTTTGTATTGTATTTTTGTGTTCCTCAGGTATATTCCTAGGAGTGGTATAGCTGAATCGTATGGAAGCTCAATTTCCAGTTTGTGAAGGAATTTCCATATCGCTTTCCATAAAGGTTGTACTAGACAGCATTCCCACCAGCAGTGAAAAAGAGTTCCTTTCTCTCCACATCCCCGCCAGCACTGCTTGTTTTCCTTCTTTGTGATGTGTGCCAATCTCAGTGGCGTGAGGTGGTACCTCATAGCAGTTTTGATTTGCATCTCTCTGACGATTAGTGATGTTGAGCATCTTTTCATGTGCCTTTTGGCCATTTGCCTTTCTTTCTCAAAGTGTCTGTTCATTTCTTCTCCCCATTTTTTGATGGGGTTAGTTGTTTTTTTCTTGTATAGTTCTGTCAGTACCTTGTAAATTTTGGATATTAGTCCTTTATCTGATGAGTATTGGGTGAATAATTTCTCCCATTTAGTGGGTGGCCTTTGTATTCTGGGCACTATTTCCTTTGAGATGCAGAAGCTTCTCAGCTTAATATAGTCCCATCTGTTTATCTCTGCTTCCACTTGTTTGGAAAGTGCTGTCTCCTCCTTAAAGATGCCTTTAGTCTCAATGTTTTGGAGTGTTTCACCTACATGTTGTTCTATATACCTTGTAGTTTCAGATCTGATATCAAAGTCTTTAATCCATTTGGATTTTACCTTTGTACATGGTGTTAGCTGGGGGTCTGAGTTCGCTTTTTTGCAAGTGGCTAACCAGTTGTGCCAACACCACTTGTTGAATAGGCTTTCCTTGCTCCATTTAGGATTTCTTGCTCCTTTATCAAAAACTAGGTAGTTATATGTCTGAGGAACCTTCTCTGAGTACTCAAGCCTATTCCACTGATCTGGGAGGCTGTTTTAATAACTATTGCTTTGTAATACAGTTTAAAATTGGGGAAAGTAATGCCTCCCATATTCCTTTTCCCAAGGAGTGCTTTAGCTATTCGAGGTTGTTTATTGTTCCAAATGAATTTCAGAAGTGTTTGATCCACTTCTTTGAAGAATGTCATGGGTATCTTTAGAGAAATCGTGTTAAATCTGTACAATGCTTTTGGAAGTATTGCCATTTTAATTATGTTGATCCTGCCAAGCCATGAGCAAGGTATGTGTTTCCATTTCCGCGTGTCCTCTCTTATTTCTTGGAGCAGTATTTTCTAGTTTTCTTTGTATAGATCCTTCACATCTTTAGTCATGTTGGCTCCAAGATATTTGAGTTTGTGTGGCACTAATGTGAATGGGATTGTTCTCTTAATGTCCATTTCTTCCCTATCATTATTAGTGTATAAAAAGGCCATTGATTTTTGTGTGTTAATTTTGTAGCCTGCCACTTTGCTATATGAATCTATTATTTCTAGAAGCTTTTTGGTACAGTCTTTAGGGTTTTCTAAGTAGAGTATCATGTCATCTGCAAACAGTGAGAGCTTGACTTCTTCCTTTTATATCTGGATTCCCTTGATATCTTTTTCTTGCCTAATCGCTAGAGCCAGTAATTCCAGTACTATGTTGAATAGGAGTGGTGAGAGAGGACAGCCTTGTCTTGTACCAGAATTTAGAGGGAAGGATTTTAGTTTATCTCCATTGAGGATAATATTTGCCACTGGCTTCTGGTAGATGGCTTTAACTATATTGAGAAAGGTTCCTTTTATTCCTATCTTGCTGAGAGTTTTTATCAAGAATGGGTGTTGAACCTTATCAAATGCTTTTTCTGCATCTATTGATATTACCATGTGATTTTTATTTTTCTTGTTGTTTATGTTGTGTATTATGTTGATAGATTTACGGATGTTAAACCAGCCTTGCATTCCTGGGATGAAACCTACTTGATCAAAGTGAATGATCTTCTTGATGAGGCACTGGATCCTGTTTGCCAGGATTTTGTTGAGGATCTTTGCATTTGTGTTCATCAGGGATATTGGTCTGTAATTTTCTTTTTTGGCAGCATCTCTATCTGGTTTTGGTATTAAGGTGATGTTGGCTTCATAAAAGCTATTTGGAAGTGTTCCTGTTTTTCCTATTTCATAAAAGAGCCTGGCCAGGATTGGTAGTAGTTCCTCTTGAAAGGTTTGAAAGAATTCATTCGTGAATCCATCAGGGCCTGGGCTTTAGTTTTTGGGCAAGTTTTCGATTATGGTTTTAATTTCCTCAATAGTGATGGGGGTGTTTAGATATGCTACATCTTCTTTATTCAACCACCTCCACTGTTTCTTGCACACCACTATCTTCCATCAACTCCCAATTCTATCATCTCCTAATTAACAGTGGTCCTCAAACCTTTTAAACTGGGGACCAGTTCACTGTCACTAAGACCATTGGAGGGCCAGACTATAGTAAAAACAAAAACTATGAACCAATACCTATGCCCACTGTATATATCTTATTTTGAAGTGAATAAACAAAATGGGAACAAATACAATATGTGGCCCATGGGGTGTAGTTTGAGGACCATTGTTACACTATTGGTCACTTCTCTAGCTTTGCCTCATATATGCCTTGAATCCCATTCCTATCCAAGTCTCAGGGTTGTCAGAATTCCCATGCCCCAAATTTTACTATTATGTTTAGTTTTTCTTTTCTTAAAAATTTATTTGCGGGGCCGGGAAGGTGGCGCTAGAGGTAAGGTGTCTGCCTTGCATGCGCTAGCATAGGACGGACCACGGTTTGATCCCCCGGCGTCCCATATGGTCCCCCCAAGCCAGGGGCGATTTCTGAGCACATAGCCAGGAGTAACCCCTGAGCGTCAAATGGGTGTGGCCCAAAAACCAAAAAAAAATTTTTATTTGCAAATTAAAAGTGGTTATCATAGAGATTTACAAGTGGTTTTTTTTTCTTCTATATAAGTTTTGGTATTTTCCAGTTATTTTCTAAAAATAAATTATAAACTCCCATACATGCTACTTTTTAAAAGCCAATATTCTTTCATCCATTAATTTCACTAATATTAATATTAAAATTATTATTCCAATAATATTATTTCCCGGCCTGGCTCCAGGTTCTAGTTCTTTTTCTTTGGGGGGGGGGTGTTGGGTCACACCCGGCAGTATTCAGGGGTTACTCCTAGCTCTACACTCAGAAATTGCTCCTGGCAGGTTTGGGGTACCATATGGGATGCCAGGATTCGAACCATCATCCTTCTGCATGCAAGGCAAACACTCTACCTCCATGCAATCTCTCTGGCCCCAGGTTCTAGTTCTTAAGGAACTCACAGCAGAAGAGAAAAATAAGAAAAACTGGTGATTACAACCAGTTAATAAAGATAAATCAAAGATTAGCTGTCCCTGGCCTAGACTTTTCCTTAGAAATTAGAAAAACACTGCCTAGCACATGGTGCTTGAAGTTCATCCCCCAGCCCTGCATGATCCCCTAAGTACCTCTGGGAATAACTCCTTCCCCTCTCTGTAGACATACCCCTGGAAATTGTGACTTTGCTTTGAGTCCCAGTTACCATCTCAGACCCTCACACACAGAATCAGAATTTGAGATGTGTCTGTTTCAGTTGATGATTTTTCAAAGCAAGACCGAGGTAGCATTTTAATACTTTAATATCTGCCCTGAGAAGGTTGTATCCATGAATGGTGGGTGTGGCTGGAAATGTGTCATGTGTATGGAATTTTCAGTCCCACCTAAGCAAACCCAAAAGTACTTCCTAGGGTTTTATTCTGCCAGCTTACACAGTACACTCCCTTTTACCAGCTGGTCCTTAAGATAGTATAAGCTTTTGTCATTTTTTTTCCTCTTAATTTATAACAATTGCAGGTTTCTTTTCTTTTTATGGGTAGGGGAGAATCACACCTGGCAGCACTCAGGGTTTACTCCTGGATCTATGCTCAGAAATCACCCCTGGCAGGCTCGGGGGGGGGGGGGGGGGACCATATGGGATGCCAGGATTTGAACTGCCACCGTCCTGTGTTGGTTGTGTGCAAGGCAAACACCTTACTGCTGTGCTAGCACTCTGGCCCAACAATGGCAGATTTGTACTTTATTTTATTTTGGTATTTGGGCCACACTTGGCTGTGCTCAGAGCTGACTCCTGGCCATGTTCAGAGATCCCTCCTGGCAGTGCTCAGTGGACTAAAATTGGGGATTGAACCCACATCATTTGCATGCAAGACAAGGGCCCTTACCCTTGTCTCTCCAGCCCAGCAATCTCTGGTTTCTGTTTGTGGTTTGGGATCAACCTAGTCAGAGGTTAAGTATTGCGACGTGGCTCTGAGAGAAAGCAGGGACCTGGATTGGGAGAGGGGAGCTTGAGGACAGGCTCATTATGGCAGAAGACAGGCTTCCCGAACTTCTCCCTGAGGGCAGGCAGTTAAGAGAAACAAACATTCTAGAACTCTGACTTTAGACTTTAGAATCAGATCGGACACAGAAACACCCCAGAAAAGACACACACACACACACACACACACACACACACACACACACACACACACACACACACACACACACACACACACGCCCAAGCCAGCACTCCAGGTGATAGCACTGGTAGTCTCTAAGCATCAGTGACTGGAAATAATCCCACAATAAAATTTAAAATAAGTTCTTTTGATCTGCCTTAAGAAATATAGTTGCTGCTTCAAGAGAAGCAGTGAGCCTTGCACCCAGTGTCAGAGAAGGAGCTATGCCAGAGAAAGCAGGCTTTCCTTTTTCTTTCTTATTCTAAACTGGTGGGGCTGAAGCCGTTTCTTCATGTGCTCCACTACTGAGTGCCATCCCACATCCAGGAAGCCTCTGAGTGCAGGTCTTCCGGTTAGTGGTTCCACTGTCTGCTCTGGCCCTGTCTCAGGGTGGACCCAGTTTGCACAGTTCTGCAAGTGGTAGGGAAAAAAGTCTTATTAATTAATGGAAGACATTAAAGTAACCAAGTATTTGCTCCCAGAACTCCTGGGAGTTTCCTAGTATCTCAGAAATGAGACAGATGTAGGTCAGGGACCAAACTGGTGTAGACATCACTGTGTGTGAGAGAACAATTAGGAGTTCAAGCCTGTCAGAGAAAACTTTTGGGGGCTCTGTGGTAGAGCAGTTGCCTACAGATGGCAGTCCCTGGGTTTAGTACCAGGCACCCCTAGGGAAGACCCCTTGAGTAAGTAAGCCCAAACACTGACAGATATAGCCCCAAACCAGTCAACAGAATGTCTCTGTCATTGCATTCATGGACTTGTGGACCTGCATCCTTGAGCAGGGGCTGCCGAAAGGCTAGGGTGAAGGTTGGGAATCTGCAAGCAGCCTCAGAGCCTGCCCAGCCTAGCTGACAGAATATCTTCAGGCTCTTCTTCATGGCCACATTTCAGGGATTGTCTGCACAGCTTTTGAGGTCCCATTCAGAATAAGTAAAATGTACTGAAAACTGACTGCAAGCCCCAGCCACTGTCTGAGGCACAGTGAATATACAGATGGGTGAGGATTCCTGCGTGTGTGTGTGTGTGTGTGTGTGTGTGTGTGTGTGTGTGTGTGTGTGCGCGCGTGCTTGGCATGAGGAGTGGAAATGAGGAAGACCTTTACAGAAATGCTGAACGAATTGTGAGACTGCCCAAGCCCAGCCTGCAATAAAGACACTTGGATTTAATAAAGACACATGGACACAATAAAGACAAATATAAGGACTTTGCAGAAGCCTAACTAAGAGTTTTTCTGTTTTTCTGCTTAGCTTCATTTTAATCTCAGGACACAGATGAAGGAGGGCAAACTACCGCTTCATCTACCTTCAGCATATTCAAAGAGTAGCTTTGCAGCCAACTCCACTTTCTAGCTGCCTTATGTTCACCATAAAATGCATCAATAGGTTTTACTGGCTTTGTCCAACTATCCAGACCGCAGTCAGTGAGGCAGAAAAGAAGTGGGCCTCAGGAAGATCCTGAGAGGGAGGAAGACTCAGAGAGGCAGAAAGAGACTCTGAGGGGCAGGAAGAAAGATTCTGACAGAAAGGAGGCAGCACAGAGAAGACCAGAGTAGGGCAAGTAGGAAGGATGGGGGTGACCCTGTGTGGGCCAGGTAATTCCAACTGAATGGTTTCATGCTGCTAATCTGGGAGACTGTGAGGCTGACTGAAACCCAAGTTTGGGATGTGTGAGGCTCAGCATTAGTGACTTCACTTCACACCTGTGTCTCTTAAGAATGTACAGGGGGGCGGGGGGGGGGCGGAGAGATAGCATGAAGGTAAAGCGTTTGTCTTGCATGCAGAAGGATGGTGGTTTGAATCCCGGCAACCCATGTGGTCCCCCGAGCCTGCCAGGAACATTTTCTGAGCAGAGAGCTAGGAGTAAACCCTGAGCACTGCCAGGTGTGACCCAAACAAACAAACAAACAAACAAAAAAGACCAAAAAAATGTACAGAGATTTCCTGTGGTTACTGTTTCCTCTGCTTCTCCTCAACTTTCTCCCTGACTTAGGGACCCATTTTCAACCACTCAGTTTTTTTCAGACCAGGTGACTCCCTGGCAAAACCTTCCCTCCCAGTCAACACTGTTGTTCATCCTTATCATCTTTATCTTTAAAGTTCCTGTCATTCCTGGTAACATTTTGCTGTCCATGTCATCATCTTTTTTTGTCAAGGTCTTATTCCTTATCAAAATTGTATGTTTTCTGAGCATGGCTATCCTTAGGGAACAGTTCCTCAAATCAAATGCAGAGGCCCAAAGCAAGCAACATAAACTGTGAGACAGGCAAGTGTTGAGTTTCAGGGGTGTGTGGGTGTAGGACCCTGCAGCACAGTTCGAGTGTGGGTTCTTCTCAGGAGCTGGGGCAGGCATAATGGTGAGGTGTAAACCCTGTGTTCCTATTTGTCAGCCTCTGACCCACTCTACTTCCCTTAGCTTCACAGGTAACAATCTCCAGTTCCCACAGATTCATTCAATTCTGGTTAACCCCTTGACCAGAACAGTCATGCCCAGAAAGGGACTATCTGGCTTGCTGCTTCCCACGCGCAGTTGCAGCTTTCCAGCCCTTCCTCTGTCTTCATTCGGTGGCGACTATTATTAACCAGGAAAGAGGAAAGGAAAAAATGCCCAGCCCCACGAGACAGGCTGAGGCCAGAGTGGATTTACAGCCAAGTGATGGCTACATCATCCAGTATGACTTCAACAGTTCTGACTCCCGCACTGAAGTTTCAAGAGTTTATATTTTCTCTTCCTCTTCTGCAGAAGAGGCAGAAGAGTTTTATTTAGATTCTCAGACACGGCCTTCACGGGAACAGAAATCATTGGGTGGTGAAGGCTATAATGGCCTTCAGGGTCACGGGGAAAATCTGGGCCAGGGAGCAGAGCCAGGGCGAGGCATGCAGCTCTGATGTACCCAAGCATCCTCCTTGCCACTGTGGCCTTGGGTGAGGTGAGAGCCTTGGTGAAGACCATTTCACTCAGGGTGTTCAGGCCCAAGGCTCTAGGCCCTAGGCTCTAGGTTTTGGGATACCATGTGAACATCAAAGTGTGGCCCGATAATGGGATTCTATATTGAATCACAATGGGAAACTAAATGGGTTGCCCCCTTGGAGGGAGTTTGAGTCTGAGCAGATGGTTGTTCAGCAGAGGCAGAAGAAGAAACAGGTCCATGTCATCAGGAATTAAGTCACTCCTTGAGTAGAAAGGTAAAGAAGGTGATGATGCCCATTTCATAGGAACCCATCTCTGGGAAGCGAGGCTGTGAGTCTGCTCCGGACATTTATGCAGGTTGCAGAGGATGACCCAAGTAGAGACTATCATACTGTCTGTTTGATGCCAGAAGGAACAGCTCAACGCCCATAAGCCCAGTGGCCTACAACTAGTTCCCAAGATGTGATCGTCATAAACGCAGAGAACCTCATGCCACCACCAGGTTCATTTCCCTGGACCCTTCCACACCTCACGGCCTGCATGTCTCTAGATGACTGTGTGCCGGCTTCTAAGAGGGCCCATTGAGGCTCATGACTTGGCTTGACCTGTTCAAATTGAAACATAATCATCCCAAGGGCATCCATGACCCTCCCTACTTTGCTTTTCTGACTCACAGTTCTCAAGTAGATCTTTAATTTTTTTAATGTAGTCACTGTGAAATGAGAGTTATTCATGATGGGGTTGCAGGCACACAATGCCACAACACTGATCAGAGGAATAGTGTCCTCTCCATTCCTGTCCATTCCCCGTCCTTCATCCCCATTTGCTTCCTACCCACTAATCTGCCTCTAGAAAAATACTCTTTTTTAAAATACCCTTTTAAATTTATTTTTAATTAATTAATTAATTAATTTGGTTTTTGTGTCACACCCAGCAGTACTCAGGGTTTACTTCTGGCTCGTGCTCAGAAATTGCCCCTGGCAGGCTCAGGGGACCCTACAGCTGTGCTATCTCTCCATCCCCAAAATACACTTTTTAAATTGAATTTGAGAACCTTCACAAGTGATCAAACACTTACAATGAAAGCAGCAAAGCAGAGAAGATGCTCGAGGAAGATTGTCTGCAAGGCTGCTTGCCCACTTGACGAGATCTAGGGTGACACACTTGTCTTGCATCCTCACACTGTGACCTGGGCACCTCACTGCACCCTTGGTTCAGAGGGAAAGACAAGGCTTTGGGATCTAAGAATGCTATTCCATCCTGCAATGCTGCAGTTAGAAACAAAAATCCAAAACCAGAACCCCAGGATAGCAGAGACAAAAACTCATATTTTATTTGTTTGTTTGTTGGGTCCTTTGGGGGAGACTTTCTCGACACTTGTCAAAAGATGGCACAATCTCTGTGCCTATGACCTCATGTCTATCTCAAATGCCCCAGACCAACTTTCAGGTAGCCAAGATGCCACTCAGAGCTCAGTGCAGGATGTGAATTATGAGAAGTGAAACTTATCACTGTACCTCCTTCCTGCTTCGTTTGCCTAAAATAGTGTGTGTGTGTGTGTGTGTGTGTGTGTGTGTGTGTGTGTGTGTGCGCGCGCGTGCAGATATGTGTGTATGATCAAATGCATAAAGTTTTCATCCCCATTCAGGCATTAATCTCAAAGTCTCATTTAAGAACTCAGAGAAGAGAGATCAAAGAGATAGTACAGTGGGTAGCGCAGTTGCCTTGCATGCATTTTACCCATGTTTGATCCCCAATATCCCATCTGGCCCACTGAGCACTGCCAGAAATAATTCCTGAGCACAGAGCCAGGAGAAAGCCCTGAAATACTGGGTGTAACCCCCCCAAAATAAAGAATTCAAAAAGAAAACATAATTCTAATATAAAGGAGCAGGCATTGCTCCCTACTCCAGTACAAAATCTAAGTGAAGTGATGTTTGAAACAATAGCGATATCAGCAGAGATGGAAGGAGGAGAAATGGCACATCTAGGGGAGAAAAGAAAGATGAGGAAAGGACCAGGAGTGTTTGGGGGTTACAGAGAAATAATCCAATTCATAGGGTAAGTCATGCTAAGAGACCACATCTGAGGGTTAACTGGGCCATTGTGGATTTTCAGTAGTAACACTCTATCACTAAGTCAGCAGAGAGACACGGGCTCTATTTTCTCCTTCAAGATCCACTGGGGTCCTTGGCTGCAGGGTGAGACATTCCGACAGACCCACCCTGGGGTGTTAGCCATGTGTTTTGACATGACCCAGATTTAGTGGGATGCTGATCTGGGCTATGGCTTCTGTGAGATTAGAAGTCATCAGGTGGGTGGGTGTAGATGGTCTCTCAGACTGAACACTTCCCGTGATCACCACCACATGGGGGTTTCTGTCGTAAAGTTTAAGGCTAACTCCAGGAACACAGATGTGCCTGGTCTTTCATCAGAGGAAGTTTACTTGCTCCAGCTGCTTAAACGCAGGAGAGAAGTTTAGCCATTAGTTAGGAAATGTTGGAAACTTCTGACTGGAATCGGCTCCCCCACAGAGCTAAAGTGCCTCTGGCCTGTGTCGAAGCTATCAGAACTGCTGAGCAAAGGCATCAGCAATGCCCCCACAGGATTCA
This sequence comes from Suncus etruscus, assembly GCF_024139225.1. Classification (NCBI taxonomy): domain Eukaryota; kingdom Metazoa; phylum Chordata; class Mammalia; order Eulipotyphla; family Soricidae; genus Suncus; species Suncus etruscus. The sequence goes on along the minus strand of NC_064855.1, from coordinate 6,449,030 downwards.
GGCCCTGTCCTGCTAAGCAGGAGAGAGCCAAGCCTCTGAGCTGTCTACTGTTAGCAAAGAGAAGCTGACAGTAGTGATGACGTGAGGACACTTTAACTTACCTTTACTAAAAAATAAATGACAAAAACCAGCCTGACAAAAACCAGCATCTTGATGCATCTGGAGACTGATTGTTATCTTCAGAGATGGCCGGATTGCACTCTCACCATCAAGCCGTTAGGGTCTAAAATTAAAGGACAATCTCATGCAACTGCAACTAAGCAAAGTAAAGCTTTATTTTCATCTACCATCACACCCAAGACTGGTCAGGGCCGCCTCCCACAGAAGGTGAGCTTCCTCCCACCATGAGCTACAAGCAAGTTGATATAGAGTTTTGCACAAAAGACGACTTCGTTCTGTTATCCTTGAAACTGATTGGCTAATGTCTAGGGGATTTTCGACAGTTCTTGCTATCTTAGCCCTAACAAAATATCTGCTATGGCCAGGTGTTTATGGTTTCTGACGACTTCGAGAGCTGTGAGAATTTGCAGATGGAAACAGCCTAGAAGCACAAAATGGAATCCTTAATACTAGGTGACAAAAATGGAGTTTCTTCTGCTCTAGGCTCCACATAAATGAGAAGAATTCTAAACAATAGCAACAAACAAAAGATTCCAATGACTTGGAAATTTTGTTTTCTATGTTATTAATATAGAAAAACATTTGGAATATTCTTTAGGTATAGAGTAGATGGAATTTTTGTTTTCTTTTGGACCATGTTTGTCAGTGCTTAGGGGTTAGGTTACCCCAGCTCTGTCCCAGGAGGTGCTCCTGCAAGTGGGCAGAAGGAACCATGTGGTACCAGAGACCAAACTCAGGCTTCTAGTATGCAAAACATGTGCTCATTCCATTAAGTTAGCTCGTTGGCCCCAGAAATTTATAGTAGTATTAATTTAAAATAGTATTTTGACCTATACAGGTAACCTAAATAAAATTAACTAATAAAAATACATTTCAGACTATAAAAGGATCTTTAAATTCTTAATTTTGGGTAAGTCATTTATTAAAAAGTTGTACTTATAATGAATGGAGACAACACAATGCACAGTTCAGTCACAGCTCAAAAAATCTTACAAAAACCTTATAGATTTGATATCTAATGGGATCTTTTTAATCTAGGCAGTAATTCCCTCCCTCCCCAACAATTCTCACACTGGACATGCAGGAATACTTTATTTTAACTTTTAATTGCACCACAACTTCTATGTATATTGTACGCACGAGAAGATCACTTTTAGTGTACTGGAGAAAGATGCTTTATCAAGATTTTCAAGATTTTTTCCAAGATTCTGATCTAGTCAGAGGGTAGATCAGATAAAGGTAGAAGTTCAAGTCATCAGAACAGTAGTCAAGCAGGGAGGGAGAACGGACAAAGGGAGGGAAAGACAGAGTAAAGAAGGAGGGTAGGATAAAGGATGGAGAGAGGTATGAAGGATAAAGAAATAGGCAGAGGGAGGGATGAAGAGAGGGAACGGCGTCTGGAGGGAGGGAGAGATGCAGGGATATAGGGCAGGAAAAGTATCAGAGAAAGACTAAGAATGGCCATGACAGTGTCTTAGCATGTGTCCACTGAATCAGAATCTCCAGACATGTGAGCTGGTATCTTCATTGTTAATAATAATAATAATAATAATAATAATAATAATAATAACAACAATAATAATAACATGGAAGATGCAACTTAAATCTGAAAGCTACCCTAAAGAGTTGGAGAGGATAGAAAGAAGAGTTTATTCCTGTCATTTTAAGAAGAACCGGAAGCTCCCAAAGCAAACCAAGTATGAATTAGTTGGATGAATCACCGTGTGGGGGAACCACTGCTCCCGAGGAATTCGTTCCTTTTACTTCCTTGTGGACTCATGACATAAGGGCATTCAGAGTCCCTTGGTGGCATACGGGAAGACCAGGACTGTTTATTGGACAAACCTTGTTGTGCAAGCAAGGATGCCCGGATCTTGCCTTTGGGTTCTGCTCACTGCAGACCAACTGTGGTGTTTTTTCACCCCTTTCTACGCCTGCATTCTAGGAACGGGGGTGACATCAAATGGCTCTTTAGGTACACTGGCCCTCAAGTAGCTGTGCCTCGCAGTAGCTTGCAGAACCTGGTGGTTTCACTTCTCTGGGCTAGGCGTCATATTGTAAATATGAGGTTTGCAGATTCCCCTCAGCCTTATTGTCTCTGTGGTGAGTGTGTGGGTGGTGGATGGTCCCCAGCTTCAGCCCTTGAGAGTAGGAACAGCCCAGAGTCTTAAGTTCCACGCAGTCTGCATGTTGATCTAAAACTTCACTTTACTTCCATCTCTGTGGATTAGAATTGAAAGAACCCCATTTTCTCTTGACACAGAAGACACTCTGGTATGTCCTTTGAGCCATGTACATCGGGCATCGTTTGATTGAGCTCTTAGGGGTTGTTCACACGAGGGTCATATTTGAGATTGAAATACCATGCACAGGGCCCCATTGATTATTACTAAAATATAGTTTAGTAATCCATCAAAACATAGTTTAGTAACCTATAATTTTCCACATTTTCCATAGCATACTAAAAAATATACATCACTTTTCTCATATTTAATGAATTCAAAATACCAGAGTGTTAGATTCTGAATTGGGGGGAGATGGTACACAAGCCAAAGTTTAAGCCTTGTTCTATTTCTGACCATGCTTTCAGGAAAATTCTGAACTGCTTCAAGCCATATTTCCCTCTATTAAATGAGCATAGTAATAGAACGACTGTTCACATCTGCTGAGAACATCAGATGAGATAATGAACAGAGACACTGAACTCAATGCATAGTTCTCTCATAATCAGCTCAAACAAATCTAAATATAGTGATGATATGTGATTACTAAAGGGCCTATATAATCAAATAAACCCTGTCTTCAAGGGGAAAATGTGTCACTGGCCTTCTCAGCTTGTGGGGACATCACAGAGCCCTGAAATTCTATATTTGGCCTACTCAATTCAATTTCACTGATGCCCAGATCCTTCTCTGTAAAAAGCAGACTTCCAAGGACTACACACAGTTTCAAACCTCAGCACTTGTGCAAGTTGACAGGACATGCAAATGCTAGAAGAAAAGTAAAAGCATTGTGCTTTCCAAGCCCAGAAGAGAGTGGCCTGTATTCTGCCTGCATCCATTCACCCCACAACATCTGGAAGGTGCCTAGCCTTTAACCATTCAGAACACCGATAGAAACAGCTCTGCATCTGCTAGCACACCACAGCCTTCTGTGGAAAGACAGCCAAGAAGACAAGCAACTGATGTATGTCTCAGAATCCATTTGCCCCTCTCTCAGCTCCCCTGAATCCTCTGGGTCTTAGTCCATTGACTGGAACCAGAACTTGAAGGTGTGATGCTCCCAGTCCTCCCTAAAAATTGATCATATATGTGCACAGGAAGAAGAGCATCCTGGCTACCAGCTTTGTTCAGAACAGCATAGGTTTCCATTTCCCACAAATTGGTTCTTTTAGAAATTTCCAATGAAATACAAGATTCAGCTTGTTCCAAGACTATAGTTACTGCCAAGTTTATACAGGCATAGTCATGTATATTGTAAGCATGAAAAGATCACTTTCAGTGTACTGGATAAAGAAAAGATTCTCACTCACCAAGATTCTGATCTAGTCAGAAGGTAAAGCAGATAAAGGTGGAAGTTCAAGTCATCAGAAGAGTAGTCAAGCAGGGAGGGAGAATGGACAAAGGGAAGAGAGGCAAAGTGAGGAAAGGAAGGGTAGGATACAGGTGAGAGAGAGAGAGAGAGAGAGAGAGAGAGAGAGAGAGAGAGAGAGAGAGGGGCAGAATGCTTGTCCCAGAGACAGGAGGGAGGGAAATGGGGAAGACTGGTGGAGGGAAAATTGCACTGGTGAAGGGCTGTGTATATTCTATGACTGAAAACCAGCTATGAACATTTCTGTAACCATGGTGCTTAAATAAATTATTATTTTAAAAATTGAGCTTGTCTTTCTCATGTTAATATATCAATGTCAATTGGATTATTAGCCCAGTCAAAAGTCCTAGAGTAGAGAAACGGAAAATCCTTCTACCTCTCAGTGCCTGGTGCTGAATTGATAGACTCCTCTCTCTGGTGCCGCCTGCAGGACACTAAAGATGCCTCCAGTTGTTGGGGGTAAAGATTGAAATGCTCTTTGCTGCACAAGTAGCATAATTATGTATATTGTAATTATGTGATTCATAATTCAGTGATTGGGGTAACAGTATACCTGGGTCCTCCTGGACACCAGTTACTTAGGAAACTTGTGCAGCTTTCTGCATTGTCTCTGAGAGTAAGGAGGAAAAGCCAGTCAGTCCACTTCAGGTGCTTTTTATTTCCTAATCTCTTCTGCCCTCGGCCACAAATCGTGTTCCCAGAGGTCAGGGACTATCAGTACTTACTTTGTAATGGAAGGTTCCTTAATCCATGTTTGTAAAATGACACGGACCAAATAGCCTAATATTTTATAACTTGTTCACATGATGGATTAATTATGCCCTGGCATCTGTTTATAACTGTAAACATCTTGCTAGGCTGATTTTGTCCAATGTCATACCTAAACTTTTATTCTCCTAATTGTTCCTTGCCTGCAAAATAAAGCAACGATCTCAGTAAGAACAATTAGCTTGTTCTCTGTACAGAGAAGAATGTTCAGTGAATGAAAAGGTGATGAACAGGGTCGGAGAGATAGCACAGCGGTAGGGCGTTTGCCTTGCAAGCAGTGGACCCAGGACCAAAGGTGGTTTGACTCTCAGCATCCCATATGGTTCCCCGTACCTGCCAGAAGCGATTTCTGAGCACAGAAACAAGAGTAACCCCTGGCAACTACCGGGTATGGCCCCAAAACCAAAACCAAAACCAAAACAAAAAACAAAAACAAAAAACAGAAAAGAAAGGGTGATGAAAAAAAAACCCAGGGTGATATTTTTCCCTTGCAGTGTCAGAAATAAAACTGAGGCAAAGCAAAGGGCTTTCTCTTACCCCTGAACTAGTCCCCTGGCCCAAGATGCATTTTATATAAAGAGTTCTGGAATTATGCGTCTTTCGAGCAGCTTGGCTAATCTGCTAGAGAGCCAGAGCCGGGAAAACTGGTCTTGAGGGCATGTACAAAGGACCCTACTCAGCCTTGACTCAAACTCATTGAGGCTCGTGATTTCATGTTCCGTGACAGACATGCAGCTGTTATCAATTCATGCTTTGCTAACAGGGCGTGTTTTTGGCCCCGGGGATCTTCATCAAAGAAAGGAATCATCAGGGATTACATCGTCCAGAGGAACATCCTGAACCATCTTCTCTTTCCCAAGGAGAAGTACATGGCCAGAAGACTGGCTCAGTCCCCCACCAGCTTCTACCCTCTGAGACACAATTGCAAACCCCAGGACTTGAGCATGTCCTGTCAGTGGGATGGCAGCTTGCCCACATGGCTGACCACAGTGGACTTGGGCTCCGTGGCTTTGGTGTTTCCTGCTAGGATGTGAGTGTGCAGAGTTGATTCAGTTAGTGATGGAGAAATAGTCAGGCACATGGCCATGGGCACTAACTGCCTCGTGAGGCTGGTGGTGTAAGAGCAGGAAGGAATAGAATAGCTCAAGAAGGGACTGAGTGACTAGCTTCTGTCCCCTAATCCTGAGTATTCAGGGGAGTTCTAGCCATGGGGGGGTCCATGCCCCAAGCCCGCCACTTCTTTCCTTTTCCAGAGACAGATCCCAGGACCCAGGCAGTTTTCTGTGCAACCAAGAAGTGACTTTAGGCTTTATGCATGTTCTGGAAAATAGGGACATTTTCAAACTACCCCAATAAGACATAACTAAGAAAATTCATGTTTTTATGCAAAGATAAGTCTCGGCACTTCTTCCTTCCGCCCCCCCCCCAATCTGCTATATTTCCACCCTAGTACCCATTACCCATGATCCCTCCAACATTATACCCCATCATAGTTGACCAGGGGGACCATCGATGTCACTATCCACACACTAAAAGTTCTGGCCAAGGCTAACAAAGGGAGGAGGCAGGACTGACAAATGAAGAAGGAAGTGGTGGTGATTCTCTGGCACTCCTTGGCATTTGAAAAGCACATTTCTAGGGCTGCTGCCCTGCATGCCAGCACTGCGGATGGGGCCCCTGGTGCCACTCCCTCAGCTATGAAGCTCATTTCCTAAGGGTCACGTCATGCACACTGGTCAAACCCTGTCAAGCTGCCAGACTTTCAGCAGATGAGCTGGGACCTGTGAGCCCCTGCAGGTCCCTGGGCAGTGGATTCCAAGGAAAGCTGCAGAGAAACAGAGGGCAGAACTGCTCTTTCCCACCATAATGAGGGAAGGGAGACCCCAGGGACCTGAGGGAATGACAAGTTCAGAGAAAAAAGAGATGTTAGGGACTAAACATTTCTTGTTCATATGTTCTAGTTTGTTTAATCTGGGGACGCTTTTATACCTGCCTGTCAGTCTAGAGTGAATGAAATGTTTCAGATTTCTTGGCATTGCTCTATCTCACTGATCAAAAGTCTCTTAGAATAGGGGACCACTAGCTATTAAGGACCCCTGGAAAATCAAAAGAATGCGAGATTTGTGCGAACAAAATGATCATTTCTCTAAGAATTATATAGTATCAAAACTTATGCTTTAGTGGTAACTGTAGTGAGAAGGGACATGTCTTCTTCATGTACTTAAAATGTATGCTAAGCCAATGCTGAATTCAGTGCTGCCTGTATGTATCAGTTCTGGGGGTCACTAGGACTTATCCAGAGGTACTTATAAGCCTTCAGGGCTCCACCAGTAAGAGCCAGAGCTATATGGAGCTGGGAATGAAGTCTCAGTTGTTGGCAGTGTTCAGTGGTAGAGCGCACAGTCAGTGTGTATGGAACTCCAGTTCAATCCTCCATACAGCCCAAACAAAAATCAAACCAAACTCATTCTCAGGTCTGGGCATGTGCATTGCATGTGTCCCTGACTCTGGTGATCCTGAGTCTCACCCTGTTCTTGACATACTTAGATGTGAAACCGTCTCTAAAATTCAGTAGCACAAAGTCAGAAATAAAATAATTAGTGATTTGGTCAACTTTCTCCCACTCTCCTCCATTCAAGTGCCAAGCAATGGATATGTAACTTGAGTAAAAGGATCCAGACGGTTCAGAAAAAGAGCGTCGCTGGCGCCATCTAGTGGGCCTATTGTTAATTTAACAGGCTTCAGATTTATTTTTTTCTCTTTATTTGAATATCTTGATTACATAAATGATTGTGATAAGGTTTCAGTCATATAAAGAACACCCCTCTTCACCAGTGAAACATTCCCGCCACAAATGTCCCAAATCTCCCTCCATCCCACCCCACCCCCACCTGTACTCCAGACAGGCTTTCCAGTTCCCTCATTCATTCACTTGATTATGGTAGTTCTCAGTGTAGTTATTTCTATAACTATGCTCACCACTCTTTGTGGTGAGCTTCATGGAGTGAGCTGGTGTTTCAGCCCTCCTCTCATTGTCTCTGAGGATTGTTACAAAAATGACTTTTATCTTTCTTAAAACCCATAGATGAGTGAGACTATTCTGTGTCTCTCTCTCTCTCCTTCTGACTTATTTCACTGAGCATGATAGATTCCATGTACATCCATGTATAGGAAAATTTCATGACTTCATCTCTCCTGACGGCTGCATAATATTCCATTGTGTATATGTACCACAGTTTCTTTAGCCATTCGTCTGTTGAAGGGCATCTTGGTTGTTTCCAGAGCCTGGCTATTGTGAATAGTGCTGCAATAAATATAGGTGTGAGAAAGGGGTTTTTGTATTGTATTCTTGTGTTCCTAGGGTATATCCCTAGGAGTGGAATAGCTGGGTCAAATGGGAGCTCAATTTCCAGATTTTGAAGGAACCTCCATATCGCTTTCCATAGAGGCTGTACTAGACGGCATTCCCACCAGCAGTGGATAAGAGTTTTTGAGATCAAGGTATTTTCTATGATGTGGACTTGAAGTTAGTAGCTTGGCTTAATGCCAATTACTTGATTAAGTTTTAACATTCCTCTTATTTTATAATATAAGATTTCTATGGAGTCCATGAAGCATAGCTCTGGCAGATTTCAGATACACCGTGTTATTAATTTTGACATCTCCCTAGAGACACCCTGTATCTCTTAGGCCAAGGGAATTTCCCTCCTAATTTCCCCCAACATTTACTGCACCTATGCAAAAAAACCAAAACAAAACAAAACAAAAAACCAAAAAACTTGCCACATCTGTCCCCTTTTAAACTTTATTTCTATCTTCTAGATAGGGGCTACTGCCTTTATCATAGAACCTGAAAACATTTTGTTTCGCCTTGTATTTCTATATCTTCCTACAAATTAATAAAAGAAAACATTGTGGATGGGACCCAGGGGTCAAGTGTTCTCAGGTGCATTGAGTGGGGAAAAAAGGTCAGAACTAAATACCCAAACCAAAGTCAACAACAATAGAATCAAGAGACCCAAACTACAACAAGCTAAACACAAAATGGATCTAATGGTAGACCAGAGGGGGCTAAAGGTGGAGGTATAGGATGCATGCTGGGAACTCTGGTGGAGGGAGGTCAACTCTGGAGTTGGGAATGGCTCTAATTCACTGTCACTACCTGCCTGAAATACAACTGTGAAAGACTAAATTCACAACGGTCTCAATAAAAATTATAAACAGAATAATTTTGACATCTCCTTAGGGTCTCTTGTGATAAACACCCAAAGGCTCAGGCCTGTGCAGATCCAATACATTGTTTTTCATTGACTATGAAAGTTCTAGGAAGATTCCAAGAGCCAAGTTTGTTAACATTAGCAGATGAGCTTGTCAGCTCTTTCTATTTAAAAAAAAATTAAACTTTTTAAACTTCTAAAAAGTTTAAAATTTTCACTTTAAGAGGTTTTCAAGCTTTGTACCATCATCATCTGATAAACTGATGGTCTGATCAGTGTGTGCAACCTGAGTGTGATCAATTTGAACGGGACATCAGTTCTGAGAAAATAGACTTAAACATTTGTAAACAGATCATCACCTGCCCCCACAACATTCAATTGACCTTTTCTTGTCATTCATAACTATCCGTACACACACATGACATCTGTATTTTCACTGTACAATATGTCAAGGAAGATCCTGTGAGGACCAAATGTTCGATTCAGAATACATTTTTTAAAATACCGCTATCTCCTATTGTTAAATCCTAAATAAACATTTGATATAATTTGAATTTTCTGTTTTAGCTATCAGATTGGAACTTCAGAATTTAGTGGAGTGGTTGAAAATTATGCACATATCTATCTATCTACCTATCTACCTATCTATCTATCTATCTATCTATCTATCTATCTATCTATCTAATCTCTGAGAGAACATGCAAACCAACGGAATTTCAGTTTCGCTTTTTGAAATGAAGATGATGATGTTCAGATAGGTTTGACAAGTCTTATCCAGCAAAGTTAAAGAGCTTTTTTTTTTTTTTTTTAATCACAGCACAGCAGCACTAATGGCCCCACTGCTAGGCTATGCCAGAAACAGTTTTCTTTCTTTTCATATTTTTTATGATGATGAGTTCTGCTTATTTTTGTAATACTGTCTCAAGCTAAAATGAAAGCTCCAAGAATATGATGAAGGTGTTTACTTTTTCTCTAACACCTAAAGTTTCTGATACAGGATATAAACTCTGTCCATTTATTACATGAACAGATGGACAACAGGGCAGAAGGGAGTGGATGGATGGACTGTCATCTACTACAATATTAAGCCTTAGAAATCAGGAATTCTAGTTCATCTCCTCCTAGAGATGACCCTGACTGGTGGGATTTGGGGCTGTTAGTAGATGGATTAAATTTTTGCTCAGCTTTATTCCAGTTGTGTGGTCTTTTCCTTCATCTCCGGACCTAACATTTGGGTGTTTATCCAGGATCGAACTACAAGACCAACAAAACTACCTAGGTCCCATGAACATATACAGGAACCCCCACCCCTGGAGGTAGGTGAAGGCCTAAGGAAACAGCTCCAGGTGGGTTGGGGGAAGAAACCAGACGTGGTATTGCTCCCCAGGGTCAAAGACTGTGGGGATGCCCCAACCTCCAAGGGGGACACCCCCATGGGTTTGAGTCCCAGTAAGTGTCTCATGAGTTTCAGTCCCTCTCAGGGAGTGCTAGCATCACTGCCGGGGGTGATACTTGAGTTTGAATCCCATATGGGATCTCGAGAGTTCAAGTCCCACTGGAGGTTCCTGTGTCTCTGTCTTTGTGTCCAGCGATGGGGATGATAGGTGGTTTAGTCCCACATGGGATCCTACCAAGGGTTCCAGTCTCTCTGTCTCCGTCTTTATGTCCATTATTCTGTGTTTTCTCTGTCTTGTCTGGTCAGAACATGGAGAGAAATTCTAGGGAGAATGCCAACCATTTAGGATTGGTGAAATTTAGTTTGAGCTCATCAAAACTTGTGTGTTGTGTTAGCCTTGTCTGTGTCTTTGTGTAACTTGATTTGCAAGTCTAATATATTGTTCTCCTCGAGACCAGCCAGGGAGCAGCTGGAGAGGGTCATATACTTTGGACAATTCTCAAACTGTTATCAGGACTTAAATTTGTCCTGGAGAAAGTCTGGACTTTCCAATAAATTTCAGATGCTTTTCTGTCATGCTTAGATGAGGGGGGCAGAGGAAGATCAACTGAAGCTACCTGTATGTGTATAGAGAGAGGGGGAGGGCAAAATCAAAAAATCATGGAAGGAAGTTCTCAGCCTGGCTACTTTATATGGTGAAAATTGACTGGAGAGAGACAAAAATAAATAAATAAATAAAATAAGTGACTGTTTATAGAACCCAATCCAAGCGGCTAGCATATGTGATTTTGAAATCATTGTGATCTGATCCCTATTAGTGATTAAAACTGGAATTTGTTATCTGAGCAAGGAATCTTTCTTAGTCCCTTCTCCCTAGAGAGAATTTACTGTCTGTAATCCCAGAACAAACTCCAGCTAGATGGGGTAGGGCAGAAGTGATCCACATGACCCCTTTACATATCAAGGAGATTTGGCAGAAGGGGAAAGATGGGAGAATGCCTTTGTTTCATTAATGGCTGGGAATCCAGAAAGGAAAATATATGGTTGTTTGAAAACTCAAGCCAGGCAGGCCACCAAAAAAAAAAGCAGTTTTTAATTTTAGTGGTCTTTACTATATTATGTAATTTTTTTTTTTTTTTTTTTTTTTTTGCTTTTGGGTCACACCCGGCAGCGCTCAGGGGTTACTCCTGGCTCTATGCTCAGAAATCGCTCCTGGCAGGCTCGGGGGATCATATGGGATGCCGGGATTTGAACCACCGACCTTCTGCATGCAAGGCAAACGCCTGACCCTCAGGCTATCTCTCCAGCCCCAGATTATGTAATTTTGATTTATTATCTGTATGCTAAAGAGTAAACTGATAACTAGCTAAGGAAAGAAAAATTTGGGTCTTTTAAATTTTTACTGGAGGAAATTTCTCTGACTTTAGAGGTTTCAAAGAAGAATTGGGTGGGAAATGTTGCAAATTACTTGTAGTTAGCCTTTTTTGACCCTATTCTTAATTTTGTGAGTGCATGATATTGTTAAGGTAACTCAATTCCATGTTAAATTTATAACATCAAACTTAATGTTGGTTTTAAGTTTTAAATGTGAAAATCTCGATGGTTTAAGATGGTTAATATGTAAAAGAAGGGAAATCAATATAATTGGTTTAAAGATCATTAATAAGTATCATCAAGGACAATTTGGTCCTGCTAGGTGCAGAAATGCTTAGAAATATGGTTCTAAATTGGCAGTAGAAAGTTTCAAGTTTCTATCCGAGAGCTTTAGTACTAGGTGCTCGGCTGCTAACTGGGGCTGCTGGTCTTTCCTTAGAAGAGACTGGAATGCTGAACCAACAGAGGCTTTCTTTAATGCTCTGACTGGGTGCACATGGCTGCCTGTAGCAGGCAGGGCAGCAAGACCACCCATCAGAGAATGAAGAGGAAGAGAAGGTTAAGAAAGGGAGTGTAGATGAGTGTTTTATGCAGGAAAGAAAATGAAGTGGGGAAAAAGTGGAGAGAATTCAGTGAGAGTATAATCAATCTATTGCAAATTGGGATGGAAGAAAGTTAAAAGCAGAACAAAGTAATGTGCAGAAAATTTGAGGGTTGTGTTCGAAAAAAATGATCTTCAAACTATATTGTTATGGGTACATCTCTAAATTAGAAATGACCTAATGTTTTGTATAGAGAATTCTATGGAAAAGGAGCTTAGATGCTCTCCCAGGGGTCTCAAACTCAATTTACCTGGGAGCCGCAGGAGGCAAAGTCAGGGTGATCCTTGAGTGCAAAGTCAGTAGTAAGCCTTGAACATTGGGGGGTGTGACCCAAACAACTAAAACAAAACAAAACAAAAAAAAGATTCCTCTAGGGCAGGGCCACAAGATGTTGTACAGAGGGCCGTTTGCGGCCTGTGGGCCATGAGTTTGAGACCCCTGCGTCTAGACTCATGTTACAATTCTCAGAAAATTGGACCTTTAGAAATTAGAGGAAATTAAGGTTTCCCAAATGGATTTTAAAAGTATATGCATAATGGTTGTTATGTGAGTTCTGTAAATTGAGAAACAGCCTTTTTTCTTGGCACCTTCAGTACTTTTGATGTTTCATGGCTTCATGGTGGTTTGCATAACTACATACAGGCAGGAAGTTTTCCTCTCTGTAGTGGGGATTACTCCTCATTCAGACAGGAAATCCTAAAGGTCAGCTAGTAGACCCCAGAGTCCTCTCTCAGGGGGACAGAGTTGAAAGGGTTTGAGGTTAAATGACAATCAGATCCCTACTGTTAAGCACTCTGCTAACATGACACTGAGACCATAGAGGTGGAATGGCCTGGGGAAACCAAAGATCTTCTAGGAGTGTCTGGATCTGCACCAACTGGCCACAGCCTGGGCTCTGCCCTCAGCCTCAAAAACAATTCTGGAGATCAGAATCTCTCCCAACTTCAGAGGAGCGTGGGATAGGTTTCTCCAGAACATTCCTACAGAGCATGAGAGGCCCAAGGCCATCCTTCAGATCAATATGCTGAACTGACCTTCTCATCTTTACATCAGCCAAGCCTGGGTAACCCTGATGTGACAGATAAAGTATTAATACTTTTATTGGTAAATTACCTACTCTGTCCTTGACCAACCCCAGAAATTCACTGTAAATAATGGGGTGCCCCAAATGGAAATTTCTCAAGTCTTACTGGATTTATGCAAAGGAACAAGCCAGTTTATTTTAGCCATGTGGCAATGTGAAAGTAAAGAGAAAAACTATTTTTCTGTAGCTGATTGAATTAAATGCATTCTAGTGAGCTTAACTTAAAGCCTACTCCTACTGGGTAACCTATATGAAATTGTACATATTGGTTGAAATAGATTGGTCATAAGGAACTGAAAGCTGTAAATTTTATCACTGATCTAGCTAGAACTTTACTCGGGAAAACTTACGCTGAGTAGGAGAAATAACAGTAGGAGGGGTAACTCAGAGCTGTGTTTATTGCAGTTACTGAACCTCTCTAGGTCTCCTCTCTAGGCAACATCTGTAACACTAGGGAGCATATCCTGAGGAAGACTGGCGGTGTGACTTCACACAGATGCCAAAAATGCTCAGGGAACAGGTATAATGCTATGATGCTCTTGTTTTCTGTTTTAACTTCTGTGTTATCATTCCAGAGGGAGCTCTGTCTTCCCAAGGATAGAGAGGACCATTAATGCTGGTTGACCATTAATTGACCATTAATGCACCTGATTGATTTAAGTAATATTCCCCTGCCTAATTGATCTGATCTTTTCAGGTGTTGAAACTGCAGAACTAAACCAGTTAATCATCTCATTAAGAGTTATGGTAGCAGGAGATTTCACCCCTTCTTATAGGTAGTATCTACCATTCTTTGCCAGCCTAAAGAAATGAAAAGAAGATGAACCTTCTGACATACTTCCTTTTGATGACTTCTAAGGTGGAAAAATCTCTAGAAAAAATATATAACAGGAAGGTCAGCAGAAAAGCTTCCAGGTGAATAAGGGCAAGAAGGGCCATGGAACTCAATTAGCTAAGGCCATTGACATCAATTGGAAGTTATATTATGCCTATCCTAGAGGTTGGGGCAAGTAGAAAGAATTAACCAGACAATAACATTTAAAGAGGATGGATGGTATAAGAAAAGAAGGAGCAAAATTTATGTCTTTCCCTGGTAAATTTTTTTTTTGTTTTGGATTTTTGGGCCACACCCATTTGATGCTCAGGGGTTACTCCTAGCTAAGCGCTCAGAAATTGCCCCTGGCTTGGGGGGACCATATGGGATGCCAGGGTATCGAACCGCAGTCCTTCCTTGGCTAGTGCTTACAAGGCAGATACCTTACCTCTAGCGCCACCTCTCTGGCCCCTCTCCTGGTAATGTTAAGGGTAAAAAAAATTAGCACCGTGGGGCCTAAGAGATAGCATGGAGGTGAGACATTTGCCTTGCATGCAGAAGGACGGTGGTTCGAATCCCGCCATCCCATATGGTCCCCCGAGCCTGCCAGGAGCTTTGTGTTTTGTTCCAACACAAAGTTCCATGGGTTGGTACCCACTTCTTTTTAACACTTTGTGTTGGAACATGGCTTTGTGTGTACCCAGGGACTGACCCCCTGTGTATTTTCCACTTCTTTTGCAAACCCAGATAAGTTTTGTATCATGGTCATTCTCCTACCCCAGGTGTCATACCTGGTGGGAGAAAGTGGGTGGGAACAAATGGGTTATAATAAGAAGATTTATCATCCCCACCAGAAGAGGGTCATTTCCCTTCTTATTCCAGCTCTTATAGCAACTGGTATGTGAATGGCCTCCCTTGTCAAGGGAGACATGCAACTTAAACAATTCTCCCAATAAGCAAACACTGATTTGAGAAAAATATCTTTTTTCTATCAGCATGTTAGAAAAACAAGTTGCCACTCTAGCTGAAGTTGCTCTCCAGAACAGGCGGGAACTAGCCCTAGGCTCTGGGGGAGCAATGTTTCTATGCTAAAAAATCAGGGGTCTCCCATAAGACACTGCAGCAGATGATGACTAATTTGCAGGAGGAGAAAAGATGGTGGAAAGATTCTGCCACCTAGTATGAAAAGTGGTTCAATCGCCCTGGGATACCTCCCTGATAACCACCCTGGCTAGGCCATTGTTGATTTTTTTGACTATTTTCTAAGTAGGTCCTTGCATAATTAATTTCCTTATCTGCTTTATTTATTTATTTATTTAAAATATGGAACGCTTCACGAATTTGCGTGTCATCCTTGCACAGGGGCCATGCTAATCTTCTCTGTATCGTTCCAATTTTAGTATATGTGCTGCCGAAGCGAGCACTCCTCATCTGCTTTAATCAGGCGCAGTTAAGATGCTTGTGCTAAGGTCCCAGTATGTGCCCATAAGTAGGGACGAGGATGAAGAAAGTGAAGGAGAGTCAAAGACTTGACTCAGGTCCATCATAAAGAGGAGGGAAAGTGAGGTCCTGGGTCCTGAACAAGTAGAGATGCCATTTTGTAAAGGCCACATGTCAGGCTTCTCCTAAATTCTGAACATAGAGGGACACTATTTTGTAAGAACCACATAGTGAAAGCCACATGTTAGTTTTTCTCAAGCCTATTTCCATTAATACTGCTCCAAGTTACCTGGCCATACCAGATAGCCTATCTGGGAAGGGCTCAGGGGAGCAGTAGAAAGGTACCCCTAGACAACAGCCAATTGTTTTAAAGATCATCAAAAAGCTACAACCTCCCTGTATCCCTTCTCTATATAATCCTATTCATGACTTTGGGTGGGGTTCATTGCCTTCTAGAAGATGACCCTAACTGGTTAGTTTTGGGGCTGTTGGTAGACAGATTAAAGTTTTGTTCAGGTTTAGTTTTTTTTAAATCAGGAATCCTATTAAATTAAGGAAGATGAAAAATTCATAGAGTGACTTGGGCATAAGAGGAGGAAGAAGTCAGTCATTTTCTACAATCCACAACCAGTTGTTATTGCTTTCCTAAAGAACTATTTAGCTTTTTTGTTTTTTCTTTTTGGGCCACTCACAACAGTGCTCAGGGACATATGGGATTCCAGAAATTAATCCTAAGTACCTGCTGTACTCTTGCTCCAGCCCTCAATCTCCTGAATTTTAACTGTTTTATCTCTTTAGCAATATATAAGTGCTTTAAACAAAAACAGCATGAACAAGCGAGCTACTTTGTCTAGTACATTGGTGACAAAAGGAAATAATTTGAACAGACTTTTTTGTGTAATGGAAGGTTTAAATCACAGCCAAAGACAAAACATGAAACAGAAGAAAGTTTGTCAAAAATATGACTTTTATTATAAACAATATAAAATACCTTCTCATACATTTTGTAAATATAATACACTTTCTTTGCCTGAGTTTTTATGAACAAGGTACAATGGATCTTCCCTAAATGACCACAGAGATTCACAAATTGCCAAGCACTGGACATGGAAAAAGTGCAGAGAGGGCCGAAAGATAATACCGTAGGGCAAGTGCTTGACCTGCATGAGGCAGACCCAGGATGGATTTTAGGCACTGCCTATGATCCTCTGAACATCGACAGTAGTGGAACCTGAGCACAGAGCCAGGAGTAATCCTTAGGCACCATCAATTGTGGCCCATCCCCTTCCCAGCATGTTATGTGGGAAAGAAAGAAATATAAAACTAAATCCACAGTAGCATATCTCCAAGAGGGCCAGAGGAAATAGACTCTTCAATTTGGATGGTTTATGTCATCCGTTGTACACTGTTTTATCACATAGACTTCCATTTAAAACCTGGACAACTGAAATAATGATCTGGATATAATAGGATCAAAACATTGCTTTTAAAAATATTTTGACTTTTGGGGTACACCTGGCTGTGCTCTAGGATTACTCTTGACTCAGTGCACTAGTAGTGTTGGGGAGACCATGTGAAGCTGGGAATCCAGCCTGGGCCTCCTGTGTGTAAACATGCACCCCAGCTCTGCACTCTATGTCTCTAACCCTCAAACACATCCCTTAATCTTAAATCATCAGACAGTTTTGAAGAAAATGATGGCTTAGATTTAGCTTATTTTGATATAACTTTAATTCTTCCTTATTTTTGAAAAGGTAAAGTATTTTCAAACCAACCCTTTCTCTTTCTCTTCTATAACTATGCTGTCTTTAAGTCATTGTCAAAAGAACCCAAAAGTCACACCTCACCATTTGTCTTTGCCTTCATCTCTTATCCCTAGTGACTCGATATTTCCTGATTGTCTGTAGGAAGAGACAGGCAGGTACATCTAATATGTTAGGTACAAAACCCAAGTCACTGATTTGGGAACTTGTCTGCAGTGAATTTATCTCAGACATTTCCCTCTGGCCTTTCTTTATTTGTATGTGGCCATCATTTACCCATCCCAATTTCATTTTTATTCTGCTCTACATTCATCTGTTCAGTAGATGTAGTTCACTCATTCCATCAATGTGATGTGCTTTTATGCAGTTGCAAAGTTTCCTCTTAGCTACATTGGAAAGTTCTGTTCATGCTCTGTGAAACAGACCGTGTGTCTCATTTGTTGGATGAGACAATTATTTTTAAGTACTGCTTCCGTATGGCATGCAAGATTAAGTGATCTTTGGAGCTGGCTTAATTTTATTCTTTACTCTTTTGTACTTAATTTTATTACTTTAAAATTCATTGTGGCTTTAGCCACCCATAGCTTATCAATATTTTTCAAAAGAGCTGAAAGATAGGCTTGTTCCCAGGACCAAGCCTTATCTAAAAGCTCCTTCCTCCCCCTAGAGCTCTGGAATTGTCTACCAAAACACACTCCAGGATTTAAGTAACAATACTTATAAGACATTTAACACCACACAAAGGAATTTGTTGTCATTATCCGAGTAACATAGTCATCCGTGATGCGATATTCAAACTGGGTAGTTCCCTTGAAAAAATAAATATAACCTGTAAGAAAAAGATTAAAAAGAAAGTTTCAGATTTGAATATAATGACATATCCCTCTAACTGACATTATGTCAAATCTATTATATCCTGCCTTTTTTTTAAAATAATACTCTACTTTCATACTTAAATACTCAAACTCAGGATGAAAGACTTCTGGTTCTTCTTAATTGTCATCTTGAATTAATGTCTCATCATGAGACCAGGTTTTATGCTTGAATTTTGTAATATTAATTATTTTATGTAAGCTAAGGATAGTAGTCTTTACAATAATTCAAGAAAAATCTTTAGCGAAGATAGTTATTGTTTCTTGTATTAAGATTAATCCTTTCTCCGCCCTCTATTTTAGCTATGGCAATAGTCTTTGCATCTTAGTATCTTGGAATTCACTATAATTAAGTAAAATTACCACTTATTCTAAGTGCATTTGTATATGCAATCTGTATGCACAATGATACGGGACTAACAGATTTCTTTGCTTGTTTAGATTTTGGGCTATATCCACAGTGCTTGAGGCTTACTCCTGGTTCTGCATTTAGATTATTCCTGGCAGTCTCAGGCCAGGGACTGAACCCAAGTTGGGTATGTGCAAGGCCAACTCTTACCTCCTGTAATTTCTTTCCATCCCAGGAATTCATTTATTAACTGCCATGTATTTATTGATACACCTGAGCCCTGCCTAAAAGTCCTTATATGGAAAGCTGTTTTGAGGTTCTATAGAAGCCCACATTAAGGTATTGCAATAGCATTGGTACCATTTCTCTCATAGGCAGCATCCACAATGTCACCGATTCCTGAAAATTCTTCATTTATCAGTCTGGGGTACTCTTCATCCATTTTACGATTAATTTCATCATACCTAATAATAAGAAAAACTCTTAAGAAAGCTGCATTTCTTAGAAATTATACAATGACACCTTTAAAAACTGATAAGAATGTAAAAAAATTTAAGTCCATTTAAAGTGTTTTGTTTTTTTTTAAGTGGAAAATCCATAGCACTGTGTTAGGGTGGTTGTTTGGTGAGTATCTTCTCACTAGCTAAAGGCTATATTTGAAAAGATGACTACAATTTCATTTCTATTTAATGAAATGCAAATAAAACCATGTTACTAGGAAAATATATGTAAGGTAAATAAGTCTATATGTAGTGCATTGAAGTTTTGGATATTGCTTTTTCACTCTGTTAGACAACTTGCTAAGTGAAGTAATAGATGTAAAATATAAGTTTTAATTTTTGTACTAAAATGGTATAGAGGCAAATAATGCTAAAGCGAGGAAAGGGATCATATCTCTCCCCTCTTATAGAAATAGATCCCATATTCCTCTTCTCAACACATACCACAATCTAGGTAAAGTTTAATGCAGAGATTTAATTCAGGGTCTCCCACCACAGAGCTACATTCAGGCCCACATGCTCTGAAGTGAACCTACGAAAAACTCTCTCCCACATGTGCTGCTGCTATTGTTCCTAAGGAGTAAATAATGAGTAAGTAAACAAAATTCCCTGAGTAAACAATGGTGAGAGTAGACAAAAGGGGAAAGTAAACAAATATCCAATAGACCAAGATGAGATACATTGACTGATCAAGGAGGACATATGCACACATATAAAGAGTAGGTACATATGCACACATGTAAAGAGGCTTTGCATCATGAGAAAAAAGGCTTGACAAGTCATGACAGTTACATGAACAGAGAGAACCCTTGGATTGGGAGGATCCAAACAGACTAGTGAGGAAAGGACACATAATTAGTTCATGGAGGACAACAGAGAGAGATAAGCCAGAAAAACCTCCAAACACAGAAAAGTATGAGGGGAATCAGAGATGAGGATAGTGTGTGTGTGTGTGTGTGTGTGTGTGTGTGTGTGTGTGTGTGTGTGTGTGTGTGTCCTTGTAAACACTCATCTTGAGTAGGACAGTGGTTTTCAATCAACCACTGTGCAGACTGTGTCAGGTCACAGGGACATAAATGTTGGGGATCACTGGCTGAACTACAGATCTCATATAGGATATAACAAATAGAGGAGGATTACTGTGAAGAACTCAGAATTAGAGAGTTGTAAATGTCATTATCAGAAATAGAGCCGTTAAAAAGTACAGAAGGAATATATAAAAGGGTATGTATGTGTAGGTGGATTAAAGCTATCATTTATATACACATGCCATGTGCTGGTTACCTATGATATATTTTCCTTTCTAGTTTTAGACATGAATATGGGCTCTTAAACATTGCTAGCTTGAATGCTACCCTAATCTGGGCATGTTTTAAATATTTTAGCTCTGTCTGTTTTTCAGAGAGTGGCTAACTTGACAAACCATTAGCCTAGCTACTTCTCAAAGGCTCCCCCAGGTGGTAGATACTACAAAAAGAGAATTTCCTCAGACTCATCTGTCCTGTGTCCTCCCTGGCTCCAGAAGATGGGGCCAGATGTAAATCAAAAAAGGAAGATGACAAAGAATGTTGAGAGACAGGATTTGAAGGGATAATATTATCAGAAGAAGAGATGATTTTGCCAAAGTTGATGGAGAAGAAATGGCTAGGAAAGAAAGAAGCACCCCCCCTCAAATGAGGAGTATATGAATTTATGTTTGGGTTCCAGAGAACTTGAGACTTTTCCATAATTATAAGGGCCTGGTTATAGGAAACTAACTTGGAAAGAAATAAATATTACTTGGTTTGACACTTAAGACAATGCCTGAGAGACCATGATCAGAACTAGAGAGAGATGCCACCTTCTCTCTCTCTCTCTCTCTCTCTCTCTCTCTCTCTGCCTCTGCTGCTGGGCCATACCTCCAAACCTGGTTTCCGGAGAAGAAGAAAGTCTTGCCTGCCCTCGGTAAGTGGACAGCTGCACTGATGCTCTCTACCTCATTCGGAAAGCCCAGTTCTTGTAATTTTTGGGGGTAGCCTCTCACTATGTCGTAGGCCTTCAGAGCCCAAAATTGTTTGCCTAGAATAAATAAAAAGAAAAGAAAGAGTCAAAGAACCTATTACAGTTCATATAGACTGACACACTAGAAAGATGCCTTTAGACACTGGTTTCTATTTGTAATTGCCATGGTTTTTGTTTTGTTTTGTTTTGTTTTGGAGCCACACCCGGTGACACTCAAGAGCTACTCCTGGCTATGCATTCAGATCCTGGCTTGGGGGACTATATGGGATGCTGGGGGGATAGAACTGCTGTCAGTCTTAGACTAGTGTGAGCAAGACAGAGACGCCTTACTGCTTATGCCACTGCTCCGGCCCCTGTAATTGCCATGTTTTTAAAAAATGGAAACATGAGCATTTCTCAGACAATGAAACTGAGTCTGATTTTTTAATTGTGAGTTGAATTAATCAAATATCATAATTAATTTGGTAATCTGTCAAATCTGAATATTAAGTTTTGGAACTTGATGAAAATATATTAACATTTTTGCATGAGAAAGCAACCTAGAAGAAATAGAAACTTGGCTTGAAGAAGTAGTTCAGTGGGTAGGGTGCTTGCCTACCACACAGCGAGCGACCCAGGTTCAATTCCAGGCCCTTTGTGTGGTCCTCCCCCAAGCCAACCAGGAGTGATCTCTGAGCTCAGAGCCAGTACTAAGCCTGGAGTGCTTCTGGGTATGATCCAAAAACAAAAAACAAAAAAGAAGTAAAAAATTAGATTAAAAACTCAAATTCTATGCCAGATAAAAAGTTATTTCCTTCTCTAAATGGTAACTTCACTATTATAGTAATTATATTTTATATTGTATAATTTGTATATAATACCATATATTAAAACCATAAAAGCAAGATCCATAAATATTTACAAGTATTGTCTACACAGAGACCAGTTAAATTACTTATTGCATGTAGTGAAAGGCTATACAGGGAAGAATATAGACTGTCTTCAAAAGGAGGACTTACAAACAGTTATTTTTAAGTTTTCAAAATATACATTGTTCTATTTTCTCAGTGAATTATCTTTAAGAGAAAATAAAAAGAAAAACACTTTTTTTTTCTATAAAGCAAACATCAGATATCAAGAGAAAGCAGACTTTTTACTCCCTCAATTTCTGGGGGCACTTAAATTAAAGTTGCTTAGCTCTGTGTTTGGGTGTGTCTTAGTGATGGTCCCTGAAGTTGACCCCAGCTGGGGTTGAGGCACCACTATACCTAGTGAGGTTTCACATTGAAGTCATTACCTTTGAAGACAAAGAACACATCTTGAGAAGGCTCCTCGTAGGCTGCGTCAAGATTGTTAGGGAGTTCAGGCCAGAATGACTTGATTAAAAACAGCTCCGGGTTATACTGCTGAGGATGCAAGCGCCAGAAGAATCTAGAACGGAAAAAAAAAATACAGTTTTCTATCCTCAAGCCACCTTGCTACCTTCCTCGCCTCCTTTCTCCAGATTCACACAGGTAAGTCGTCACCTGTGAGAGGGCAATGTTCTTCCATTTCTTTTTGTGTGCCAGGCTGGTTGAATAATCTCATCCTCAAGTAGTAAAGGTCTGTGGACTTCAGTATCTTTGAAGAGGGCTCCAAATCATATGTGGCCAAAGCATGATGAAGGCAGTACTGCTAATCTCTAGCACTACTGAGCCGAGTATTGAACTATCTGACCCTACCATCACCAGAAGTGATGCTCCCTGAGCATTACTTGTGTTGGTTAACCCCCCCCTGAAAATATCTTTTGTGGCATTGAGACCATGTTTTGTTCAGTTTTACATATCTTGCACAATGCAAGCAAATGTTCAGTTATTGTGTTGGACTCTGAAAGTAAAGGATCAGTGACAGAAACTATGTTTTTCACTAGCTGAGATCTCTTGACTTGGAGGAATCCATTCCTAAGATACCTCAAATGAGCATGATTAGAGCTACCATTGGGGAAGTGGGCATACTATGGATGATAAAGGGGGAAACAATCGAATAACAAACAACCCAATATGAAATTAAAAATCAATGTTTCATTTTTTTTGTTAGCTACAGGTTTAGGTTATAAAACACTCCCACTCTTGAATCCCAAATGCTACCCAAATCCAAATCTCTCCCTAACAAAAAGAATTCTTGGGGGATGAAGCGGTGGCTCAAGCAGTAGGGCATTTGCCTTGCATGAGTTAACCAGAGTCCTATATGGTCCCCAAACCAGGAGTGATTTCTTTTTTTCTTTTTTCTTTATTTTTTGGTTTTTGGGTCACACCTGGCAATGCTCAGGAGTTACTCCTGGCTCTATGCCAGAAATTGCTCCTGGCATGCTTGGGAGACGATATGGGATGTCAGGATTCGAACCACCATCCTTCTGCATGCAAGGCAAATGCACTACCTCCATGCTATCTCTCTCCCCCCCCCACTTTTTTTGAGGAGCGATTTCTGAGCACATAGCCAAGAGTAAAAAAAAAAGAAAGAATTTTTGTAGACTATTAGGTAACTGAATTCAGTATTCATATGTATTTTTAAATACATTTGATTTCTGTGTTTACTGGACTATCTTCGTGAGAAAAACTATAACAACAAAGTAAAAGTATATAAAGAGATCTTTCTAAAGATGAAAAAAAAGCTTCATTGTGCCAGAATTATCTTTTTAAAAAAAGTCTACTACCTATTCTTTAATTAGTTGTTTTTTTCTAAAATATTACTAACTCTCCAAAATCTGTATAATATACTATTAGTTTCTTTCTGTGTAAGTTTAATTCTCGTGGCCATGTGCAAGACCAGGTGCCTCACACATGCTTGTTACGTAGCATTAACTGTACCTGTCTTTAAAAACAATAGTTTCTCCTCGGAGACCAGTAACGGCATCAAAGGATAAGTTAGAATCACAGTTGGTAGGTGTTTTGGGGTGCACAATGTTGGGGTCTTCTTTTCCTGGACCTGGAGTTAGAAAGGAAGTGAAAGAGGTTACTGAAATTGCCCTGATCGTTGGCTGATGGAGGATTGACAGGGTACTGCAAGAGTGGCATATTCTACCTCTCCTGCAGAATGTCTTGACATCCTGTACTTCTGCTTTCTTTGGGGTGGCCAAGATCTTGTCAAGGGGATTCTCCTTCTGCTTTGTCCTTCCACCACCCTTTGAGATTCACTCTAACTACACCTACTTGAGGGTAGGTGAAGAAATTGAGCAGCTTGGGAAGCAAAAGGAAAATGCCCCCTGACTCTATACAACTTACTGATATACTGTTCTTGGGAAACTCATTCTTAAAGTCACTTAAAGTCTCCATCTCAGGCCTTTCTATCATCTCCTTCACTAGCTTCCAACACCAGATGATATAAATCACCAGTCTGCTGTTGCGTGTCAGTGAGAGCCAGGCCTTCAACAACTCGGATGTGACTCACTTGTCCCTTTACTACCAGCTCCGATAAGTGCAAAAGGTGTGCAGTGCACCGCAATTCTAAGCCGATTCTTTCTACTGCATTCATGTACTTTCAGTCCTGTCCTTTGGTCACAATATGCAGAAACTCTCATAGCAAAGATATTCCCCATGCTCGCATTTGCTTTTGTTCTGAGTGAGTTTTCTGAGCTATGTGCCCTAGAAGGATTTATGCTGTGCCTAAATTACGCCTACCAATTATGGAAGGCAGTTTTGCTTGCTTGAAAATAGGCTTAAGTTTCTGAAAATGTTATTAAAACTTTGAAAGTAAAAGGGGAAAGAGAGTTTTGCGAAGGTCACTGCAGATGTTAATTCAAAAACTATTGCTTATCACTTGGATGGTTTTCTACTGTGATAAATTAGAGTGAATATGCAGAATTTATAAAAAGCCAGTTAATTTCTCCAGTTCCCCCCCTCTTCTATGTTGCTAAAGCTGTACTATTTACATGCTGAAAAGACTTAGTTCCTTCTTTGATTGAATGAGGGAATTTAAAATAAATTTTCTTTTCCAGGGCCGGAGAGATAGCAAAGTGGTAGGGCCTTTGCCTTGCATGCAGCCAACCCTGGACAGGCTCAGGTTTGATCCCTGGCATTCCATGTGGTCCCCCGAGTCTGCCAGTAGGGATTTCTGAGCACAGAGCTAGGAGTAACCCCTGAGCACCACCAGGTGTGACCCCCAAAACAAAATAAACAAAAAATTTTTCTTTTCTATCTCTGATGTTTTAAGGACATCAAATCTTGCAATGTATAAAATACAAATAGAGGAGCCGGAGAGATAGCACAGCAGTAGGACATTTGCCTTGCACGCAGCTGATTCAGGATGGGCTCTGGTTTAAATTTCAGTCCCCCAAAGCCTGCCAGGAGCGATTTCCCTAGTGCAGAGCCAGGAGTAAACCTTGAGTGCTGCTGTGTGTGACTCAAAAACTAGCTCCCCCCCCCAAATTACAAATAGAAGGTGTTATATTTTGCAAACTCTTTAGGGACTAGAATATTTTATGTTTGATTGTTTTTGGGCAATACCTGGTGGTGCTCAGGTTTTGCTCCTGGCCCTGAACTCAGAAATTAATCTTTGTGGCTCTCCAAGGACAAAATGGCATGTCAAGGATGGCAGCTGGGTTGACTGCATGCAGGACAAGACTCCCCCTTGCTATTGTCACTCTGTATTTTCGTTCCCTGAGTAGATGATTTGATTTGGAAAGAAGAGCAGACATGTCATCTAGGTTGTATAAACAAATCCAGTATCATCCTCATCAGTACAGTAGTATCATTGTCATCATCTTCATCATTTGGGGCCAAGTGCTTTATACATGCAAGACATGTACTCTGTTAGCCAGCCCCACTATTATTTTCCTCAGTAAATTTACTGATAATTTAGAGAAAGAATGTTTATATCTAATTTTGCTCTTAAAATGTTACATTAGGGTTAGAGAGACAGAACAGCAGGTAGGGCGCTTGTCTTGCATTCAGTTAGACCCAGATTCGATCCCAGCACCACCTGTAGTCCCCCTACAGAGTCAAGAGTAATCTCTGGGTACCAGGGGTGTGACCCCAAAACAAAACAAAACAAGACAGTCTGTTGGAATTACCATAGAGATAGTGGACCCCTTCTACATCATCATAAGGAAGTATAAATTCTTCAGTGAAGGAATAGACGGGGAACATGACTGATCCTGGATCATTGGAATGCTCAAGTCCTATAGAATGTCCAAACTCATGGACGGCCACGAGAAACAAATTGTAATCTGGAAGGAAACAGAGAAAACCAAGGAGACAATATCCTCCCAGGACAAGGGGTATATGATCATTCCTCTTTCTTGGCTATGTTATTTGGGGTGTGTGCTAACTGCATTGCTATTACTAATAGCTACGTTTGCTCATTTTTTAAATATGCACATTGAATTACTTGGTGAAGGAAGATTGAAATTTAAATGTGGGGCTGTTTTTTTTTTATTATAGCTACTTATAGCATTACAATGTCAACAGATCAATTCTTGAATAATTGTCAATAGGATTTACTGTGAACACATTAGCAATTTTTACTTTGTCTTCTCAGGCCATCCAAGGAAAGCTGGTAGTGACTATCTTGTTTAAATTAAATGAGAAGCCATAGGAACTTGGACACACATATGACTTAGTACACTGTCAAAACAGCAGGTAGCTTTCATAGCAATGATGACCAATCAGGAAGCATGAACAAAATGGGGCTTCTAAGAATCTCTTTGGGGAAAATAATATCCAAATAATCTTTTCCAGAATGTCTCTCAACTCTAGAGAAATTTTGGTTATCACTAGCCAACTTTCCTGTACTCTAGAAAATGATGGTGTCATTGTATTTATGTTATTTACTCATTTCTTTCCACAGAACTTGAGCCTTCCTTCCTTCCTTCCTTCCTTCCTTCCTTCCTTCCTTCCTTCCTTCCTTCCTTCCTTCCTTCCTTCCTTCTTTCCTCCCTTTGTCTTTCTTTCTTTTTCTTTCTTTCTTCTTCCTTCCTTCCTTTTTCTTTCTTTCTTTCTTTCTTTCCTTTCTTTTCTTTCTTTCTTTCTTTCTTCTTTCTTTCTTTCTTTCTTTCTTTCTTTCTTTCTTTCTTTCTTCTTTCTTTCTTTCTTCTCTCTCTCTCTCTTCTTTCTTTCTTTCTTTCTTCTTTCTTTCTTTCTTTCTTTCTTTCTCTCTCTCTTTCCTTTCTTTCTCTCTTTCTTTTTTCTCTCTTTCTTTCTTTTCCTTTTCACATCAGTATGTCTAAATTTATCTGTAAAAATTGAGATTATAAAATACAAGATAGTTTTTCTCATTTTGGAAACTACCATTAGATGACAACTATCATTATAGTAGGCATCTCACAAATTACCAATGGGTCCTCCATATAATCTCACTAATAACTAGGAGTAATATCTTAATAGGAAAAAATACCTTTGGCACTATTTGTCCATCTTTCATCTTCATCAAAATGGACATCTCCTCCGTAATTTGGTCCAGGAGCAAAAGCATGAGCCAGTAGGCCATCGGGTCCATCAAATGGGTAGGAGTCTCCATGCACTGCATGCAGAATAGTAGTTAAGACTCTATTTGATCAAGTGGTGACCAGCACTAGCACTTGATCACTTTTCATTGAATACTCTATATACATAGAGATTTCATTTTATAAATACATATATTTAATATGATGGACTGCAGAGAAGCTAAAAGAAAGAAACCCACTAAAGAGAAGAATATTAAGCAGTTTTCAGAGTGGGTTATGCCTCATTACCTCTAGGTTCAAAAGAGATCATGATATCAGCGGTGCCACTGTAAAGTCTAGTGAAGGTCAAAGGCTCACATCAGACCAGACCTTTGAAGGCTTTTTTTGAGGGCATAGTCGACCTTTGCTGGAGGCAGATCAGGGGTGTAGTTCACAATTCTGCTCAACAGAGAAAGATTCTGTGAACTTTTTGAATGACGAAGGCTGTGAGAGAATGCATTTTCTGGGAAGACTGCTTTTCAACTTCAAATACAGTGGTTTCTACTAGACAATCGCCATTTGAGTGAATTTACTGCATATAGAGATTTTTTTTAAAAATGAGAAATTCAGGCACTGGAAAGATAACTCAAGGGGCTAATTTGAAAGCTTTGTGTGGGGGGAGCTGAACTTGACCCCCGACACTGTGTGATCCTCTGAGTACTGAGTGGTGTAAACCCCAGAGAGTAACAGAAAAAGAATAGCCCCTGAACACTGCAGGTGTGTCCCCAAACAAAAGCAAACTATATGAACGAGGAGTTAATTCAGTTATTTGAATAATCTTTGATTATTTGATCATTTGGCATCTTAAGTTTAAAGTGTTCAGATATGTAAGAAAACTTAACCTTGCTTGCTGAAAGATTAGACTTATAATAATATAGCCCAGGTAAATTAAATAGTTTTGTACAGCTCCTAGAAATAGAATTCAGTTATCATGATAAATGTCTGTCATGAATGATTGCATTTGTAACTTCTGTTTGAACTCACTTTTACTTTTTTAAAACTTAATCCTTAAAAGAAGAGATTTTTCCACTCAGTGTGGGGCTCTTGTATCCTGGCGCTATTTTCTTTTGAGGTGCAGAAGCTTCTCAGTTTTAATATATTCCCATCTGTTAATCTCTGCTTTCCTTGCTTGGAGAGTGCAATTTCCTCTTTGAAGATGCCTTTAGTCTCAATGTCCTGGAATATTTTACCTATGTGTTGTTCTATATATCTTATGGTTCCAGGTCTGATATCGAGGTCTTTCATCCATTTGGATTTAACCTTCATACATGATGTTAGCTGGGGGTCTAAGTTCAATTTTTTGCAAGTGGCTAGCCAGTTGTGCCAACACCACTTGTTGAAGAGGCTATTCACCCAATACCCATCAGACAAGGGGCTAATCTCCAAAATATGCAAGGCACTGACAGAAATTTACAAGAAAAAACATCTAATCCCATCAAAAAAATGGGGATAAGAAATGGACAGACACTTTGACAAAGAAGAAATACAAATGGCCAAAAGGCACATAAAAAAAATGCTCCACATCACTAATCATCAGGGAAATGCAAATCAAAACAACTATGAGGTACCACCTCACACCCCAGAGATTGGCACATATCACAAAGAATGAGAACAAACAGTGTTGGTGGGGATGTGGAGAGAAAGGCACTCTTATCCACTGCTGGTGGGAATGACGTCTAGTTCAGCCTTTATGGAAAGCAATATGGAGATTCCTTCAAAAAAAGGAAATAGAGCTCCCATACGACCCAGCTATACTCCTCCTAGGAATATACCCTAGGAACACAAAAATACAATACAAAAACTTCTTCCTTACACCTATATTCATTGCAGCACTATTTACCATAGCAAGACTCTGGAAACAGCCAAGATACCCTTCAACAGATGAATGGCTAAAGAAACTGTGGTACATATACACAATGGAATATTATGCAGCCATCAGGAGAGATGAAGTCATGAAATTTTCCTATACATGGATGTACATGGAATCTATTATGCTGAGTGAAATAAGTCAGAGAGAGAGAGAGAAAGACGCAGAATGGTCTCACTCATCTATGGGTTTTAAGAAAAATGAAAGACATTCTTGCAATAATAACTTTCAGACACAAAAGAGAAAAGAGCTGGAAGCTACAGCTCACCTCATGAAGCTTACCAACAAACAGAGATGAGTTTAGTTAGAGAAATAACTACGTTTTGAACTATCCTAATAATGAGAATGTACGAGGGAAATAGAAAGCCTGTCTAGAGTACAGGCGGGGGTTGGGTGGGAAGGAGGGAGATTTGGGACATTGGTGATGGGAATGTTGCACTGGTGATGGGTGGTGTTCTTTACATGACTGAAACCCAAACACAATCATGTATGTAATAAAGTTGTTTAAACAAAAAAATTTAAAAAAAAGAAGAGGTTTTACTTTTTGAGGCTTCCAATGCAAAATAATAGCTGGTTAAAGAAATACTAGGTGTTATGACAATCCTTTATGAATGGTATTAAAGTTATTTAGTGAATTAACTTCTGTTCCAATATTTAAGATCTATATTAAAAGGCGGGAATCCAACCCCCCCCCACCTACAGTTTGTGCACTTTCACCTGTAGCTTGTGCTGGAAACAAGATGTTTAAACCTATTTCTGACAACAAACTGCTGTTGTGTAAAGATAAAACGGGATTTACCTGTAGGTTAAGTTCGTTCTGGGCCATTTGGGTGACCGAAAGAAAACATTGAATTCACCCACATCAGGGACTCCGCATCTCGGCCTCTTCATAATCTCCAGTGTGTTGTCATCCAATTTGCCTGTCGCCTCTAAGCCGAAGAAAGTCTGCATTTCTCGGACCTTGTCTTCCAGGGACCTCTTCTGGGGGGCCCCTGTGGGCCTCAGAGGCTGGTAGTAGTTTTTTAAAGTAGTTCCTAGGAAAAGAGACCAAAGAGAACAGCTTTGGAAACAGAAAGGCACCCAGGAGCTTGGTGGCACCGCAGGAACCACCAGGTACTGTACCTTTGCAACCTCTAAGTTTTCCTCAGACAAATCGGTATCATCCTCATCACCAGCAGGAAGCGGCAGGGCCCTGCAGTGAGTGTAGCTGAGGAGGAGAAAGGCAGCAAGGATGCCTGCAAGCATCTTGGGCATCGTGAAGGGTTGTACCCGCAAGCTCTTGCCTTCGCACAGTAAAAGCCTGGGCTTTTATAGGCTGCTGAGTGAGTCATAGCCTGTGGGCAAGTTTCAGCATCCTCGTCAGTCGGTGGAAGGTAAACATGCTTACAAGGTGACATTTTTTTTTCTTCCCAGATGTGTGGTTTGTGGTGACATTGGGAGCAAATATATAAGGAGGGTATCTCTGGTTTCAGTGGGGTCTCAGAAACCATCTGGCCAAACAAACCACCTCAGCATATCTATAATCTCAGTGGGTAGAAGCCAAGGGCCAGGCCTTATCTTCCTCTCTGCCCTTGGCAAAAAATAAAAAAATAAATAAAATGGATCACATTTATTTTTTTTAGAGAACAATTTCGAGATATGGGTTTTATACAAATAAATTTTGTCTGAGACTTTAGAATGTATGTAAGTTGTTGAGTTCCAAAGGTCATCCTCTTCTCCTTCTGCTATGAATGAGGACCACTGAATTAGGGAACCAGAAGCTTGCTATAGTTTACCCACAAGACAAATCCTGCAGGCGAAGTTAAAGAGTATTAACCTAGGATCAGACAGAGGTCAGACTAAAATATGTTGAAATACATTACACGAGGGATTTCTGTATGCTTGGGTCAAACAGAGTCAGTTCAAGGCTGGCAGGCCGCTCTTTGTTTGTTTGTTTGTTTAGGTGGTCACACCAGGGTGGCGCTCAGGGGTTCCTCCTGGTTCTGCACTCGGAAGTCGTGGGATGGCAGGCCACTCTAAGGGCTGGCATGTGTGTTTGGGGAGAGGGTCTCGGAGCATCACCAGAGACCTCCTCTGAGAAATTCCCAGCAACATACTTTGAGGACCATGAGCTAACTTAGGCATGCAACACACAACAACATACTCTGAGTGTCCATGAGCTAACTTAGGCATGGCCCCCAGAAGAAACAAACAATGAGTCAGAAAAATAGTCCCAATCAAGATATTACTGAAGAACTTGCTTTTACTATGTACTGAAATGATTTAAAACAGAAGATAAAAACTTTTTCTCAGGTCATATTGTTGATGAATGCTCCTATCAACACTTGAACCTGAGCTGTCAATTTAACATGTTTCTTTTGTTTGTTTGTTTGTTTCCTTTTGAAGCCACACCTAGGGGCACTCAGGGCTTACTTCTGGCTCTGTACTCAGGAATCACTACATGCCTTTAAGGCTTTCAAAAATTTACATCTTAAATGAAACCAGGTCTTCTTCTGGTCCTGCAGTGAGATGTAAATTTGAAGAGCATTCTGAACTATGCTATTAAGATTGATTGAATAATTTGTATAGCAAAGTGACAAGCTATAAATTAATATGTAACATATCAATGGCTTTCTTATACACAAATAATGATAGAGAAAAAATGAACCTTCAAAAACAATTCCATTTACATTAGTGCCACAAAAAACTCAAATACCTTGAAGTCAACTTAACTAGAAAGGTAAAGAACCTATACAATGAAAACAACAAAACACTGCTTCAAGTCAGGTTGTTTGTGTTTTGCTTTTTTGGGGTTTGATTTTTTGTATTATTTTTATGTTTTCCTTACTTTTCCCCTTTCTTTTCTTAAACTGATTTTTTTTTTTTTTTTTGGTTTTTGGGCCACACCCTGTGACGCTCAGGGGTTACTCCTGGCTATGCGCTCAGAAATTGCTCCTGGCTTCTTGGGGGACCATATGGGACACCGGGGGGATCGAACCGCGGTCCGTCCTAGGCTAGCGCAGGCAAGCAGGCACCTTACCTCCAGCGCCACCACCCGGCCCCCCTTAAACTGATTTTTATAGTCTCTGGAAGGACTCCTGTTTTTTGCTTGTTTGAATTTTTGCCCCTCTTTTTTCTTTTTCTTTTTCTTTTTTCTTACCTTCAAACAGACCACATAACTTGAACCATCTTGTTCTGCCTCACAAATTGAGGGGCAAATAATGGAGGGCACCAAGACCAAACAGTCATAGGAACATTGAGTAGAAATAAAAAATGATCAGACTTAAACACCAAATCCAAAGCCAACTACAACAGAATCAATACCCAATCTACAACAAGCTAGATATAGAAGGGACCACTTATACTAGCAGCCTGGGGGGCAAAGGAGGGGCTATATGGGATTCATGCTGGGAACAAGTGGAGGGAGGACAACATTTGTGGTGGGAATGCCCCTGATTCAATGTCACTATGTACCTAAAATACTACTGTGAATGATTTGTGATCCAATTTGGTCAAAATAAAAATTATTACTAAAAAAAAGAAATAAAAGAGGACACAAGGAAATGGGAGACACACCTGTTCATAGATTGGTAGGACTAAAATAATTAAAATAGCAATACTCCTCAAAGCACTGTACAGATTTAATGTAATTTATTTAAGGATACCCATGATATTCTTCAAAGAAGTGGATCAAACACTTCTGAAATTCACTAGGAACAATAAACACCATGAATAGCTAAAGCAACCCTTAGGAAAAAGAGGATGGGATGCTGGAGAGATAGGCATGGGAGGAAAACATATGTCTTGCTTGCAGAAGGTCAGTGGGTTTGAATTCTGGCATCCTATATGGTCCCCCAAGCCTGTCAGGAGCGATTTCTGAGTGTAGAGCCAGAGAGTAACCACTGAGTGCTGTTGGATGTGACCCAAAAACCAAAAAAAAAAAAAAAAAGGAAAAAGAAGATGGGAGGCATCACTAGCAATAGTCATTAAAACAGCATAGTATTGAAATAAAGACAGACCCTCAGACAAATGGAATAGACTTGAGTATTCAGAGAATGTTCCCCAGACATACAATCAATTAATTTTTGATAAAAGAGCAAAAAATGCAAAATGGAGCAGGGAAATCCTCTTTAACAAGTATTGTCGGGACCATTGTTCAGCCACATGCAAAACATGAACTCAGAGGTGCCAGTGGTAGCATAGTGGCAGGGCTTTTGTCTTCCATGTGGCTGACCTAGGACGGATGTGGGTTCGATCCCAGGCATCACATGTGGTCCCAGAGCCAGGAGCAATTTCTGAGTGAAGAACCAAGAATAACCCCTGAAGGCTGCTGGGTGTGTCCCCCAAAACTAGAAAAACAAACAAACAAACAAACAAAAATGTGAACTCAAACCTCCATCTAATGCCATGCACAAAGGTCAAATACAAATGGATGAAAGTCCTTAATATCATACTTGGATATAAGGTATATAAGATATAAGGTATATAGAACAACACATAGGTAAAACACTGCATGATATTGACACTAAAAGGCATCTTCAAGGAGGAACTACCATGGTCCAAACAATTGAAAGAAGAAAAAAACAAATGGGACTACATTAAACCGAGAAGCTTTTGCACCTCAAAGGAAACAGAACTAGGAAACAAAGGCCACTCACAGAATGGGAGAAACTATTCACCCAATATTCATCAGATAAGGGGCTAATATCTAAGATATACAAGGTACTGACAGAGTTTAACAACTAAAAAATATCTAATACGCCATCAGATACTGGGAGAAGAAATGAGCAGAAAAGAAATACAGATGGCCAAAAGGCACTTGAGAAATGCTCCATATCACTTAATCATCAGGGAAATGCAAATCAAAATAACTAGTGAGGGTACCATCTCACACCACAGAGACTGGCACACATCACAAAGAACAGGAACAATCAATGCTGGTGGGGATGTGGGGAGAAAGGAACTGTCATTCACTGCTGGTGAGAATGCCATCTAGTTCAGCCTTTCTGGAAAACACGGAGATTCCTTTAAAAAAAACTGGAAATTGAGCTCCCATATAATACAGCTATACCACTCCTAGGGATACACCCTAGGAACACAAAAGCACAATACAGAAGTGCCCTCTGCATCCCTATGTTCATTGAGCTCTATTTACAATAGCCAGAATCTGGGAACAACCAAGATGTCCAACAACAGATGAATGGCTGAAGAAACAGCAGTACATATACTCAATGGATTATTATGCAGCCATTAGGAAAAATGAAGTAATGAAAATTTCTTATACATAGCTGGACATGGAAATTATGCTGAGTGAAATGATTTAGAGGAAGATAGAATGCCTTACTGATCTGTGGGATTTAAGAAAAATAAAAGATAGTATGGTGATAATATCCAGAAACAACAGAGATAAGGTTTGAAAGGACCAGCCCATGATATGGAGCCTACCATAAAGATTCGTGAGTGCAGTTAGAGAAATAACTACACCAACAATTATCATGATAATGGTAGTGAGTGAGAAATATAGAATGCCTGTCATGAAGACAGGCAGGGCGTGGGGGGGATTGGTGGTAGGAAGGTTGCACTGGTGAAGGGGGGGTATACATTTTTATGACTAAAATCCAACTACAAACATATTTGAAAACATGATGCTTAAATAAGCATATTATTAAAAAAATGATAAAGACATATGGGCCATTGCACCAATGAATAGCATACATGTTCGGTACCAAGGCCAGATCACATATTTCTGTGGACTCTTAGGTTAGTTGAGGCTTTTGTTCCCCACTTTCAAAGATGAACAGAGCCTTAGTGAAAAACCAGAAAAGCCAGTGAAATGTAGACAATTCATTGGGGAAAGTTGATTTTGCTTTGGTCCCAAACAGAGCCAAATAGATAACGACAACAGATATTTCCAATGTGTTTGAAATTAGACCTAGGTCTCTTCCATGTACAATGCTTAATTTTGAGATTAGCAAAAAAAGAATTCAAAAGTTAATTCATCGATTAAAAATTAAGAATAAAATCCTCTGTGGGAAGAATCTTCATAATTCTCGAAGATCTCATAGATATTAAAGAAGAAATTTTTGAATTTAGGGAACAATTAAGATTCTGTTTGATCCTTGACATTGAGAAGAATATAATTAAGTAAGTTGATGATGCTCATAGGTTCTCATTTATCTTTAGAAATGTTACTAACTTTGAACGAAAAATTTGGAGGTGCCTGTGGTATTCAAATTGCTGATCACTGATTGTATACTCACCCTGCAGGAATCCTGACATTTTTCTGGTGAAGTATTGAGTAGAGTCTTTGTCTTAAGATGACCCCTGGTATTAGCTCCCTGATAAGAGGCCATTTTTTTTAATTGTTTTTGGAATCACACTTTGTCGGTACTTGGGATCTGCTCCAGGCATGGGGGTTGTATCAGAGGTAACCGCCCTCAGTATCCTCAGGGACAATGTGATGTCAGGGACCAATCTCAGGATTTATTTGGTGCAAATCTTGAGCTCTTATTCCTTTACACTCTTTCCCCAAAGACACATTTTAATGAGACATTAAGCAAAGCTTATTATTTTCCGACTCAAACTACTGCTGACTTTCAAGGCCCACTTGAGCATTTTATTAGTTTTCTCATTTAAGAACAGAAAGATTGCAAAAGAAAACAAATAGCGGCCAAGAATGTGCCATTCGATGTTCTAGCATTTTCTTAGTATGAATAAATGAAAAAGTTATCAAAGATTATAACTGCTTGCCTATGGGCCATTGTTGATGTATTACATATGAAATGTGTTAGCAAACTGCTTGTCTACATTAGTCCTTATCTCCAATGGTCAATTATTCAATCAAAGTCAAACCTCAGGAGGGTGGTTTGGGGAGGTTTCAAGTGACACCTTTAACACAATGAGGCTGAGTTGGTATTTACAAAAGGGCTCTAATCTTGCTACGTATTACAGGGAAATCAGAAACCCCCAGTGGTTCTCAAATAGTGGGGGCACGCCCCCGGGGGGGGCGCGAGGCTCCGTTAAAGGGGGGGCGCGTTTGACTTCGGCAACACTGTCCTAACAAGCTAAGCCCCGTGTTTATGTCTCTGTATGTCTCCTGGAGCTGAGAGTCGCTGTGTCCTGCTTCAAACCCCGCTTCGAAAAGCTCTGCATTGCCAAAACGTGCTCATTGGAGCCATTCATCCAGACATCACCTCTGATTCAAAAATCAGCTCAAATTATTTTATATATTTTTGTTTTGCAGGTTAAAGTTTTTTTTTAATAAAGATACTATTTATAGTCTCGTGGGGGGGGGCGCAAAAAATGATTTCTTCTTCCTAGGGGGGCATGCAAGAAAATAATTGAGAAGTACTGCTATGGACTGAGCTAACCAAGCAGCAGTCTAGCCTGAGAAATGTCTGTGCATGGCTGATTCAGATGTGGGCAATATGAGACTTTCTCAAACATATCATCATCAGTATGTAAGGCTGAACATCATTCAGCAGAGAACTTCAACTGAGCATGAACAACCCCCAGAACATAAAGCCCAGGGAATCCCAGACTTGGAACGGGGAGGATTCAAATATTTAAAATTATTCTACACTCAAGAACATGCTAGCTCCAGCTTAGAGCTTGGTAAACAGTCAGTCTGAAATCTAACTTTGTGGGTACTTGTCTCCATATTTGTGAAAAATAAAAGCAAGTTGGCTCTGGAATGCATCCAGGGTTTCCTCTAAGCACATTGCAATGATTGATTAGGTCCAGTTTTTTGCCCTTTTTTCCACCATACCCCCATGGAATGATTCGCCATGCTCCTATTAAAGGAGAACTCAACTAGAATTTAAATGGTAAGCATATTTATAATCATAGTGATAGCCTATAATAAAGTGGAAGAGTGCCCCCAGTTAACCTACACCATTATGACAGGATCCATGGTTGGGTACTAGGCATAGAAAAGCTCCTTTTAGATGCTGGAGCTGCAATGGAGGCCAAAAATTTACAGCTTCATGGTCTTGGACATCAAAGCTGCCATGTTCACACTGGACTAGGTCACCAAAGAGTAAAAATAGACAATCTGCCCCCAAAGGATGTCAGGGATTCTTTCTAGTTTTTACTCTCATGTGAAAAAATGACTTCATTTTCTGGGTCCAGAGAGAGAGCACAGTGGTGTTTGCCTTGCAAGCAGCCGATCCAGGACCAAAGGTGGTTGGTTCGAATCCCCGTGTCCCATATGGTCCCCTGTGCCTGCCAGGAGCTATTTCTGAGCAGACAGCCAGGAGTAACTCATGAGCACTGCCGAGTGTGGCCCAAAAACCAAAAACCAAAAAAAAAAAAGACTTCATTTTCTGGGCAGATTTCCTAATGAATTTACATTTTTAATCATATTTTGTCAAGAAAATAATTATTGGCCATCTACTTCTGCAAATGTAACCAAATATTGAATGAGAAAACACCCAGAAATAGAACAGGCATTCTAGCCCATCTCTCCCTAATGTCTGTGAAAAAGGGCAAATTCGGTGTGCTTGGTGCTAAGTAATAGAAATAAAAACAAGAATGGCTTCTTCGTGGTTTTAAGAAGAAATTTCAATTTATTTAAAGCTCCCTACTATTTAAACAATGAAGCAAAAAGTCTATTTATAAAATAGCCTGGCCACTTTGCCTTAATTCAGTAAGTTGTTCTAAATTTTTATTTAAAAACATGCCCCAAAGTATCAAATTTAGTTGCCATTGACCGAATAAAAGAGAAACAGTGCAAAAGTATTGTCCTCTAGTCTTGCTTGCTTTTCTTCGAAGCTCATGTTCTCCCTTGAACATTATCTCTCTCTCTCTTCTCACAGTCTACAAGTAAATTTCTTTAAAAAAAACTTTTATTTATTTATTAATTGGTTGATTGGTTTTGGGGCCACACCCAGCAGTGCTCAAGGTTTATTTCTGCTCTGTACTCAGAAATCACTCCTGGCAGGCTGGGGGACCATATAACTATCGAGAATCCACCCAGGTTCCTCCTGAGTCAGCCGCATGCAAGGGAAATGCCCTACTGTTGTGCTATCTCTCTGGCACCCAACACAAGTAAATTTCTTTCAACAAAACTATATTTACTAAAAAGAAAAAAAAACAACTGTACTAAAGTTGATTTAGTCTAGTTAATCTAAAGTTTTATTTTCTACAATAGAGCTTTTTCAGACTAGAAAAGTGTTCCCTTTTGTTGATATGCTTCTTTGGGGGGGGGGGAGGCGGGGATATACCCAGCAGTGCTCAGTGGTTATTCCTGGCTCTGCTCTCAGAAATTGTTGCTGTCAGGCTGTGGGGACCTTATGGGATGCTGAGGATCAAACCCGGGTTTGTCCCAGGTTGGCTGCTTGCAAGGCAAACAAAACACCCTATTCTCTGTGCTATTGCTCTGGCCCTGGTATGCTGCATCTTACTTATTTTCAAAGCTCTTGAACAGATTTGATGTAGCCAATTTCCAGTTACCTTTCTTCACTGACCTTGCCATCAATTAGAGACCATTCAGAATTACACTAATACACTAATGCTGTGCATTAAAAAAGATAAACATTCTTATTTTTATGTTCTAGTTATTTTTTTTTAAGAAAAATAACAAGCAGAAGTTCACCACAACCGTAACTGCCAACAAAGAATGTCCACAGGCCCAGCTGGTTCAGATTTTCCAGGAGAGGCCCTGAGCACCCTGAGAATTACTTGGGAGCAGCCTTCTCTAAAACATAAAATAGTATTCCATTTTGTAAATGTACCACAGTTTCTTTATCCTCTCATCTGTTCTCCAGACACTTGGGTTGTTTCCAGATTCTGGCTATTATGAATAGTGCTACAATAAGCACAGGAATACAGAGGGCTTTTCTGCATTGTGTTTTTGGGCCCCCAAAGTATTTCCTCAGGACTGATATTGTTGAGTCCTGTAGAAGCTCAATTTCTAGTTTTTTGAGGAATATCCATATTGTTTTCTAGAAAGGCTAGACCAGTCAGCTTTCCCAGCAGAAGAGAATGAGAGTCCCTTTCTTTAGCACTGGTTGTTCTTGTTCTTTGTGATGTGTGCCAGTCACTGTGGTATGAGATGATATCATATTGCTGTTTTAATTTGCATCTCCCTAATGATTAATTATGTGAAACACTTCTTTTTCATATGCCTTTTGGCCACTTGTATTTCTTCTTTGAGGAAATTTTCATTCATGTCTTCTCCCGATTTTTGATGTGGTTTAGCTGACTGAAATGAGTCAGAGGGAGAGGGGTAGACAT
The DNA here is from genome assembly GCF_024139225.1 of Suncus etruscus. Taxonomy (NCBI): domain Eukaryota; kingdom Metazoa; phylum Chordata; class Mammalia; order Eulipotyphla; family Soricidae; genus Suncus; species Suncus etruscus. The sequence continues at coordinate 6,409,621 of NC_064855.1, read as the reverse complement.
AAAATGATCACACTCATTTGTAGAATATTTAAAAAATGATATGATAATAATAGTCAAAGACAATAAAGATGAGGACCAGGAGGACTGGTTCACAGTAGGAAACTTGATATTCAGAGAGAGAGAGAGAGAGAGAGAGAGAGAGAAGGGGAGGAAGAGTGTGTTTGGGGTTGGAGGAGTGTAGTTAGAGAAGGGACCACTGTGACAGTGAGAGTTGAAAATGATCATTCTGGACAAGAACTGGGTCCTGAAAGGAGGTAAAGTGATATGCATAGTACCTTCAGTGGCAATATTGCAAACCACAGTGCCAGAGAGAGAGAGAGAGAGAGAGAGAGAGAGAGAGAGAGAGAGAGAGAGAGAGAGATTGCCATAGAGGCAGGCAGTACATAGGGCTGAGGGTCAGACTCACAGGGAATCCAACACTGATCTCCCTTTGTCTTCCTGGTCATTGGGCAAGAAAGAAAAGGCAAAAAATGCATTTCTTTTACTGACTTGCTTTTAATCGCCTGAAGGTCAGCACAATGGTTTTTAAAACTTAGTTTGGAATACGTAAAATATACAGGGAATATTATGCTGCTAGAGGAAGTGGCCTCAATTCCAAAGCTGGGTTCTTTGTGTGTACGCAGGGGTCTTTCTTGCTGATTCAGAAAAGCCATACTGGTAGAAGGACTTGGCAACATAAGGATTTGTACATAGATAATACGCAATACACGCACTTCTAATTCCACACCTTCCGCCATTAGGGAAGTTGACTGACACAGTTTCATGATGCTCTCGCGAGTTCTTCTGCCAGCTTAGGTCCATAGTGACAATCCCGTTCCTAATAGACAAACAGATGGTCCAGGGAGATTGCTCAGCTGGCAGGGCACACATCTCATATATGAATGCCCTGGGCTTGACCCCATGTGAGCAGCTCTACCTGCTCACATAATTCCTGAGAACTTCCTAAGAAGTGATTCATTAGAACCCCTGAGCCTCGTCTGGTGTGGCCCCAAAACCAAACCAAGACAATAGGAAGAAAAACTGGGCCAAGTCAAACTTTGTAGTATCTTTTGAACTCTGTGATACCACTCAAAAGCCACATGGGTTGGGGACTAGAGACTGTACAGAGGAATAATCCCACAGTGACAGAGCCAGGAGCAATAAACCCTGAGGACTGCTGTGTGTGGTCCCCAAAACAACACAAAAACGCTATTTTAGCAATTTATTTCGATTGTTTTAAAAAATAATGTGTTATTTCTAAATTTATATTCCTTGCACATAAGTGTAGTATTTACTTTCCATGTAAGTATGAAATTTATAAATCCTGATTTTTTTAAATCATATCATAACACTGAAAGTTTCAAGTTTACAGTTTCTCACCTGACAACAATTTTTTAATTTTCTTATTGAGGTTACATTGGTTTACAAATATGCTCTGCCCCCAAATAAACTAAGAAAACTACTATCAAGATGTTTTGTTTTGTTTTGGGTCACACCCGGCAGTGCTCAGGCGTTACTCCTGGCTCTATGCTCAGAAATCACTCCTGGCAGGCTCGGGGGACCATATGGGGTGCCTGAATTTGAACCACCATCCTTTTGCATGCAAGGCAAATGCCTTACCTCCATGCTATCTCTCCCGGCCCCAAGATATTTTTATAATTGCAACTCTTAGGAGAAAAGAACATTGTTATTATATATGATTCTCTAATCATCAAAATATTGCCTCGATGTTGTGTTGTTTGGTTCAAAATAACAAAGTACAGATAGATTTGTTTGTTTTCTCTGAATAGCTCTAGTCTGTACGGAATTGTCATGACCTAGGAACAATTTTCAGGGCATATTATGCTAGAGCAATAGAATTTAAAAGATACTGGTGGGACATAGTTGAGAAGTGCAATTGTTCTTTTCTTACAAATCACAAGAACATAAATTGCCATTTAAACATGTTTACCTGTTCTCTGCAGTAGAAATGCAATTGTTTTTTTTTTAATCCTGTTTCAGTCTCAGGAAAACAATCCGACAGAATACAGTGTCAACAATTCCTTGATGAGAATTTTATTTATAAGGAGAAGGCTTTAGAGATTGCTTTGGAGCTTTCAGATGTGAATTCTCTGTGACCTAACCTCCTTTAGCAGTCAGACTTTATTTTTTGTGGAATCAAATGATTTGTAATCATTTTTTAAATTCCTGAATTTATTCCTGAATGAGGAAGTGCAAAAGTGACTTGGTTGGTGGATAGGTTAAGTAGAAAATAAACTAGAAATAAACTCCACTTAATACATAGCCTGACTCAGTTGGAGCAATAGCAAGTCGAAATATTATTACACGCGTGATAATAAAAGTGTACAATTTAATTAAGTACAATTTAATAGAGCTGTTTCTAATCTCTTATGGCTTGATAAGATTGTGAGGTACAAAGAGTCACGAGGGGTTGTGAGTCATCTTGTCTGACTTTAATTCTAGGCAATGTTTGTGGCCTACACTGGATAGAAATAGAAATGAGGTGAAGATTGTGTGAACCGTGGCCTGGGGACAGGGCGGAGGGCACCGCACACCTTCAGGAGAGCTTTGGTATTGTTTTTGTACATATGAATCACCCCCGGGTTTTCCACAGTCCCCCCCTCCCCATAGATAACAAATCAGTGAGTGACTTTTCATTTCCTTAGAACCCATGTAAGGAAGAAAATTACTCATTCAAAAACATAGTCTCAGGGGCCGGGAGAGATAGCACTGCGGTAGGGCATTTGCCTTTCACACAGCTGATCCAGTGAAAAAGGTGGTTCAAATCCCAGCATCTCATATGGTCCCCTGTGTCTGCCAGGAGCAATTTCTGAGCTTAGAGTCAGAAGTAACCCCTGAGCATGGCCAGGTGTGACCTCCCCCCACAAAAACCCAGAAACATAGACTCTTAAGGTAAAGTAACTGATTCACTTTTAGACCAAGCAGCAATGCTCCCAAGACAGTGCTCCTGAGCAGAGTCCTAGCCTTCCATGCACCATGAAAGTGGCTTCTGGGTTCCCTCTTCAGCTGAGATATAAAGACCATCTTTTGGCAAAATTGTTGAACCTTTTGAGTCTGGCTTCTTCGCCCCTGAACCTGTGATGGAAAAACGGGCTCCTTTTGCGAAGGCCTAAGGATTGAGATGGTCAAATGTTCCCTGACGCCTCAGCAATTGATGCCACTGAAATAAAGCAGCATTTGGGATCCAAATTATCCCAGGAATACCTTTAAGTGACCTCTCTGTCCATCCTCGGTGTCCTGAGTCTTCCCAGCCCCCTACTCTCAGTGTCTTCTCCCATGAACACCTGCAGCTTTCTTCAGTCTAGAAGGTTCCACTCCTGGCTCCCTTCCTGACCCTAATTCCTGTGTCAGAGGATCAGGCCAGGAGCTTCTCCAGCAGAGAAGTGGGGTCTGGCCTGTTGGTTCCTGGGACAGAACAAAACAACCAAAACCTACTTTTTTGGTAGATGGAGGAGGACAGAGGAAGATAGAGAACGGAGAAGGGTCTCAATTCTTGTTGTTTTGGGGCTACATCTGGCAGTGTCCAGTACTTACTCTTGGCCCATTGCTCAGGGATCACACTTAGCAATGCTTGGAGGACCATATGGGATGCCAGGGTTCAAACCTGAGCCAGTTACGTGCAAGGCAAACACCTTATCTGCTATAGTATCTCTCTTTCACGTCAATTCTTTTTTTGTTTGGGTTCTTTTTGTTTTTGTTTTTCTTTTTTTGATTTTTGAGTCACACCCGGCAGTACTCAGGGGTTACTCCTGGCTCTGCACTCAGAAATTGCTCCTGGCAGGCTCAGGGGACCATATGGGATGCCAGGATTCGAACACCACCCTTCTGCGTGCAAGGCAAATGCCCTATCTCCATGCTATCTCTCCAACCCCGGTTCATCAATTTTTTTGTTTTATTTTTGTTTGTTTTTTGGTTTTGTTTGTTTGTTTGTTTGCTTGCTTGCTTGCTTGCTTTGTCAGGTTGTGCTCAAGGGGCTGAGGTGACTGCTTGTGGTATTGTGACCCTGCAGTGTTGGGTTCAAAGTCAGGGCTCAGCATACTAGATCTGTGCCCCAGCCCTAGTTCCGATTCTTGGCTATGGTGAGAGGTAAAGATGGTCTGGAATTGAACACTGTGGGGTCTTTCTCATCCTTCTGGGACTCTTCTGGACTCAGTGGTAATGCAGAGCCAGTCAAATGCAGATTAGACTCCGGCCTATGGGAGGTTTGCAGAGATGATCGCCCCTTTCACTCTGCTTCTTTCCCCAATTTCCTCCCAACTCAAAGGCTCTCTCTGATCCTGCCTCTTGGGGCTGTCCCCTGGATAGTTTCTTGGTCCTCCAACTTCTCCTTCACCTGCCTTTCACCCTTCTGGAGTCATTTCAAAGCCAATCATTCCAAGTCAGTCAACAGTTACTGAATGTCAGGCGTCAAAGATAGTCTTTAGTGTTTTAAGAGGCAAACAAGAAATAGAGGGGCCGGGCGGTGGCGCAAGAGGTAAGGTACCTGCCTTGCCTGCGCTAGCCTTGGACGGACCGCGGTTCGATCCCCCGGTGTCCCATATGGTCCCCCAAGCCAGGAGCGACTTCTGAGCACATAGCCAGGAGTAACCCCTGAGCGTTACCGGGTGTGGCCCAAAAACCAAAAAAAAAAAAAAAAAAAAAAAAAAAAAAAAGAAATAGAGTCTTTAAGGCACAAAACAAGGGGAAACAAGACCAATTGCTGATCCCCTTTATTTACTCATTCACTTATCCAATTGGTTATTGGATCCACCATTAGGACTCAAGGCTGCTCCTCCTGCAGTGCTCTGCAGGCTCTATAGAGCCAAGGGTGGAAGGTCACATTGCAGAGAACACTAGCCTTTGAATGATCTTCCCAGCCCTACACTGTAATGTTTTGAGCTTTTTTACGGCCTCTAGAATCCTTTTTAAAGCAGTTTATGTTAGGCAGAGGGATACCTCGATGGGCTAGGCATGTATTCTGCCTACAGGAGGCCCTGATTCTATTCCTGGCACCTGTGAGCTTTGTCAGGAGTATCCCCTAAGCACTGCTGAATGTGACCCCAAAATGAATGAATGAGGAATGGTTTCTTAGTTCATTCAAGTATAGATCAAGTATATTCAAGTATAGAGAAAGGATCCAGGAGCGAGGGTCGACCAAGTCAGCATATCAGTTCGGAACCACTTCTAGAAGACTGGGAATGTTTGTGAAGCTCCTGGCAATATTCTGGTGGGTATGTTGTATTGTTAATTGTTAATTGGAAGATCATTTTTGGAGCGGAAATGGCATTGTGGTAGCTACACAAAGAGAAGAAGCTGCTTTCTTTCTTTCTTTTTTTGGGGGGGGGGATTTTGGCGTCACACCTGGCAACGCTCAGGGATTACTCCTGACTCTGTGCTCAGAAATCGCTCCTGGCAGGCTCAGGGGACCCTATGGGATGCCGGGATTCGAACCACCGACCTTCTGCATGAGAGGCAAATGCCCTACCTCTATGCTATCTCTCGGGCCCCAGAAGCTGCTTTCTGATGGAGCATCATGTTTCTTCTTGCTTGAGAACCCTTTATTTCCTCATCACGGAGCCCTTCTCCTTGGCTTTTCCATCCTCCAGCCCTCTGTGTTACTGCTATGTCCCCAGTGCCTGAAGTTTTCTAGTAAAAGCTGGAGGCTCTGTGGGAGACACCTTGACTCCAGGTGCTCTGATGTTTTGCTCCTTGGGGTTCGGGAGTGTTGGGGGCCTGTCTGATAGCCAACCGGAACAGCAGTCAGGATCCCGCATGAATCCAAGACTCTCCTTTCTATTCCTTTGCTTTTTTTCATTTGGGGAAGCTGACTTGAACTCCTGTGCCTTGAGCTTCTACCTTTTCCCTGGTCCTGCATTTATGGCCTTGGGTATCTTGTTCTATTATTTGTAGGTCTCTGTCTATGTCTGTCTCTCTGTATTTTTCTGTCTCTTTCTCCCTCTTGGTCTAGCTCTGTCTCTGTTGGTCTATCTTTCTCTCCCAAACCCTCCCCCTCTCTCTCTCGCTCCTTCCCTCTCCCTCCAAACTACACAAGTAATCATCATATTTTTTAAAACTTGGATAAGAAAAAAATATTCTCAAGTCAAAGTAACAAGGGTCCATCCCCTCTTTCCCATTCTCCATTAAGTTGCCAGTAATGGGTGGCCATGAGAATGAGAAGAGAATACAAACAAGCACAAAATAATTGAAGGCTCATCAGAATCCCATATTAAGATGGGAAGATTGTTGCTGAGTGAAAAGTTTCCGTCTCTGTTGGGAAGATCTGTGGCACGTTAGGAAAAGTTTAAAATAACATTTTCTTTAGTGGAGCTGACATCGTGCCCCTGTGGAATGCTAGGCCCTCCTGGGGCCTCTTCCTCCTTCCTGCCCATCGACCCGTATAATTGCCACCATCCAGACATTGAGCAATGCTTCAGGTCTATGCTAATCTACAAGGAAATACGATGAAATTTCTACCTTCCAAAAGGGCCATGTATTAGAAGGATTCTTGGAGCCCCCTAAGTCCAGAGAACTCATGAAGGTAATATATACAGGGGTGTAGTTCTTTTGTTTGTTTTTGGGCCACACCCGGAGGCACACAGGGGTGACTCACACTGGGAGGCACTCAGAGATTACTCCTGGCTCTGTGCTCAGAAATTACTCCTGGCAGAGTTCAGGGGACCATATGGGATCTTGGGAATCAAAGCCGGATCAACTGCTTGCAAGGCAAACACCCTCTCCATTGTGCTACCATTCTGGTCCTGGTTGTAGTTTTTCCTTGCTGATACTTTACCCAATAACTTTCCCAAGATATCTTTCTCCCCTCCCTTAAGTCCCAAGGCTAGGAGCCCAATGCAGCCCTAATTTGATGTCCTGCACTCATCCAAATCCTTCTGGCTGCAGAAAGTAACTTTCCATATCATCCCATTCCTGACTAGAAACCACCCTTTTCTCATTGGACATGGTGGCAAGCAAGGATCTACCCAGCCACTGGTCAATGAAGGATCCTCATCAGAAAGTCAGGATTCGGAGTAAGACCTGGATATGTGACTGGGGCAATAAGTCACTTTCAGGAGCCTAAATATGGGTTGGCACCTCACTAGAACTTGGCTCACAGAGTCATGGCTAGTCTGAAGGCTGGAAACAATAGGGTAGGCCCATTCCAAGCTGATGGCAAATAAAGGCTAATGAGAAAAATATTTTTGACTCACCTCCTGACATCAACATTAGGCAGCATGTTGGGGATTAATTAAGGAAATAAGAAGGAAAAACCAAGGCAATGTCAAGGTATGCCTTTGATTTTCCAGAACCAAGGGATACTTATATTGGTATAACATGGTGTCCATGGGCCCAAGTACACCTTATGCTGCCCCCACTGTCCCCTGTGTTCTTCCTTAAATGCATACCAGTGGTGCAGGCTTCGATCTTTCTTTGACCCAAAGAAAACGTACTCTTTTTGCCCTTTCTTACCCTTTCTGCCCCTGCTCATAATTCTTTCAAAAAACCTTTAGGTCAAGGGGCCAAGAGAGTACAATGGGAGGGTGCTTGCCTTGCACATGGCAAACCAGAGCTTGATTCCTAGCATTCCATAGGGTCAGGGCCAGGAGTATGTCCTAAGCATCACTAGGTGTGACCCAAAATCAAACAATAAAAACAACACAAAATTGCCATTTTTGTGGGTCAAGTTGATTAATATCAATCATGTCAGTTGGCTCAACCAAATATGTATGCATGTGTCCATGTGTTATTAATGTGTGAGAGGGTGCCTGCATACACACAACACACACATACCACCACGGACATATACATACACATTTCTCACATTTCAGCTGATATGAGAGCAAAGGGGTCAGTTTCTGCATGGCACACATTGAAAAAGAAAGGGAAGGTGTTAGAACTAGTGGATGCAGGTCTGCCAGCATCTAGCGGTAGCCTCTGCCCACATGCTGGCCAGGTCCCCATAACTGAGTGTGACTGGATCATCCCCCAGTGCTATCTTGGACAAATGCCAAGGGAAAAGCTCCCAGGCTGCAGAGGAGTAAATCAGCATGTCCAGTTCACTCACCCCACCAGCAAAAGCTGGCAACATTAATGGATTAATGGAGAACATTCCAGCAATGACTATACTTATTTCTATGAGAAGTTATTTTAATCCTTTGTGTGTGGGGGGTAGTCCAGGTTAGGGCAAAATCTTGCATTGATTTTAGGGGAATATTAATTTTCCCAGAAATTGGAAGAAAAAATATGCTTATCATTTACTTAGGAAAGGTGTCCAAATACTCTGAAACCTTGTTCTCTCCTCCTTCAAATTATAAAGCATGAAAAGTGGTTTCCTGGCGGTCCTTTCCAGGTCTGGTCATTTTGGGAAGTAAAACCACAGCTGCCTGAATTTACATTGCTGGGACTTTTTTTTTTTTTCCTTTCAGTAAATGTTTATGCAAATCCATCCTTTCCTGTTGGTCTTTCACTCTTTGGTTAGTTTTCAACTCACATTCTTGGCTGAACTGAAGTTATTAAAAAAAAAAAAAAAAAGAGGAAGGTGCTTGCTAGAGGGTGGGTGGGGAGAAACCTTTGCACTGGTCATGAGAATATGGCATTAAACCCTGAAGTCACATTTTTGGTGGCCAGTGGAAGCAAGGAGACTGGCTTTGGGTGAGCAATTCTAGGATCTTGGGGTTCCCGGAGAGAAGACTAGGTCAAGAAGTCAACATAACACAGAAATTCAGACCAGAATGCAGTCAACAGGAAGTGATCTCTGCCCCCAAGTTTCTGCTCAATGATAGGTGAAGAAGGAGGTGTCCAGGAGGGCCTTTTTTTTTTTTTTTTTTTTTTTTTTCTTTTTAGAGAAAACCTCTCTAGAGAGAGGCCTTGCACGATTCTCCAAAAAGCTCTCAACTACAGGCTTGGGAGTCTACATGTGTGTTCTCCTGTGCGAGGTTCCTATGGGAAAGATTTAATTTTGCATTTTATTGTATTTTCACTTGATATGCTCATGTCAAAACAATCAGAATAAGCATGCCTTGAGAATTTGTTTGGCTAAGAAATAGGGTGCTTTCCAGGTTAATATTTAAGGTTCTGTTTATGCATCCTTGAGGATTACTAAAATACCGTATTTGCTGGCGTATAAGATGACTGGGCGTATAAGATAACCCCCAAATTTTGTAGTTAAAACATAGGTTTGGGCCTATATTCGCTGTATCAGACAGAACGTTCCTGTGCTGCATGTGCTGCAAGTGTTCCTGTGCTCATTATACCACAGAGAGCCAAATACAACAAGCAAAGGTCCAAAGGTTCTACTGTCATAGACTCCTCTCTGACTCTGGCCCATCTTAGCAGGCTTTTGACAGTGTAGATTCGGGTCCAGAACATTGTCTAATTTGCATGCATCAAAAGCCTGCTTGGATTGGCTGAGTTAGAGAGGCGGTCCGAGCAGCCTTGCAGTGATTGGTCCCTTATCATAGGCACCTTTTCTGGCAATTCCCTGGTGGGTCAATTAATCTCCCCCACTATATGAACCAAACAACACCCCATCCTCGGACCCTAGCACTGAACCACCAACACGGTTAGCTGGGTTTTGCCAGAAGCGGCCCCCAGATCTCCTGAGTACTGTTTGGGAGCCCCCAAGAAAGAGATTTGGAAACTCTGCTGCCTGATTTTTTGTTTGTTTGTTTGTTTGTTTCGTTTAGCAACATATTGAAACATTTTTTGGGATATACTCGTATAAGACCACCCCGATTTTCGGTTGACTTTTTTTTGTGTGTTTCAAAAGTCGTCTTATACGCCAGAAAATACGGATATGATAAACTAGGGAGAATTGAATAGGCCAAGTGAAAACAAAGTGATGTCATTGAGAATTTTTGATTTTTTAAAAATAATATCTTTATTTAAGCACCATGATTACAAACATGTTTATAGTTGGGTTTCAGTAGAATTTTTGAAGCAAGGCCTTGGAATAGAACTAGTGAACTACTGCACCCATACAATGATGAGGGGGTGGTTCTTTTTGTTCTTTATTGGTTTTGGGGCCACACCCAGAGCTGCTCAGGGTTTGCTCCTGGCTTTTCACTCAGGGATCACTCTTAGTGATGCTCAGGGGACCACATGTGGAGCTGGGGATTGAACTCCGGTTGGCTGTGTGCAAAGCAAAGCAAGCTGGATATACTGCCCCAGCTCTAAGGGAACACATTCTTAGATGGAAAACTGAACAAGAAGTAATGAAAGATGTCATCACTTGGTGCTCATTGTCCAGGGAACTTGGGGGTAGGTAGGTGGTGAAGTTGGGAGTCCCGGCTCGGGTGGGGATTGGGATAAATTGCTCCTGCCCTTTTATTTATCAATATCATAATTACTGACCTTCCCCCCTTCGGTTCCTGTTGCTCTGATTGTCAATGGGAATGCGAACTTGATAACAGTGTTAACACATTGTGTTTCTCACACTCGCTGCACATCATGGAGCTTTTGGTTGTAGCACCTGGGATGGGCCTACGGAGGATAGCACCCCCTTACTCCTCCCGCCCCAGGACTACAGGTTGGTGTGATGCCCAGGACTGAATTCTTGTGAGGCAGGGGCTGTACTGCTGAGTCACACTCGACGACCTAGATCCCCTTTGTAGCAAGCTCCATGGGAAACACTGCAGATGGGGTTCCTCCACTATAAGACAAGTGCAACAGACTTTTATACAATATTTTTTTTATGGTGTTTGGTTTTGGGCCACACCCGATGACGCTCAGGTTATGTGCTGATACTCCTGGCTATGTGCTCAGAAATCACTGCTGGCTTGGGGGACCATATGGGACTTCAGGGATCCAACCCAGGTCCATCCTGGATCAGCTGCATGCAAGGCAAATACTCGACCTCTGCGCTATTGCTCTGGCCCTTGCACAGTCATTTTGACTAAGGCAAAATTCATGCACATTAGGGGCCAGAGTGATAGCACAGCAGTTGGACATTTGCCTTGCATGAGGTTGATTTGGGAGGGACCCAGTTTGATTCCCGGTATCCCATATGGTCCTCTGAGTCTGTCAGGAGTAATCTGAGTGCAGAGCCAGGACTAACCTCTGATGCCGGGTGTGGCCCAATAGCCAAAAAACAAAACAACAAACAAACAAACAAAAAACTCATGCACAACAAGCAGTGCTTGCTATCTGGCCAATCAGGGTGTTTACAGTCTTGTGCAACCATCACTAACATCAAATTCTAGAATGTTTTCATGTTCTTGCAGGTGACCCCTAGACTCATCCAGCCATCCCTTCTATGCAGCTCCTCCCCTGGCCATGCCAGATACCTATCTGGGGTTTACCGACCCTGCACATCTCAGATTCTGAATGATCAGACTGGATGGCACTTTTCTGGTCTGGCTTCTCTCCCTTAGAGTGAATGTTTTGGAGGTACATCCCCTTGAACATTTATCAGTCTCCCCGTTCTTTCTCCAGATGAGTAATACTTCATCACATATCTATCTTATTTATCCAGCTAGCTATTGGCAGCTATTAGGGTTGTCTTCATTTTGGACTCCCTTAAATGGTGCTGCCAAAAATCACCAGTAAGAGGAAAAAAGGTCATGTTTTTTATTCAGCTGTTCTAATTCGGGAATTCTCTGCAAGAGCAATAACCCAAAATCTGGGAAAAATATGCATACCAGCATTGACATATATCATTATTGGTGCAATTGAGGAAAAATACAGTTAGAGTAAAACCCATCTGTCAGTCAGCTTTTGGTTCTAGTTGACTCGTGCCATACCCTGCCTCCAATGTTATCACTCCAACAGTAGTGTAATGTTTCCTAACAGGAAACTAGGCCATCTGACTCCTCCACTAGGATTTTCCTATTGTTTTCTGTGTCCTTCAGAGTAAGACTCAACTCCCTGCTCTATCTCCTGAACCCCTGAGCAATTCATCCACCATTTTCTCACTCCATTCCTTCTGTCCCAGTGGGGGGGGGGGGGGGCTATATCCCCTTCTCACTCACTTATCCCTGCCATCTGACTACTACTGTGTCTCCTGAACAAACTCTACAACAGTGTTCAGAGAAGGTCCCATATGTACAAATCTTTCTGCAGATTTCAGAGGATGTTCTTAAAATACTTCTGCAGCAATATATAGTTTCCAGCATGTTTCTGCAGAATCAGCTCTGGAAAGTTTGATCTAAGCAGTCTCCCTCCCAGTCTCTTCCTGGGCTCTTCTTTCCTCCCTTCCTGCCTCCTTTCCTTTTCTTCCCTCCCTCCTTTCTTACTTCCTTCTCTTCCTCCGTCCCTCCCTTCCATTTCTTCCCTCCCTCCCTCCATCCCTCTTCCTCCCTCCCTCCTTCCCTCTTCCTCCCTCCCTCCCTTCCATTTCTTCCCTCCCTCCCTGCCCCCTCTTCCTCCCTCCCTTCCATTTCTTCCCTCCTCCCTCCCTCCTTCCCTCCCTCCTTCCTTCCCTTCCTTCCTTCCTCCTTCCCTCCCTCCCTCGCTTCCTCCCTCCCTTCATTTCTTCCCTCCCTCCTTCCCTCCCTCCTTCCTTCCCTTCCTTCCTTCCTCCTTCCCTCCCTCCCTCGCTTCCTCCCTCCCTTCATTTCTTCCCTCCCTCCTTCCCTCCTTCCCTCCCTTCCTCCTTCCCTCCCTCCTTCCCTCCCTCCCTTCCTTCCTCCTTCCCTCCTTCCCTCCCTCCCTCCCTTCCTTCCTTCCTATTCTTCTTCCCTCCCTCCCTTTCATTTCTTCCCTCCCTCCCTCCCTCCCTTTCATTTCTTCCCTCCCTCCCTCCTTCCCTCCCTCCCTCCCTCCCTTCCTCCTTCCCTCCCTCCCTTCCTTCCTTCCTTCCTATTCTTCCTCCCTCCTCACTTTCATTTCTTCCCTCCCTCCTTTCCTCTTCCTCCCTCCCTTCCATTTCTTCCCTCCCTCCCTCTTTCCCTCCCTTCTTCCTTCCCTCCCTCCTTCCCTCCCTCACTCCTTCCCTCCCTCCTTCCTTCCCTCATTCCTTCCTCCCTTCCTTCCTCCCTCCTTCCCTCCCTTCCTCCCTTTCTTCCATTTCTTCCCTCCTTCCCTCCCTTCCTCCCTCCCTTCCATATCTTCCCTCCCTCCCTCCCTTCCTCCCTTTCTTCCATTTCTTCCCTCCCTCCCTCCCTTCCTCCCTTCCATTTCTTCCCTCCCTCCCTTCCATTTCTTCCCTCCCTGACTTCCATTTCTTCCCTCCCTCCTCCCCTCCCTCCCTCCCTTCCTTCCTTCCTTCCTTTTCTCCCTTCCTCCCTCCCCTCCACTTCTTCCCTCACTCCCTCCCTCCTCCTTCCCTCCCTCCTTCTCTCACTCCCTTCCTCCTTCCCTCCCTCCTGCCCTCCTTGCCTCCATCCTTCCCTCCCTTCCTCCCTCCCTCCCTCCCTCCCTCCCTCCCTCCCTTCCTTCCTTCCTTCCTTCCTTCCTTCCTTCCTTCCTTCCTTCCTTCCTTCCTTCCTTCCTTCCCTACCATAGAAAACCCCTGGCCTCACACATGCATGGCAAGTGATCCACCAAAAAACTACATTCCTGACCTGCATTTCTCCTGTTAGTAGTAGCTCTTACCCAGCGAAGCTAGAGATAAACTGACTTGCATGAGGTTATCTGAGCAACATGGGATGTAGATGATTGAGAGTCAGAGTGAAGGAGATGTTGATGGAAAAAAAAAGTAGCAGATGAGAGAATGTGAATGAGACAAGGGCAACGTAAGGTGGCGGGTAGAGGCGCAGAAGGGAGACAGAGCACTGGCCTTGCAAACAGCAGACTTCAGTTTTGGGTCTGAGCCGGGTGATCTAGAAAATGACACCCCAGTCTCCATCATCTCTACAAGACATTCTCCTAAGTACTTTATTCATTTCTTGATGTGATAAGCTTAATAGAATCCTTTTGAATAAGAGACATCGTCATGGTAGTTGTTAATGTAGTTATTTCTCTCACTGCACTCATCACTCTTTGTGCTAAGCTTCACGTCCTTCCAGCCCTCATTTCTATTGTCTCTGTGTATTATTACAATAATGTCTTTTATTTTTTTTTTAAATTCCACAGATGAGTGAGACTATTCTGTGTCTATCTCTCTCCCTCTGACTTATTTTACTCAATGTAATAGTTTCCATGTCCATCCATATATAGGAAAATTTCATGACTTCCTTTTTCCTGGTGGCTGCAGAGTATCCCATTGTGTATGCAAAAAAAAAAAGAAAGAAAGAAAGAAAGAAAACTAAAGATACTTATCTTCTAAGGATTTATTTGTATTACTGGGCAGGTTATCTGGAAGATCAGAGGCAACTGAAGATGTGTTTTGAAACAAGAAAAAAATGACATCAAGTAAAAGACATAACACAAAAGTTCAAGCTAGGGTCTGAACTTCCTGGGTCTAGGACATGAGTAAAAGGAAGGAGGGGTTGAGTCATATTCAGGCCAGCTTGCAGAATCTCCAGACTGCTCTGGGAAGTGCCTCCTGGCAGGAAATGGGCTGTTAGTCAAAAGAGGGGCAGGAGGTGAACAGTCTCCAGAGCATAGAGCTCCATAGGAGCAAGTGAGACACAACTTTGTCCAAATAGGCTCTTGACTTTGTAGAGTCGAAAACTAGATTAATGGAGCTGAAGAGATAGTGCAGTGGGTAGGGTACTTGCCTTGTGAACAGCCGATACGTATTTACTCTCCAAAATCCCATTCAGTCTCCTGAGCCCTGCCAGGAGTGACTCCTAAGCTCAGAGCCAAGAGTAGGACCGAAGAATCATCAGGTGTGATGATAAAACAAAAGAAAAATTTAGATGCATTTTTCAATCCATTAATTTTCTATCTGGATACCAAAGGAACACAAGTATCTAATAGGCACTTTTATTTTATTGTGTTTTTATTTTTAAGTTTTGGGGCCACATCCCAAAACCTGGCAGTCCTCATGGGTTACTCCTGGCTCTATGCTAAGAAATCTCTACTGGCAGGCTCAGGGGACCATATAGGATGCCAGAGATCGAACCCAGGTCAGTCCTGGATTGGCCGAGTGCAAGGCAAATGCCCTACTGCTGTGCTATCACGTCATCCCCTTAACAGGCACTTTTAAAAAGAAAAGTATGTGGTCTAGAGATAGTACAGGGAGTAAGGTACTTGCCTTGCATGGATCAACTCTGGTTCATTCCCCTGCACCCAAAAGGTCTCCCAATTGAGAGTCAAAAATAGCTCATGAACACTTGCATGGCAGGGCTTAACCATTTTCCCTACCCCAAATTCCACAGCACCAAGAACTAAAAATGTAGAATAGAAAGTAGTTGAATCTTGACATCTTAAAAATCATGTGACAAAAAATGTTTGGGATATAAAGAGTTATAAAAAGAGTAACAAACAGTTTCTTGGAATTTTCTTATGAATGTGTGTGTATACATGCAGTCATTCATGAGAAAGAGGGAGGAGGGAAGGAGAGAGAGAAGATGGGAGGAAAAGGAAAGGGGGAAAGAAGATAAAAGGAAGAAAAGAGATAAGGGGAGGGAAAAGAGGGAAGGAAGGGAGAAAGGGAGGGAGAGATGCAGAGGGGGTAGAGAGATGGGGAGAAATGAAGGGAGACAGGGAGGGGAGGAGAAGGAGTCATGGAGAGAGATGGGCACTCTAAGTGTGGTGTGTGTGTAAACTTGAGAGAAAATAGTTGAGGTCTGTATTTTAGGGGTTCATTTTTTCAAAAAGCTATGGCTGGCACATTTTCTTCATTCATTCCCAGAATGTAAAATGACCTGACCTAGCTTGCCAAAAGACCTTAAACTTTGTTTTACCTTCCTGAAATCTTAGTCTGAAAAAAGAGATCTCTATCCCAGAGGGTACCAAAAAAGGGGGGGGGGGGCAAAAAGAAACAATATGGAATATTTCTAAAGACAACCTCACTTCTAAGGTGCTTAGAAAAATGGCAAAACAATTTCCATTTGAAATCCCAATAGGAGGCTCCTCCACTCCACAGATCTGCTTGCTCCTCCCTCCTTCTCAAAGGGGGAAGGTGAGCTCCTGGGCTGGGGCTCCCTCTGACTTTCCCTCCCTTCCAGCTGGGATCCTGAAACTTCCCACCCTCTATCTCCACATCTCCTGCTTCCTCATAACCCTCCTTCTGCCCCCACTCAAAACCCCTGTCACTGTACAACCCAGATAATCCTTCAGACACCCCTGAGGTACAGGCACCGGTTTGCCCTCACCACCAAGAACAGGGGCAGGAAGGACCCGGAGTCCACTCATTTTCATACCTCACTCAGTCAGCACTGAGTCTCTGGAATGAATTTTAAGTGATAAAAGAGGTTTTGAGCTTTCTTTGGGATGACCTAATAGGCCTTATTCGTGGCAAATGACAGATGCATTTCATAGTTTGGGTATAAAGCTCATTTCTCTTGGTGAAAATAGCAAACACACAGTATTGTCAGCAACAAAAATAGCATGAGCCATAGGAACACTTGTTGTGTGCTTACGTGGAACCCAGCATTCGACATGCAGGCTCTGAGTGTATTACTCAGATACTGTGGAATTTGGGGATTGATCCATTTCCACCTCACTTAGTATACGCCTTGTTACACATGGGTTGGAATCAGCTTTGAATGTAGCATCTTGGATTGGTGTGGAGACCAGCTGGCCCCACTTTCCAGGTGTGATGAGTTCTCTCAGATTAAAATTCTAAATTAGAGAGGAAGCAGCCCTTACCTTTTCTGGATCTCCTGGGAACTGGTGGCTTGGAGCTGTGGCTTGCTAGGAGCTAAGGGTAACATGGGGGAACTCCTCAAAAGCCTTTTTATTTCCAGACTGCCATCTGATTCCAAATAGACCCTTCTCTCTCCAGTGTTTTGGTCTTGGAACCAATAACAATAACAATAACAACCCCCCCCCCCAACTTCATCTTTAATTTACAGGGGAGTTGAGAGAAGAGTTTGAGCAATTCAAGTAAGTCTTCATTGACCTTCTCAGTAGCTCAGTTGGATATGCCAAGAACTACCAAGTATTTGCCATACTACCAAGTAATTGTCAAGAACCAAATTTTTTTTTCTTTTTGGGCCACACCCTATGATGCTCAGGAGTTACTCTTGGCTATGTGCTCAGAAATCGCTCCTGGCTTGGGGGAACCATATGGGCCTGGGGATAGAACCAAAGTCTGTCCTGGATCCGCATATGCAAGGCAAATATCGCATTTGCCCCAAACCAAGTATGCTTTAACATGCATTGTAAATTCTATAATACCTCCCTGAACATTTTCTTCATAGCATGTACCACAATATAATTTTATATAAATAGGTGATCTTTTTATCACGCTCCCTAAAATATGGTTATATGTGTATTTTTAACATCTTTACCTCAGAATCTAGCACAGATAAAACAATAAATACTTATCAGAGATGGAGAGATAAGACTTTGGCCTTGCATACATCTGACCTCAGTTCAATTCTCAGCCCCACATATGATTCGCAGGAATGAACAAGAGCACAGAGTTAGCCCTCACCACTACCAGGTGTGGACCCAAAGCCTCCAAAAAATATATATGTATATATACACATCTGTCGCATGAAGGACTTCATAAACAGTTCTAGAAGCAAGCAGATTCATTTTCTAATTCTACTTCTACCTCCTCCTGGCCATGTGGTCTTGGGATAATTCATAATTCATCATAATTCTGTTTTCTCTCTATAAACACACATAGTAAGAAATTGCACCTTTCTGTCTGTGAGAATTACATAGAATGATAGAATCATCATTATATAATGATTATATATGCGTTAGTATATTTTATACCCAGTTCCTCTTGACCCCTGAAAAGTTTTCTTGCAAATGTGATCCACACACACACATTTGTGTCTGGAAAGCTAGCCCTGAACTCACATATTTGAACATTTAGGCTTTCTCTGATCCTTCTGACACGAAATCTAGCAACTATTTTTGTCAAGTGAGAGGCCAATGATTCTTTCCACTTTGCCGTAGGTCCTTGTCAGAGATTTTGAAAAACCCGTTGACAGACACACATTGTGTATAATAAGCAGACAAGACATCAGTGTGCCTATCAAGCAAGTGCGAACAGTTCGTTGACAAACTACTTGCCTTACTTTCCCTGAGGGCTTGGCACTCCATAGTCTTCAAAACTCGCTGAGCAATTCATGGGTCATGATGTGCCCCCAAATTCACCAGCTGGTCTAGCAGCTACTTAGCACCCCTGCTAAGAACTTGATTTCATCTTAATGCTCTTGCAGAGCTGCATAGAAGTTGTCCACTTGAGTCATGGTGAATGTTGAAAAGATGTAGAAAGTGTCCTTGGACAGATCTCTAAGGTATATGTTCAGGGCAGTGCCCATGACAGTGAGCATACCTGACTTTCCCCTTCAGTGCATCCTGAAATATAATCAAGAAACATTTTACGAAAGTCTAATTGTCTGAACTTTTCTTCCATATTTTATGTCCTATTTCTGCCTGTCAAGCTCATTGCTTATCTTCCTACACAAGTTTACTCAGCAGATATTTATTAAATTGGAATTTCTATGAAGGAATGCTCTTAAGTAGTGTTTGGTACTCAGGGCACCCCGGGATTACACTTGGAGGTGCTGTAAAAAGGGTGCGATGATTGAATGTGGTGCCAGTAATCAAGCATGCATCCTTGAGCCTTAAATCCTAGTATCCCAACTTTTAACATAAGACAGGGAGGGGTTAAGACTCTGGCCTTCCATACAGCTGACCTCAGTTCAATCCTCAGCCCCACATGTGACTTTTTACAGGAATGAACCAAGAGCACAGAGCCCGGAGTTAGCCCTGACCACTACCAGGTATGGTCCCAAAGCCTCCAAAATATATATGTATATATACATGTATGTCCCATGAAGGACTTCATGAATAGTTCTAGAAGCAGGCAGATTCATTTCCTAATTCTTCTAATTCATTTGGCTTGCCATTGAATCATTTATTTAACAGCTGCCACTCACCGCAGAGCAACACAAATGCAGGGCTCGATGGGGAGAGAGAAGTGGGACAGTGAGCCGGGCCTTCCTCACTTACATCTGCTCTGTGTGTAAATGTGTGTGTGATTGTATGTGAATGTATGTGGATGTATGTATGCGAGTAGGAGAGTGTGAACATTTGTGTATGTGTGTGTGTGTGTGTGTGATATTCCTGTTCCATTCAGTTTTCTACTGAACCCCCTTGTCCAGCTTCCCAGAGCTTCCTCAGCCTCCCAGCCATAGGCCCAAATCATGCTCCTCACCTCAGATCTGCCTTCATTGTAGTCCCTGGCCCATCATTTACCCATTTATGGAACCAGAGGCTGGAATGGGTCTTGGATAGCCCCTTCTTCTTACTCCCCCTCAAATCTCAGAAGCTACCACATCCTGTCTATACATTTCCTTACTCTGTCCCTTCCTGGCTGTCTCCAGGCTGAGTTCTGCCTGCAACATCTTTAGTGGCAGCAGGCATGGGGCCCGGAGCTGTCCCTGGCTCCAGCCAGCCTTTCTTCAAGCAGACAAACCCAGGCTGCTACCTTTTTTCAGAAAAAGAACCCACTAAGGTTCCCCTGGAAATGTTCCTGTGAGAGTCCGAGTTATAGCACAGCAATAGGGCATTTGTTTTGCACGTGGCCGGCCTGTGATGGACCCAGGTTCGATCCCAAGCATCACATATGGTTCCCTGAGCCTTCCAGCAATGATTTCTGAGTGTAGCGCCAGGAGGAACCCCTGAGCATTGCTGGGTGGGGCCCCAAAACAAACAAAAAACAAAAACAAAAAAACCAACATTCTGCATTTCCCTGAAACTGTGTAAATTAATATTAAACCATTAAAGTTGGACACAAAATTATTTGCAGTGGGTTAAGAGAAAGTGAACTGTCAGCTCCGATCAGAACTTCTTTCAGGAACTTCCTCTTCTGGACTTGGATGTGGGCTGGGGAGAGGATGGTTACAAAGAACTAAGAAAGTGCTGCCCAAGCAGCATTGGACAGTAAATAAACGCGTGGAGCTGTGTGAAAGCCAGCTGATCTTTAAGCTGAGGAATGAGGGGTGGCAGGCTTGTACCCCAACACCAACTAACTGAGAAACTAAAAAAATCCCTTCATCTGGGACTGGAGCGCTAGCACAGCGGCAGGGCATTTGTCTTGCATCCAGAAGACCTTTAATGGACCCTGGTTTAATCCCCGGGACCCCGTAAGTTTCCCAAGCCTGCCAGGAGAGATTTCTGAGTGAAGAGCCAAGAGTAATCCCTGAACATCACTGGGTGTGGTCCAAAAAACAAAGCCAAACAAACAATAAAACCCGAAATTTATCAATGAACAAGCTGAAAAGCAGCTTCAAGTGTGCCCCGGATTCCTACTGTCTCCTCACCTTAGGGAGGGCAACTTAGCAACTCCTTCCTTTATCCACAGCCAGAATCACCCTGTACTGTGCCCTTTTTGCTGTTTCTCTCAGGGAAGTCATTTCTTACTTTTCTTCTTATACTCTCCATGAACATGGAGACCCACCAAGCCCTCTCATCTCTGACCTTTCCCTGGCCACCATCACCTTGTCCCAGAACTATTGTGTGACTAGCCAGGTGCTCAAATTCTGTTGACGTCTTTATAGGTCTGGAAGCATCCTCCATCTGCCTTGGTCAGGCCAGAAGCATGAGTGGACCAGTTCTCTTCGAAGACTCCAGAGGCTGTGAGAGAGCCTGAGGAAGTACCGTAGCAATGAGGGAAGAGGAATGAAAAAAGCATGGGGAGAACCAAGCCACCATCTGTAATAGGCAGAGTCTGGTAGGTGTGGTGTCTCAGAGAACAGACAGTAATGTTAGATTATAGATAGTTCATAAAAAACAGATCAAGACACCCTGTCTAACATGTGATGTAAAGAAAATAAGGTGTGTTTGACTCCTTCTTGATTTTTAGAATGTAGGTGAGATTAAAATCAAAGTGTGCTGAGAAATATTGTTACATGAGCCCCTGAAGCTACAAAAGGGATCCGGGTAGATGCAATATTCTAAAGAACGGAGATAGTGGATCCCTGTTTCCCTGATCACATCCATCCCCAGGCAATGTTCAGTATTGAGGAATATGCTGCCATATTGTGTAAGCGGAGACCAGGATACACACAGGAGGGATCTCTGAAAAACCTGTGTAGGAAAAATGAAAAGTCCCACTAAGAACTGTTTTTAGGAGCTTCCCCCATCTCCCATTCCTGCTGATTCAGAAAGATCTCTGCAGTCCTCGTTTTCTACATGATGTCTACTTCCCATCATGATGACGGTTGAGGAGGCAGCTGGTTGCTTGCTTCCTGTTATGTTTTACTGGTAAATACCTCAGACCTAAACTAGCCCAGCTGTCTAGGATGTCTGCCTAGAAGGAACCACCTCCTGGCTGTTACTCCCAGATAGAAAATAGAAAATAGATGGTCTGAAAGGCTCTAAAGAGCAACGTTAGTTTACAGTTTAGTCAATTAAGGATGTGCTAAGTTTTGAGAAGATAATTGAGTTCCTGGTCCTAAAAGAGGTCATGGAGGAGGCAGGGCAGTGGTGCCACTGGGGAAGAAGGGCACATACATTGTGCCTGCCTGACCTCTGTTCAGTTGTAATAGCTTGTGGCCTCTAGAATATTGCTGGGTGCAACCCCAAACACCCAGAAACCACAGTACAGCTGCAGGCCCTAACACTGACTTGACTACTCGATCAAGCGTCCCCAGGGAATGGTCCCCAAGACCCTGAGCACTGATTGGGCCCCGATTTGGAGACAATACTCATTGCTCCTTTGAACCTGTACATCCTATTGGTTGTGGTGGTGGTGGGGAGATTCATAGGACAGAGCTGAATGTGTTCTAAACACCCAGCTCAGATGAAGAGAATCCACCCATCTCTCAGCAGGGATGGGGAACAGGATTTTGATCTCACTCAAAATGACAAAATGCAATATGTGTTTAATATATTATTGTTAGAAGTATATGCTTTTGTGTGAGTGTTTGTCTGTTTTGGCAGGTCACTGCGTGGTGTGGCTCTCTGACTCTCACAGTTTACAATTTTGGCTCTTTGTGTCGAACTTGTTCGCCTCCCCTGTCTCAGAGTGTGGGAGCGGGTGTAGACAGAGTGGTGAACCAAGAGCACTAGTGAAAAATTTCTATCACCTGAATGGAAGCCTGATCTACATTCTTTCCTCTTGCTTAAGGGCTGCCTAACTACTGTCTGCTCTAAGACATCCCTCCAGGGAGAGGGGAGGGGAGCAGGTGAGACTGTTTGGGGAGCAAGTACATTCCTATTTTGTTTTATTTTTTGGGCCATATCGGGTGGTGCTCAGGGCTGCACTCAAGGAATCATTTCTGGTGGACTTGGGGACCATATGGGATATTAGGGAATGAAGCCAAGTTGGCCTTGTGAAAGCAAAGGCCCTACTTGCTGTGCTATCATCCAGATCCTTACATTCCTACTTCTTTGTTTGTTTGTTTGTTTTGTGATTTTTGGGTCACACCCAGCAGTGCTCAGGGGTTATTTCCTGGCTCCATGCTCAGAAATTGCTCCTGGCAGGCACGGGGAGACCATATGGGACGCCAGGATTCGAACCGATGACCTTCTGCATGAAAGGCAAATGCCTTACCTCCATGCTATCTCTCCGGCCCCACATTCCTACTCCTAAGTGAAGGAATTTAGCTCACTTACAATCCATCATTTCTCCTACATTTTGAAGGGAAACTTCAAGCCAAACAAATCTACTAACCCCCTCAATTAATGCAAGATGAATCTGAGAGAACCATCAAAAATGAAAAATGTGACATCCCGCTGGGAACATTGTGATTTTGCCCACTTCCTCGGCCTGCAGTGTCTCTCTTGTACCCTCACTCCTAGATAACTTAACCTAGGGATCTGGCTAGAGAATATTAAAAGGCTGCTTTAAGGGAAGGCAAGTGGCTTGCTCCAGGAATGGATGGTACTAGCCTGCCCACTACAGCTGAGCCAAGAATAGTTTAAAAAAAAATTATAGGGCCCTAATACTCTCTAGATATGCCTGACATAATGAACTGATGAATTACTTTCAAAGATATAAAGTGTTTACAGAAGAGTCCCTTATATTAAGGTTTCTGTTGCTCCATGAAGACAAGTTTCTCTGATTCCTTGATCTCTAGTCAGTACAACTGAGTGAAGTTGGTGGTTAGAAAAGTAACCTGAGGTTTCTAAAAAAGGTCCAAGGTAGCGTGTGGTGTGAAGTCCTGTGATCTAGCATTTATTTCTCTCTATGGGATTAAGAACAGGGGATCCCTGAGTATGTGGCTTACAGGGTGGCAAGTTGGTCCTGTGTAGTGTTGGGGGGAATGAAAGGCAAGTACAGAGGGTTTTATGGAAAGTTTTATGAGGTAAACCTGTGGCTAGGTGAAGAGGGATTTACTGTATTTCATTGTCAGGCTACATCTGGCTATGTGCAGGGGCTTTACCTGACTCTGTGATCAGGTGTCAGTCCTGACAGTGTCAGGAATCAAACCAGGATGAGCTGCATGTGGGTTGGCATCTTGACTCCTGTGCTATTTCTCTCTCCTGCCCACCAATCCCACCTTCTCCTTTCCCCTCTGCAGTGGTAAGGGCATTAGTTCAAATTCCCTGAAGACCCTTCCTGGGGTCAACAGGATGGTAACAATGCCTCAATACTCCCAAGATCCAGGACAGACTGTGCTCCTCACTAAGATGCCCCCACTGTCCCTGCGAACTCTCTGGCTTGGTTTTAGGAGGTAGATTTGTGAAGCCATTTCTCAACTCCCCAAAACTTTTGTGCTCCCTCTTCTCTGGTTGAAAACTCCAAATAACCTTTGACTTTATTCTGATGTCCAAATAGTCAATCAACTATCAACTGTTGGTATTTGTGCTTCCACGACTTGTGCTGAATCTGCCTCATCCATCTACCATCCTTGTATCCATCCTTTTATACATAGAAGCACACGCATATACACCGCAGTTTTGTCTACTGTGTTTTAGGGGCAGTAGGAGATTCTGGGAATTTAGAGGTGATTGAAATATAAAACTTGATTTTCACCCCCTCCAAAACTCCACAATCATGCTCAGTACAGCAGAATCAAATTACCTGAAGTTTTGTGCTGTGTGGTGAAGTGAGGCTCCATATTGTCAGGGCTGCACTGACCAGGTGGAATTCCTAGCTGAGTATCCTGTCACCTTCCATCCTTTGTCTTCTGCCCTGTTTTATGTGTTTTTCATGCCGCTATATAGCAAAAATCCTGTTCAATCCCCAAAGCTCAGCTCACAAGACCCTTTTACCCCTAGTGCTGAAACGTGCTTCTGGGCCACACATACGCAAAGCAGGTGCCTGACTACTCAGTGGTCCTCTCCCCTTCCTCTCAGAGTGAATCATTCTCTTCCTGTGCTAGAAAGAACAGGATTATTTCATCAACTTGGCACACACGTTCATTATTTATCATCATTGCCCTTCCCCAGTAGATTCAGACCTCTAAAGTAAGAACTTGTTCATGAATGCTTCTATTTCCTACTACCACATTGCACAGAATTTAGTAAGTCTACTATTGGCTCTGAGACTGCTCATAAAAATAACACATGCATATAATATTCACATGGAACTATCTAGTATCATCCTCAGTGCTATTTTTAATTGAATCATATAGTCCCAATTACGTGTTCCAAAATTATAGACTATTTTAAGCTACCTCACTCTGCTCCTTCCTCCTCCAGTTTTGGTGTCTAAATTTCTATAAAATGAATCTGTCAGAGAAATGTCTCACTATCATTGAGATCATTTTTTTTGGGGGGGGTCACAGCCGGCAGCACTCAGGGGTTACTCTTTGCTCCATGCTCAAAAATCGCTTCTGGCAGGCTCGGGGGACTATATGGGATGCCGGGATTTGAACCAATGTCCTTCTGCATGCAAGGCAAACGCTTTACCTCCATGATATCTTTCCAGCCTCTATCATTGAGATCTCAGATGGAGGTGCCACATATGGTCTGAAAGGCAGAGTCAGCCTATATTCCAAATCTGACATGCTCTGGGCTTCAATTCATGAATTATAAGGGCAGTTCCTAAGACTGATTTTCTAGGATAATTTCTAGGATAATGAACTGGAATGTACTGGAGCGCAGAAAGAACCCAATAAATGCTAGCCCTAATCCCAGTTCCCAAGAAAATGTGATGATATTTAGATTTAATAAAAAACAGAGGCAAGGAGGAATAATTGTTTCTTTTTTTTTTTTTTTTTTTTTTTTTTTTTTTGGTTTTTGGGTCACACCTGGCAGTGCTCAGGGGTTATTCCTGGCTCCAGGCTCAGAAATTGCTCCTGGCAGGCACAGGGGACCATATGGGGCGCCGGGATTCGAACCGATGACCTCCTGCATGAAAGGCAAACGCCTTACCTCCATGCTATCTCTCCGGCCCCTGTTTCTTTTGATGTACCAAACACTTTCTGAATTGTGTCATTTGATTAGTGCATAATTTTTATTATTCTCAAGATATTATACTTGAAATAAAATGTTACACAGAATCATAACTTGAAAGTTTAAAACATAAATTTTCTTTCTCTTTGTGAAAGAAACTCACCTACTCTCTACATAACTTCCTTTTGTCTCTACCATCCCTCTGATTCCTCATAGATCTATGTGCTTTAGACTTTGGTCTGTGGGGAGATCTTTGCTTTTTTTTTCAAAATCTATGTCCAGGAAATGAGAATGAGAAGTCAGGCCAGAGAGACAGTACAGTGGATAAGGTGTTTGCTGACCTGGGTGTGTTCAATCCTCAATCTCCCTTGTGGTTCTCCAAGCCCTGCCAGGAGTGATCCCTGAGTGGAGAAAACAGAACTAAGACCTAAGTACCAATCAATGGCTGTGACCTCAAAACTAAAAGAAAGAAGAAAATAAGGAAATAAAAAGATTTGTGAGAAATGTCACTTTAAACAATACATTTCACAAATTTTATATACCACCTAGAATTTTCTGACACTTTAAAAAGTCTGACAAGATCACTGTGTTCTTTGAAGAAAAAAGATAAGGGAGTTTTACTCAATAGACAAATTATTAGTGAGGCTGATGTTCCAGTGGTTCTATTTTTGTTGGGATGTGTTTCGTTGTATGTACACATATAAAGACCAGAGTGTGCAGAGTTGATTTAAAAAAAAAAGGTCTGGAAAAGCTGATTAAAAAATAAAAGAAACTTTGAGTTTTGTTAATTTATCTCAATAAAAGCCCACTGGAATCCCAAAAAAAAAAAAAATTAAAAAAAAAAACAAATTATTAGTGAGAAAGGTAGAAAGGGATATAGCTCTAATACTACTATTAAACTATTCCTGAGGTATTTCTCAGGAAAATATATAACAAAAGAAGGTCTGTGTGAAAAGAAATCAATAGCTTCTAACAGACAATCATGATACGATTTTGGCAGAACTGGTTGGAATCTGTGTGATTTTACATAAGATAGTTAATTTTTCTGTATTTTCATTTTTCTCATCTCTTTGAATGGATTTAACAATGTGCCTTCAGAGGTATTGTGATGTCCCCTATAAAGTTTCTAGTGCAACATCTGGCAAAAGTATTTGAGGAAAGTTAGGAAGAAAGAAAGGATGCGTGAATTTTGTGAAGGCAGACAATACAAAAATATGAGGGGTCATCATTACAGAGATAAAAACAAAACACTGGCAAGCAATTGGCTCTTGATTTTAAGTGTCTTTCAGCTGTTCTTGCCAAGCCTTTTTCTGGCATCAACCCCCACCCCTTGACTCTTGATTAGTAATCGCATTTTTTATAGCTTCTTGAAGAGGGAAGGAACAAGGGAATCACACCTGCAGGCACCAGCATGCTATCAAAGTACTTGTCTTAGTCAGAATCTGGAATATGATAAATTGGGATATCATCGCTAAGGTCACCTAAGGATTTTTCAAATTTGAAAAAAAAAACCCTTAATTTAAATGTAAATTCTTTTTGAAAAAAGTAATTTTTTCTTGCAGAGATTGGGGCCACACCCAATAGAGCTTAGGGCAGCCTCCTGGCTCTGTGTTCAGGGCTCATTCCTGACTCTACATTCAGTTGTTACTCCTGACGTTGTGCTCACTCTTCGTTGTGCTTGGGGGCTTCAGATGTGGCGCCAGAGATAGATCTAAGCTGGCCTCTTGCAAAGCAAACTCACTATCTACTATATAATATCTCTTTGGCCTTCGCTCTTCTTACACATTGTAATCTCCATATCTACGTTTTCTAGTGAAGTCTGCTGCATTGAAGTCTGGACAGCTTTGAAGAAGTCCAGTTTGATGCAGAGTCATTTCAAAGGAGATAATTTTAAAAATTAAAAGAATGGGGGTGTGAGATATAATATTGGTTATATATGGACTCAATCCTGGCATCTCATCTGGCCCCTGGAGCACCGCCATGAGCAATTCCTAGGTGCAGGGCCAGTTCATGACTGGGTGTGGCCCCCAAACACAAAAAAATAAAAAGGCACAGAGATCTTATTTCATAGTGACTTACCACCCAAACAGTATGTATCTAAGCCTACTTTTCACCAGAGGGTAAAAAAACAAGACAACAAAAATCACCATTTGTCTAAAAATACGGGGTTTTCCACTCAGTTGATTAACCAGTTAGACATTTCTATTTTTGAAATCAAGTTGCTGGCTGTATTCAGAGCGGCTTAGGGATGTAATGTTTTAGATGTTTTGCCAACTTCAAGTTCTGGCTGGAAACAAGGCAACATCACCAGGAGGAGGCTCAGCTGGTGTGACGGACTGTTGTGAGTGTAAACACATCAGCAAAACTTGAGTAGCCCCTGAAACAACTGCCTGAAGCACCACCATGGGGGTGTTGGTTTGGGTTTCCTTGTTGTTTTTTAGTTTGTTTGTTTATTTTTTTGCTGTTTTAGTTTGTTTAGTGCATAAATCGACTATTTTCTCATTCTAACTCAAAACTGACTTAAATTTACTTCATGTGTGTGGTGCTGGAGAATGAATCCAGGCATCATACATGTAAGGCCTGTGCTCTTTCTACTTGCCTCCACTTCTGGCCCTTCTACCTTCAAGAAAGGACTGGGAACAAAGGGAGTCTTCAACAATGTAAAGAAACGACCAAGATCATTGTCATGTTGCCTCCTTTCATATCTTTCTGATGTTAAGATCCATTGTAAAAGGACTAAATTAGGATCATCTCTGAGAGAAACTTTCTGAGGTGGGGTTTGATGTTTAAATGACTTAGAGAGGCCTCAGTGAGAGTACAGTGGGTAGGATCCTTGCCTTGCATGCAGCTGACCAGGGTTTGTATCCCTGGAACGCCATACAGTCCTGAGTCCCACCAGGAGTAAGCCCTTAGTACCCTGAAAATAATAATTTTTATCAATGTTAATAGTGATCTTATAGTGAAGAATATCCAAAGATGATGATAGTTCAAAGAGGGGAAGGAAAGTTATTTTATTTTATTGTTTTTTTTGGGGGGTGGGGCGGTCACACCCAGCATTGCTCAGGGGTTACTCCTGGCTCTACGCTCAGAAATGACTCCTGGCAGGCATGGGGGACCATATGGAATGCCGGGATTCGATGAAAGGCAAACGCCTTAACTCTATGCTATCTCTCCGGCTCCATATTTTATTTATATATATATATTTTTTTTGGGGGGGGGAACACACCTGAGAGTGCTCAGAGGTTACTCCTGGCTCTTCACTCAGATATTGCTCCTGGCAGACTCAGCGGATCTTATGAAATGTCAGGAATTGAACCGGGGTTCGTCCTGTTGGCCATGTGCAAGGCAAACGCCCTACCACTGTGCTATCATTCCAGCCCTATTTTTGTTTTAGTTTTTGAGCCATACCTGGCAATGCTCAAGGGATTCCAAGAGTAGTTAGTTGCTGATGCTACATGGCAGCAGCTTTGACATTTTCTCTGGGTACTCTTGGCTCTGCACATAGGAATATCTTCTAACTGTATTTGAGGAACCTTATTGGATGTTAGAGATTGAAACTGGGTTGGTTGCACCTTATCCACTGTATAATTGCTCTGGCCCCAGGAAAGAGTATTTATTCTTAGATAGTGTTCAGCTCCAGAGGAACAGAGGAAGCTGTCATGGGATTGAGCAGTAAAAATTTGGTGCTGGGACTTCTGGACACCAGGAAGATATTCCAGCAAGTCCAGGCTTACATCAGAGAGGATGTCTGCAAGCAGGCACTCCAGGGGCTGGGAGAAAGACATTTTTCTTTTATTGCTGGCCTGTCTACTTAAAGAAGTTTTTAGTACCAGTCAATGTAAGCATCTTGTGACCAAATTTTAAATACACCACAAGGCCAGGGGAAAAGGGCTCATGAGTAATAGAGGAGCACGCAAGGAGAATCCAGCTCTCATCCACCAGGTCTTCAGCTTGGTTTATCTTATGGTTTATTTCAATAATTAGGCAGGATCCTCAGGGACCTGTCAATAGATGCGTGTGACTTCCCCCTTCCTCCCCTGCTTCCCTGCACTGTCAGTGGACATGAACTGGTCCTGACCAGAAGGCACACTGGATCCCCATGTCTGCTTTCCTTCCTGTAAGTGGGCAGGTTTACTGGGGGAAGCCTTCAAGCTGCCTTACCAGGCCAATTCTTTTCACCAAATCCTTTATCCAATGCATATTCAGAACTTCCTGCATCCAGTGTTAAGGCTTTACTTGCTTTAAAATGCTTCAAAGGACAGTGCTGGGCATACAGCAACCCCATAGCCCCAGGCTACCCCAATTGCCTGCCCTGCTGCTCTCTCCTTTCCAGATGGCTGTTGCATGTTCCTTAGCATCCAAGTACCTGCATCCAGCAAGTCTCACTTCCCTCCAAAGCCTTCAGTATCGCGGTCTTAAGGAACTCGGTCTGGAGTACCTATTGTTCTTGTTTATTCACTTGGCTCAATGAAGAAATGCTTAGCGGGACTCAGTCCTCAGCCATGAAGTCCCTCCGTGCCTCTAGCTAACATTTTGAACGACCTGCTATGAGTCAGATGCTCCGCTAAGAGAAGAAGACACGTTTTTCTTTCCTGAACAATCTTGCCCAATAGGAAAGTATATATATGCATACCTTTTGGATACGTATGCTGGTGTCTGGCATCCATTCACAGGTTAACATAGTGAGCAAAGCTACAGGTCACTGATGTAAGGCTACCACTGGGCACAAAATGATCAATGGAAAATCTTCAAGTAGCCCTTATCTGTATTTTTTTCCAATAAGTATTAAGTGGTGACTGCAGAGTAGGGAATATTTAGGAATAACATGGCTTTCGCAGAGCAATGTCCTATTTGAAGATTATAATCAAAGGTGGAGACCAGAGCTCATTAATTACTTTTTTTTTTTTTTTTTGCCAAACCGGTGGAACTCAGAGCATCCTCCTGGCTCTACTCACTGATGACTGCCAGGGCTTGATGGTAGGAAATAAACCTGGGTCAGGCTCAAGCTCGGCCAACACTTTACCCCTGTAATCTCTCTAGCCCCAGAACTCTCTCCTATCATGTGAGGAAGCATACTGAAGCCTCATCCCTTAAGACATTTATTTTTATGTCTCTCTGGATCTCAGTAGCCATAACATTATTACCCTTCCAAACTAGTTCTATAAAGTGACCTGAAAACAGAACCGTTATAAACTCTAGGAGATTTTAAAACTATATACCTACAAACTTTGCATGTATAACCATTTCAGTTTATATTTTTTTTCTACTGAAGCCAGCCAGAAGTGCGGCTTTTACACAGAGATGAGCTTCTGGAAAATCCCATTCGCGTGTTCTCCCATATGCTTGTGCTCTGGGTGTAGGTGCCCCTGGTAGCCTGTGTGTCAGAGGGGGCACTCAGAGCTTGGGGTTCCGATAAAACCCACATGGCTGATGTGGTAGCGAGGGAAGCCCGTGGGTGGCACCACCCTTCTCTGTCTCCAGGCTAAAATGTTGGTTGGACTCCATTTCAGAGATGTGCCGCTAAAAGGAACTTCTTTGAGAAAGGGTCTTGCTACTTAAGAAAACATTTAAAACAATTGGTTTAAGAGAATCAATGTATTTTGACTGCATTATTAAAAATCTTAAAATTATATGATACTCATAGTTTGAAATACAACTAGTTTGAATAATGTTACTGAGCACGATTACTTGGGCCCAAGTGTCTCTCATGTAGTCATATTTTATATCCCTTGGATGAACTATTACAGGGGTGATAGGGCCCTTGCTGTGCTAGGGACCACTTCCTGTTGTGCTTAGGGCATTGGATGATGCATGTCCAGTATGAGGGATGAACACCTTAAATCTTTTATTCTCTCTCCAACCTACCTTTGATGAACGAATCCGGGCACTGTCCCACATTGAGAGAAATAAACTAAACTGGAGGACTGGAGAGAAAGAACAGGGACTTAGACACATATGTTGCTTGCAAACAACTCTGAATCAATTCTCTGTACATGGTCCCCAGAGCACTACTAGGAGTGGTTTCTGAGCACAGAATCAGGATAAGCCCTAAGCACAGCTGCGTATGGACCCAACCATGCACCTTAGCCCCTTGCCCCCAATTAGACCGTGCCACTATAGAGATTTGCTTCCTAAGAGATTTGTTTCTCAATATATCTGACTGAACTGTTTGGACTTCTACTTGATTCTATTATACAGTAGCACTTAAGGCCACCTGATTTTTCTTGCAGACTGTGGTATAACTATTATAGACAATGTACATGATTTCATTTCCTCAAAACAATCCCTGCTACAGGAGAGATGGCTGTCCCCATGTTACACACAAGGGAATGGAAGACAGGGAAGCATGGACCCTGAAAGGACATGGGGAACAGGGCCATGGGAAAAAGAAAATGAATCTGATTCAAGAAAGCTCCATTTTACAGTGGACTTCATAAGTTGGCACGTCAGTTGATTATCTTTTTGCATCTATTTTTCTTCTCCACGACCACAAGACTAGGCCTTGCTTATGATGTTAAGAGTGCTTAAATCCTTGATCATGGAGGTGGATTAAATGATCAGAATGATGGGTCCATTGTGTTGACTGCATCTTTCTACAAGTTTATTAATATCGACTACCAACTCTTAACTCAAAGACAACCAATAGATCTGATGTGTGTTCTTAGCAATCGAAACATAGTGAATAGGAAACACGTCACTTAAGAAACCAGGGCTCAAACTAAATAGTACCATGTTTGATTACTAGAGGTCACTTTGAGCTCGTCTCTATGGAGGCAAGCTTGCCCTCTAGTGTTCAAACTGCGAATATCAATTTACAAATACCAGCTACCAAAAAAAACTATTTCAGATACAGGGTTCAAATTGTTATCTCAGAACAAAATGCTTCATTTTGGAATTAAGAGTGACATCTTCTCTTGACTCATGTATGTTATTTTTTGAATCTTAGTCTAAGAGACCAGACGTGATTTGCAGATCAGAAGCCCTAGTTTGATCCCTGGTATCTGGGGCCAGAGCAATAGCACAGTGGCAGGGCATTTGCCTTGCACGCAGCTGACCCAGGACAGATGTGGGTTCGATCCTCATCGTCCCATATGGTCCTCCGAGCTAGGAGCGATTTCTGAGTGCATAGCCAGGAGTAACCATTGAGCAACACCAGGTATGGCCCAACCCCCTCCCCCCCATACTATATGCCTAAAACCCAATAAAATCAATAACTAAAAAAATGATCCCTGGTATTAGGAGTGGCCACTGAGCAGAGAGACAGTTATAGCTCCCAAGTACTGGCATGGCTTTTTCAGAACAAAAACCAAAGATCACAGCCCATCTGTAAGTACATTACAGAAACTAATGGTTTTTGTGTGTACAGCATGTTAACATTACATTTCTACTTGAGAAATTCCAAGAGTTGAGCCTAAATCCCATAATCATGTGCTCTCAATTCAGCTCTATTCTCTTACTGCATTTTTGGAATTTTTTTAAAATCGAGATCCTGTGGCTTCCGGGTATTGACTTAAAATTGGGCTGAATATTGATTTCCACAGATTACCTTTTCCTTGAATTCCAGAGTCAGCTATCTGTTTTTTTTGGGGTGGGGACAGGCATCTAATAAGACTATCTTCTACAACTTATCTGAAACTAAACATTCCCATGTTAAAATTTGTTCTGATAGTTGGTCATTCCCTTTTTTAGTAAATGGCTATTCTTGTTCTTCAAATAAAAAAATAGTGGTAGTCATTCCTCATTCTACTTCATATATCCCACATCTAAACCATCTGCATGCACACACACACACACACACACACACACACACACACATATTGGTTTTTGGGTCACACCTGGTGATGCTCAGGGGTTACTCCTGGCTATGTGCTCAGAAATCGTTTCTGGCTTGGGACCATATGGGTATGGGACTCCCGGGGATTGAACCGAGGTCTGTCCTAGGTCAGCTGCACGCAAGGCAAACACTTACCACGAACCGAGGTCTGTCCTAGGTCAGCTGCACGCAAGGCAAACACTTACCACTGCACCACTGCTCTGGCCCCTGGTCTTTCCTCCCTCACTCACCAAGTTTTAACAATCCTGACAAAGGGCATGGTCATTATTCCCCATCTAACCTCATCAGTTTCTAATCCTGGTGAATACTGGTGTAGCTAACCTGTATCTAACACTGGAGCAAATTTACTTGATGGCTGGGGAAAAGTAAATTAACTTAGGAGATGAAGTGTGACTAACTCTAGGTTTGGAGCAAACATCTACTTTCAGTATTTTATAATATATGTAATGTTACTATCAAAATCACTCTGCTATTTGACTTCCACAGTACTATGTACATACAAGCCCAGTTTGTTTCAAAAAAAAATTTTTTTTGGGTCACAGCTGGCAGCATTCAGGGGTTACTCCTGGCAGGCATGAGGGACCATATGGGGTGCTGGGATTCGAACCACCGTCCTTCTGCACGCAAGGCAAATGCCTTACCTCCATGCTATCTCTCCGCCCCCCCCATACTATTTTTAAGGGGGTACCTGGAGGTGTTTGGGAGGGGAGAACCAGATAGTGCCCTACCAGAGATAAAAACTGGCAGCAGCCCTTCAAACCAGCTCTTGAGATGAGAGTTGAAAAAGAACCTACTCGGGCCGGCGAGGTGGCGCTAGAGGTAAGGTGTCTGCCCTGCAAGCGCTAGCCAAGGAAGGACCGCGGTTCGATCCCCCGGTGTCCCATATGGTCCCCCCCAAGCCAGGGGCAATTTCTGAGCCCTTAGCCAGGAGTAACCCCTGAGCAGAAAATGGGTGTGACCTAAAAAACCAAAAAAAAAAAAAAGAACCTAGTAAAACTGATTCGTTTCTCTGGTTGTTATCAACCTGTTTTGAAAGAAAGTACATTCATTACAAAATTCGGGTATTCAGACCAGTCTTTCTCTTGAGGAAGTCAATGATTCTGTGGTCCTTACTCTTTCCTGTTAGAGAAAATAAACCAACTGGGAGAGTCTGAGGGGACCTGTCACTTTGGTGTTTCTCTACTCCTCTGTCTCCTGAACCTCTCCTGAGAGAGCCAACAAGGGCCCATCAGAAACTGTCTCCTAGAGGCTCTGGAAGAGCACGGCCGCTCCGCTTCACGGTCGTGCACTCTTTCTAACTTATGAGCCCCACCATAACACGCAGAAAAAAAAAATCACACTACAAGCGTGACAATGGGGAAACCTCTCAGGCAAACACCATGCACAGAGAATGAAGATGATAGCTCTGATGACCCAAAAAATACCAACCATCTGATTACTCTCTCAGATAAGGAATTTAGAATAGAAATGTGGAGGATCCTCATGGAAATAAAAAAAAAAACAAACAAACATATCTCTAGCTGAACAGAACACAAAGATAGAAATCAGAAAACTCTAAACTGGGGCCAGAGAGAGAGCATGGAGGTAAGGCATTTATTTGCCTTGCATGCAGAAGGTCGGTGGTTCGAATCAGAAGCGATTTCTGAGCATAGAGCCAGGAGTAACCCCTGAGCACTGCTGGGTGTGACCCAAAAAACAAAAAACAAAGGAAAAAAAAAAAAAGGAAAACTCCAAACTGAAATAACAGATCTGAAAAACACAGTAGCTGAACTGAAAACCTCAATGGAAAGCCTCTCCAACAGGGTAACTGAACAGAACTAGTGAACTGGAAAATGAAATGCAGAACAACTCCATACAGCAGAATAGATTGTTAGAGAAAACGATTTCTTCTTTGAAATTTTTCCTTATAATGATTTTGGGGGAGGGGGATTAGACCACACTTGGTGACTCTCAGGGGTTACTCCTGGCTATGCGCTCAGAAATTTCTTCTGGCTTGAGGGACCATATGGATGCCGGGGGATTGAACCTGCGGTGCATCCTAGGTCAGCCACGTGGAAAGCAAACACCCTACTGCTGTGCTGTTGCACTGGCCTTGCTTATAATGATTTCTAAGGTCACTTTTAACCATGGCCTCTGCTCTTCAAAAATTCATGTTATGCATGTTCACTTCTACAAAAGACCTACATGAGCAACTGTTTTTACTGATGAGCGAAATCTGAGGACCAGAGAGAAAATTCAAAAGGCTGTAATGCATGATTTGCACGTAGAGGGCCAGTCTCTGATTCCTGACAGTGCATGATTCCCAATACACTGCCAGAAACAACTCTGGAGCACCAGGCCTCCAGATACAACTGGTATGGGTTAGGGCTAGGATTCTTTTTTTTTTTTTTTTTTTTTTTTTTTAATGGGTCTCAACACCTCCTCCAGCGCTTTGTAAAATACCAGGAGAGAATACATGGCAAAGAACTGTTCCACATTGTTAATGATGACAAAATATATCCAACTACTGGACAAGCTGAAGGCTCCTTCACTGTAAACATGGCACAGCTTGCAGGTAATAGCAATGATGGTGGTGAGTAGTCTAAGTGGCTAGATAAGTGGAATAACATTCTTTGAATTTTATACAAGGACAAAATGACCTTGAGAAAGGGCCTCTTTTTTCAGAGCAGACATAGTTAGGAAAACACATGACTATATACAGGACTGCAATGCACAAAATATGGACTGATTTCCAAGACATACTGTTAGATGAAAATATGGTATAGAACATTAGGTAGCTTTTAACCTCTAGGAGGGTTTTTTTTTTTTTATTTTTTTCCTCTTGATTTATATATATAAACCCCTTCACCAGGGCAACATTCCCATCACCAATATCCCAAGTGTCCCTCCTCCCCACCCCACACCAGCCTGTACTCTAGACAAGCTTTCTATTTCCCTCATTCAGTCACATTTTGTTATGATAGTTCTCAGTGTGATTATTTCTGTGACTGCAATAAACGATCCCTGTGGTGAGCTTTATGTCGGGAGCTGGACCCTCCAGTCCTCCTCTATTTTGTCTCTGAGAATCATTACACAAATGTTTTTCATTTTTCTCAAAACCCAGAGTGAGACCATTCTGTGTTTATCTCTCTCCCTGACTTTTTTCACTCAGCATAATAGATTCCATATACATCCATGTATAGGAAAATTTCATAACTTCACCTCTTCTGATGGCTGCATAGTATTACATAGTATATATATACCATAGTTTCTTTAGCCATTCATCTATTCAGGGGCATCTAGGCTGTTTCCAGAGTCTGGCTATTGTGAACAACACTGCAATGAATATAGGTGTGAGACAGGGATTTTTGTATTGTATTTTTGTGTTCCTAGAATATATCCTAGGAACTCACATTTTAAATATCCGAGCACACATTTTAAAACTTATTTTTTGAGGTACATCCAGCTTTGCTCAGGACTTAATCCGGTGGGGACCATACACAGTGCGTGGGTTCAAACTGGAGTCAGCTGCATCCAAGAGTCTTTGCCACTGTACACTTTACCTGGACCCCAAACTATTTCCATTTTAGCACTCCTTTACAATATCACATTAGGAATCAGGAAGGGAAGTCATGTTCTGTTGAGGAAATATTTAACTTCATACAAGTTTAACGTAGAACCTTTCATTCTGAAAAACTTCCTGTGTTCTGAGTTCTAGTTCAGACCCGATACACCCTTTTAAAATCTTCGCCTATTTCTAGGTCCCATCTCCAGGCCCTCCCTGCCTAGTGATGGGATTCACTGCTGTTAAAGGTCAAGTTTTGGTAAAAAAAAAAAAAAAAAAAGGCTTCAGACTTGAGAAATACTCCAGATTAATCTAACATCCCCAACGAAGCACTAGTTTGGTATAACACTAATTCGAAGCAAGATAAACATTAAATATTATGTCTTTCGAGAACTTTTATCAGCAGCATTAAAAATCAACATCATTAGATAATAAATGACAAACATGGTAGCCAGCACATGACAAGTGTTTTATTTATTTATTTATTTATTTATTTATTTATTTATTTATTTATGGTTACACTTAGCGGTGGCACTCAGGGTTTACTCCTGGTTCTGTGCTGAGAAATCACTCCTGGAAGGCACGGAGAACTGTATGGGATGCTGGGATTCGAACCATTGCCTGTCCTGGATCGGTTGCATGCAAGGCAAATGCCCTCCCGCTGTGCTATCTCTCCAGTCTCAAGTATTTTCTTTTTAAAAATCAAACTGGAGAGACAGCACAGTGGGCAGGGCACTTGCCTCGCACAGAGCCACGTTTGAGTGTTCAGTTTGAGCCCAACTATGAACCCTGTGTGGTTCCCAACCCTTGCCAGAAGTGATGCCTGAACAGACAGGTATAAGCCCTAAGCCCTGTCCAAGTGTGACCTCCAAAATAAAGAACAACAAAAAAATCACACTAGATGGTCCAAATCCCAGACAATTTCCTAGAGCAGTTACTAAGTCTTGTGCAACTTCTTGACTCTGAGGGGTAGCAGGACAGAAGTCTGACTTTGTCCCTCAGCTGAGAATCAATACCTGGCTCTGCTTCTTTCCAGTAGATCTACATCTGCCGGATGTCCTTTTCTGTTTTTGTTTCATGACTCAGTACCAGGGGACTAGGCAGTGCTGATTTCTGACTGTGGGGTTTCAGCAGGCAAAGGTGCAGGTTCCTGGCCTTTTAAGTCCCAACCCGCTTCTAACCATTGAGTATTTCATTACATATAAAGGAATTAATTCTGAAAATACTCTAACAGGGAAGGCACGTAAAGCTGACCTATTTATACAGAAGTCAGCCAGTGTTTGTTTGTTTTGTTTTGGTTTTTGGGTCACACCTGGTAGCGCTCAGGGGTTACTCCTGGCTCTATGCTCAGAAATCGCTCGTGGTAAACTTGGGGGACCATATGGGATGCCGGGATTCGAACCATCAACCTTCTGCATGCAAGGCAAATGCCTTACCTCCATGCTATCTCTCTGGCCCCTATTTTACTTAATTTCTTTCTTTTCTTTTCTTTTTTGGATTTTGGGCCACACACCGGGCGGCGCTTAGGAGTTACTCCTGGTTCTGGCACTCAGAAGTTGCTCCTGGCAGGCTCGGGGGACCTTATGGGATGCCAGGATTCGAAACAACTGGGGTCCGTCCTGTGTTGGCTGCATGCAAGACAAATGCCCTATCACTGTGCTATCACTCAGGCTCTACTACATTTTTTTATGTCATATTTTCAGTAAATATGGTACAAATAAATGTAAGAGAAGAACAAGTCTATATTCTGGATAATGGGCATGGTGACCTTCCTCTACAGCATGTACATTTATGACCATACAGAGAACCAGAAGAGAATAAAACAAGCAGAGCCAAGGGTTAATGTTGAGGGGGAATGAAGTTAGTTTTAATTTTCAGTCTCAAGAAGTCTTTCTTATAGGCTCTATTTTGTTTGGGCTACTACTGACTCTGCATTCAGGGATCACTGATGGCAGGCATGGGGGTCCAAATGGGGTGATGAGGTACTAGAGATCAAAACCCAAGTTTGGCTAAGTTGTGTAAGCTTTGACTGTCAAGACATGACCATTAGTTTAATCTAAAAAGTGACAAACTGCAAGATGTCACTGTTTAATGGTTTTGAATTAGAAACAGGATATTCTAGTCTAGAAGCCTTGCCTTGGAGAAATGAGTTAAATAAAATCTAAAGGTTCAAATGTCTATAAAGACCACTTATAAAAACACTACAAATCAAATTCTAACATTTGGTATGCTCAGTTTCAAAAGGTCAATGATTTTAATACTTGCAGAAGTACCTTCCAGGAAACTGTATCATTAAGGCTTTGGGGGAAAATTTGTTTGCTAGTATTTTGTGTCAACTTCTATACAAAATGGATTTATTAAGGCAAGTAAAACAGCGATCATTTCCTCCTCGTTCATTAACCCCCAAAGCAAGGTAACCTTAAACCACTTTAAAATGATATTTTCCTTAGGTCATCAAAGTATCACTTGTTCCATAATTTCATGTTTAGATAATAGAAGGCTTACCTTGCATGTGGCCAAGTCCAGTCTGATTCCTGACACCCCAGAAAGTCCCCTGAGCCCTGCCAGGAGTGATCCCTGAGCATAGAAAGCCAGGAGTAAGCCCTGAGCACCACTGAGTGTGGGCCCACAACAAAACAAACAAGCAAAAGCAAACAAAAAAGTCAAGCTTTACCATAAGTTCCTATAGAATATTTCTTCTATGGAGAAATAAATCTGTGTATTTCCCTCCACTCACACAAAGACATTAGAGATATTATTGAAGCCGTGCCCACATGGTGACCTGAACCAAGTAACATAGCACTGGAATAGTGCATGGTCTGGGAAGGAACATACTAGGAGCTCTGCTCCTAGTCCAAATGATGCCCTTTATGTGGACACATAAAGAGAGTCATAAAACTGATGACTATCAAGACCGTAATTATACCAATGTAAATGTGTTTACAAAAATATGCCTACTTCTCTCTCATGATCCCTAATTTTATTGCCGCCCCCTTTTTACATATACTGTATAAAATAATATAATCCCACATCCAAGGTTATTCTAATATATGCATAGGGCTCCCAGATAGTGCCCAGGAAGGTAAGGACTCACTCCCAGAAAACCTGACCCAGCCGTTGCCGTTAATTAAAGGTTAGTGCTCAGTCTGGCAGTATTTGGAGACAGGAGACTACATATATGTGGAGGTGTTTAAGGAACACACTGCGCCAGTGATGGAACGCAGGTCGTTGACACACAGAGCATGCGCTCTAGCCCTTTAAGCAATATGCTTGGTCCCTAAAATTCTTTTCATCAAATGAGCAAATGAACTGGCATTCTATTATAAAATGACAAAAGGATGTCAGATCTGTCTGACATAACCTCAGACAGATAACTTCATGATTAAAATTCTCTAAAGCGATTCTCTGATTACTAATATATGGACATTGCTCATAAAGACATACATGGAGCTTCTTAAACTCGCAAAAGATAAAATTTAAAATTCACATTGATATACATGCTATACTGATTTATGCTTTTTAATACTATCAATGGTTTAGAAATAACTGGACATAATCTGATTCTAAATTTCAGATTAGCACTTTATATCTTATATATAAAATATACTTATGCACACACATATCCATATCTATATCTATATGCAAAAAAGACAATGGCAGCTTTCACAGAAACCCAGAGTAAAATGGTGGAACAGTCACAATATTCAGAAAAGTTTCTCAGTAGCTACCTCACAGAATCATCACCCCCGAAGTCCAGGCCAACAGTGGCCCTCATCGGGCAGACGGTCGCTACACTGCCAAAGACCACTTAAAATTTTCAAAATTCCAAAAATGTCCAGTGAGACTCTCAAACACTGGAGGATTCATAAAAGTATCACCCTGACACTAGACTCAAGGGAAATCTTTCACTTTCAGGCCTTTGTCACAAATATGAATCTTTATTGTTCTGAAATAAATGTTATAAACATAACTCAAAAACAAATCAAACCAAACTTAATATTCAGTCTCGGGAGAGGGGTGGCTCAACGCCCATCACATGTAACAAGGAAACTTCCTTTCATAAAAAGGAGAAAACATGTACTGTGAGAAGTCTGTCTTTCACAGGAATGAAAACGAACCCTTTGGGTTTCTTCCTGCTCATCGCTTAGTTCGTATACATGTGGAAACCTAAAGGACTGCATTTTCTCTTCAGACAGCTTTCGCTATGATGTTTGGCGAACTTTTTGCCACTCAACAAACTCATCAAGAAGAACAGGCCCTAGAAACAAACAAATCACTTCGTTAGATTTGGTGAACTTTTGTGGTCTCTCCAACTCTGGAACAAACTTCCCAAGAGCTGAGTAGAATAGGACCCATCACACAGCCCATCTTTTTCTAATGATGGCAGTCACCACAAGTAGACCTCCAGCATCAATCTTTTCGATGTTCACAATCATAAAACCACCTTAAAAGAGCTTAGTATTTTGTTGTTGTTGTTGTTGCTTTTAGGTGTCACCCGGCATCGCTCAGGGTTACTCCTGGCTCTACGCTTAGAAATCGCTCCTGGCAGGCTTGGGGGACCATATGGGATGCCAGGATTTGAACCACCCTTCAGCATGTAAGGCAAACGCCTTACCTCCATACTATCTCTCTGGTCCCAGAGCTTAGTATTTTTATTTTTTGGTACACCTGACCAAAAAACTCAAGTGCTGGCTGAAGGGACTGTCACGTGATGACTTATAGTGTACAGTAACAGACACTAGTACAGCTCTGAACAACTAACAAGAACCTAGGAAATACTGGATGCTCTTCATACTGTATTATTTTAAAACTTTATATGTTAATAATGCTTTATTTAATACTGTGGGGTCCAAAGGCACTTGATCGACAGAATCCAGGTTAATAATTTAAACGAGCTACCTAGTTACTGGTTTTAAATGTAGAAAAATTCCTGGGGCTGGATGAAAGCTCACACAGCCTGACCTGATCACAGGCTTTTTATGTGAGGCCTGGGTTTCCTCCCCAAACGGAAATCAAACCAACCAAAGCAGGAAAAACTTGCTTGTCCTATTTATCGTAGAATACACACAATGCCTGGTGGTTTTCCAATTCTCTGGAGACATTTCTCTGCAGTAAGAAAATCAGCAGAGAAACAATTACTAGCTGGCAATTTAAAAAATTCTAGGTATTAGCATGCTGCGGTCCAGCAAACAGGAAAGCAAGTCCAGCATAAGTCATGAGTGGCTCATCTCAAGTTCATGTCTGGTTAGGTTTTCGATGTTGACTAGAGACACTAAGATCCACATCTTCAGGTTACGTTGCCTTTTGCCCGTTTTCTGCAGTAAGGTTGATTTCTTTCTTTTCTCTTTTTGTTTTTGGGCCACCCCTGGGATGTTCAAAAGTTACTCCTGGAGATGCGCTCAGAATCACTCCTGGCTCGGGGGACCGTATGGAACACTGGGGATCGAACCTAGGCCCATCCCGGTCAGCCATGTGCAAGGCAAATGCCCTACCGCTATGCTATTGCTCCGGCCCCACTAAGGTTTTTAAAATAACGGATGTTCTATCAATTTCTTTTTTTTTTTTTTTTTTAGTTTTTGGGCTACACCCGGCGGTGCTCAGGGGTTACTCCTGGCTATCTGCTCAGAAATAGCTCCTGACAGGCACGGGGGACCATATGGGACGCCGGGATTCGAACCAACCACCTTAGGTCCTGGATCGGCTGCTTGCAAGGCAAAAACCCGCTGTGCTATCTCTCTGGCCCATTATACCAATTTCTAAGTGTAAACTGCAATGCAGATATGGAGAAATAAGGTTATTCCTTTTTCTGCATTTTATTTCAATGTCACAGGACTAAGTCCTGTTTAACTTTCTGTTTAAAGGAATAAGCTTATCCAAATAATCCTTTGGAACATTAAATGATTCATAAAACTTAAGAACAGAACCTGAAAATATGTTAACTTGGCATATCTAACTAATCATTACTTCAAATTCTGGCTTCTCTACCATATATTTTATTTTATTTTTAACTTGAATAAGTGAAAAACTTAAGGTATTTCATACTTCATTTTTAGGGAGAAAGTTACTTTTACATTATTTTCCATATTAAAAAGTTCAACTTTTATTTTGCTTTCATGCTTTTTGTTTTTGGGTTACACCCGGCAGCTCTCAGGGGTCACTCCTGGCTCTACGCTCAGAAATCGCTCCTAGCAGGCTCAGGGGACCATATGGGATGCCAGGATTCAAACTACTGTCCTTCTGCATGCAAGGCAAATGCCCTACCTCCACGTTATCTCTCTGGCCCCTGCTTTCATGTTTTTAAAGTTTTTTACTGTACTTTATTTTCATGGTGCCTGTGATTGGATTCTCAACAGCACATGTGAGGTGTGTGCTCTGCCATAAAGCCATATTCCTGCTCCCCTTGTTTAGCAGCGTTAAGAATTTTATTTTCATAGAAAACATAATGTACTTACAAGCACCGTCTTCATCATAGTTACTAAGATCCGCATGGACTGTTCTGCTGAATTCTAATACATTGTACCATTGATCTTTGTTTATAACACGGTATTTTGATTGCTGTAGGAAGCAACAGATATCTGAATTATAAGACAAGCACTAGGGACACACATTACGGACATCTGACTTCTATAAATTTAGGCAGAGCTTTTTGCTTGACTTCTGAGCCACCCGTGGCAGTGCCTAAGGACTCCTCAGAGTAGAGTGGCTTAGAGCACCACAAGAATTAAGTTCAGGAACTTGCTAAAATCAGTTTTATGAGATCAAGTAATTCCAAAGCATACCCCTCCCCCCAAAAAACAAAACCAAAAACAAAAACAAAGAAAAGGCAAAAACCAAAACTAGTAAAAGCAACGGGGCAAAAAAAGACAGTATCTTCTTAAGATCACCACTGCCAATCATACCAGACATGTTCTAAAGAATATTTTTTCTTTTTTTCTAAGCCAAACCATATTCAGCTTTATTAAAGATACTTTCATAACCAATCATGATATAAAGAGTAACTTGTTTTTTTATAAAAATACTTGTTATACAAACTCAGTATACGGTTTTAGCAATCAATACATTCACGTATACTATTTTAGTCATCTTCTTACTTTGGAGAAGTAGACTGCTAAGCTTTACTCTATTTAAGTTGAGCGTAAGCAGAACAGGGAAAATGTTATCCCTCCAACTCATATGTGTATTTTCTGCCCGAGATCCTATCTAACAAAAAAAAACCTGACTTAGAAGCGAGAAAGTTGCTCGAGTAGCAATTCTTTTCTGCCATAAGACCAAGATAAATATTTTGTGTTAAAACTGTCTGTGCTGATGGGGCCAGGGAACACTATAGCCAGTAAAGTGCTGGCCTTGCAAATGGCCAACCCAGATCCAGTCTCAGACATCTTGTAAGGTCCTCCCTAGCACCATCAGGAGCAACTCTTGAGCATCACAAATGTGACCCCCACAAAACCACAAATAAAAATTGCTGAAAAGTAATTTCCTAGCATTTATTTTAGGAGGCAAAAGACTAT
The DNA here is from genome assembly GCF_024139225.1 of Suncus etruscus. Classification (NCBI taxonomy): domain Eukaryota; kingdom Metazoa; phylum Chordata; class Mammalia; order Eulipotyphla; family Soricidae; genus Suncus; species Suncus etruscus. The sequence continues at coordinate 6,365,457 of NC_064855.1, read as the reverse complement.
GCAATTAAGTGTGCAAGGGAAAGAAGAAAAACATGTCGAGAAGGTAGCAGTGAACATGGACTTATTTCTAAAACTGGCAGCAGGCATGCACATTCTTCTTATTCTTCTTTGCTGTTGGGTACTGAACTAGGGCCTCATGCCTGAGAGGTCTGTGCTCTCCAGCTGAGCTACTTCCCCAGAGGGATATCTATTTAACAGATTAGTAAGTTGCATGATCAAGTTTTTGAAAAACAGTAACATTTTTCAGGGCTGCTCTGTGGGTCACAGTCCCCAAGCCCAGCACTTAGTAGCATTCTGCGTCCCCATTCTCTCCCTGTACCCCCACTACTAATCAGCGCTGCTGGTATCCAGGCACTTTGGGGGATAGCTCCAAAACCAGCAGAGCCTGGGTGAGCAATGAACTGTGAGTCTGCATTAACAGGCCAGGCACTGCTGGGAATAGCAGATAATGGCACCTCGATTAAGGTTATATTTATCAGATTAAACATTATTGTTTTCCAAATAAAAAACACACATACCTCTAGGTACTGGTAAAATACTGAAAACAGCGGCCACGTCCTCCCAAGCAGAAGAGCTAACATAGACTTAGCAGTATCGATATCAAGGCTTCTCTGATCTTTATCCTAAATTATAAGTAAAAAGTTTTCTAGGTACAGTCTCGAGATAGGAAATACAATAAATCAAAGGAAATAGAAATTATACCTACCCTTGCAAAATCAAAGGCATATCTGTAGATATTCTTAAATGCTGAAATATCATTCAACTGTGAGCGTAAAAAGTCAAATTTATTCTGTAATTTTTCTGTGCAATCACACCTTAAATTAAAAAACAAAATCAATTATGTAAACAAATATTAAATAAGAGGAATTCTTGGGTAATAGAAGGACTGTGTGCGTAAGGAAAAAAGTGAGTGCATTTATTAAGTTCTTTTAGATTTAAAATTCTATATATCAGAAATTTCAGATAGCAAACCTGCTGCCTTTTATCTAACAATATAATAATAGGGGGGTAAAAAGAAGCTTGGCAGTGAGAGTTCACTCTAAAGATACTCTTTAAAACAAAATCAATTCAACAAAACCACAAAAATTTCTTCAAAAATGTATTAAAACATAGAGCATATGAAATTAATCAGATCTGCATGACCTATTTCTTTTGCAAAGTCCGTAGGTAAGACTTTATAAATGTTATTCTAGAAGACAATAAATAAGTCACACAGCTAGGATGCTCACACATCTTCACTAGCCTTTGCTCTTACTGGGTTGATGTGTCCCAAACTGAGCAAGGAGCAAGGCAGAGGACATCTACAACTGGATCAACCAATCTCACTTACATCTAACATATTCACTTAATGGCCAAAGTCCCCCTTGTTTTCCCTGAGAAGGGGAGCAAAGAAAAGAGGTCCACCAGAGCACAATAGTTTAGCTGATGGAATATGTCAAATCAAGGACATAATAAAGACCCCAAACCTGTGCCCATTTTCCTTTTTCATGTTGAAGGGCTAGCTAGGGGACTTCGGACCCCAAATCCGAATTCTAACACTATTCCCAACTACACTTACTCCAAGAACTTGTTTCCTGTTATGGTTAGATTTTCTTTTTTTGTTTTTGGGTCATACCCAGCAGTCCTCAGGGGTTACTCATGGCTCTGCACTCAGAAATCGTTCCTGGCAGGCTCGGAAGACCATATGGGATGCTGGGATTCAAAGCAGATTCCATCTTGTGATGGCTGTGTGCAAGGCAAATGTCCTGCCGCTATGCTATCTCTCTGGCCCTGAGATTTCTGATTAATAAACAATCACTGAATGTTTTCATGCAGAGTACGAGGCTAGATTAGAAAGCAGTCCACACACACACATAATGCAGAAGGCCAGGGCCACCCCAGTACTACCTCAGCAGTAGCCTTTGACCACTGCCAGGTGTGATCCCTCTAGGGAAGAACACTCTTCTAGTACTATCCACAGGGAGCACTATTTGTCTGCAGTAATTCTAAAATAGATGTCTGACTGGTATAACGCAAGTCATGAATCCCAGTTCTAAATCTTCATGCTTCTAAGATGTTCTCTTGTGTAGAAATCTCTAAATGTCAAATGTATACAGTACCAAGCCTAGGAAAACAAGATTTATATGCTAGGGAGTCTGGGCACAAAGAATACAGAGCAGCTTTCCCTTGAAAACTGAATTTCATGCAATACAAGCCTTGCTATCTGCCTGCTGCCAACAGGCTTAACAATGCATCACGGTGCCTAGGATTATATGTTTCCTTAAAGTACATGGCAGCTCCACAGGTGACAGTTCTTATCACTCCTGGTTGCTGATTATTTTCCTTAATTTATTGGGTTTAGGATCTGTGGTCTGTTTCTTCCTAATAAATACTCTGGGTTTCAGGACATTGCTTTCTTGCATTTCCAGACTTCCCACAGAATTTGCTGCTTTTAAAGGGTTGAAGGCATACATGTTGGGATTCCTGAATCCGTTTCTCCCTACGTGTGTGTGGATTATTTCCTAAATCGAAATTTGCTTCCAGACCCGTGTCTCTCCAGTATCCTAGCTTTAGAATCAGAGGCTTAATTCTAGAAGGAACATTTTCTAAAGACTGTTTTGTTGTATTTTATTCAGCATTTACATAAGAAATTATTTCTTTGCCAATTAATTTGCAGATGGGGATCCAAATTTGAGTAAGTCAGCTGTTGAATTAGTCTAGCTCCTTAAGATTATGCAAATAAAATGTGTTAGTGCAGAAAACAGTATAATTTATTTATTTGCAATCCATTATGTATTATTTCAATAAGTGGTTTGTTTTTAAAAAATATTCTTTATGTGAAAAATAGAGCTCTAATAAAAGTAAAAAACTTTCTAAGTTTTTAGACCTAAGTACTACCAGAAGATACGCAAAATGAACGAACTTTCAGGTATGTTACCACCCGCATCAGACATGGCTTTTGCCTTCCTGGTGCAGTGCCTAATTTTCCTCTTAAGAATTATCTGCCAAAAGGCTCGTTCAGAGAAGTCAATCATTGACCCTTTGCGTGGATTATTGGCTATAATTCTGACACAGCTGTGACATTACATTTTCTCTTTATTTGAATTTTGTCTCTTTAGCCACTACAGAAATTCGGCCTTAGCTATCTTACAGACTTTAAAAGAATTTCAGCACCAAAGCAAGCTGCTAGAAGTTCCCTGCTGGCTTAGTATATTTGCAACTTAAAGTCCAGCCCGCTCTCTCTTTCTGTCAGCCTTCTCACTTCTTTTTTTTTTTTTTTTTTTTTTTTTTTTTGGTTTTTGGGTCACACCCGGCGGTGCTCAGGGGTTACTCCTGGCTGTCTGCTCAGAAATAGCTCCTGGCAGGCACAGGGGACCACATGGGACACCGGGATTCGAACCAACCACCTTAGGTCCTGGATCGGCTGCTTGCAAGGCAAACACCGATGTGCTATCTCTCCGGGCCCCAGCCTTCTCACTTCTGAAGGCCAAGTCAAAACATAGTATCTTCAAGACAATGGTCTTCTCTTTCTGCCTTTGAACATCACAGCAGAATGATTTCAATCTTGGAAACTCTCCCTGTCACTTTGAATACCTGCTTGCAAACAGGTTTGGTTAGAGCAGAATTAGATTATTTCACTAGGTATAATTATTGTATCCCTTTCTTTAGTGTTATTCTCTTTCTATTACCAGATCATAGGAAGTGGGTCTTAGCCCCTAGCTAGAATACTATTTCCCTCAGGTTAAGAATATTTGTTATCAGGAGTAAACCGGGATTTCCTGCTATCCCTCAATTTACATCAGTAAAGACGCCTAGGGCCAGGAACTTCTTTGATATGTAAGAATTCAGTCTTCCTTTTATCCTCTAACTCCTAACTGAAACCTATTCTATTCTAAGGCTACAAACTACCTAAAGCTATGTGTATTTGTTCTAAAATCAAATAATGTACATTGCATTCCTTTCATGTTACGACTGCCTCTTTTTCCCTTTATATACTCCCTTTCCAAAAGATTAAATTTGTCCCACTCCTGCCAGAGATGTGTTGACCCCACACATATTGCGTGTGGTATCATTATTTCATATTTCATATTCGTCCGCCTTGTGTACCCATTTATTCCCAGTGAGGATTATCTGACCCACTACTAAGGTTTTGCTTAGGGATGCAAACACGTCTGCAGCACAGGTACAAACTTAGAACCTGGACATTAAGTCGCTGTGGCTTCCCTAGGGGGTTGTTTATGAATGAAGAGGCAGGCAGGGCTGGAGTGATATGACAGCGAGGAGGGCATTTACCTTGCAGGGAGCCAAACTGGATCTGATCCCCAGCATCCCATGTGGTCCTGCAAGCCCACTGGAGTAATTTCTGAGTGTAGAGCCAGGTGTATCCCGAGTACCGATAGGTGTGACCCATAACAACAACAAAAACCCACCCCTAAATGAAAGAGGGCGATAGAGCTTCATTCTGGTTCTAACTCCTAGGCTCTTTATCTGGAATTAAACCTATTCTGTAAATTTCCCCTATGTGTCTTAGGACTGTCTCCTTTTCTTTCTCAAGACTCTGCTCACAATCGCTTTGAAAACACTTTCCTTTATCTCGAATCCTAAACATTTTAATCATTCCTCAAGGCTTTCATTCCAGTTCAATGCGATAGGTATCACTGTCACTCTGTGATAAGGAAATGGACCTTCTTCGCATGTGTTACATGAGCACCTGTCACTCTGCCCTGGATTTATGGTCCTCTGGTACCTCCTCCCCTGCCCTCTTAGGGGGGCACTGGACCATAGGAACTATGCTGTGGGCATCACTAGCATCACCAGAAAGAACAGAGCTTTAATGATGCGGCCATTTACTCTAAGTCCACGGAATTAAATCTGACTTGAAGAGACATTAGACTGTTATTAAATTCTAATGAAAAGCACAACAGAGCAAAAATACCTGGAACCAGCAATTATATCCCATAAATGATCATTTCCCAACCCAGTTATATAAAAGTCCATAGCCATATATTCGTTAGCATAAAACATAATTCAGTTACAGATATCTTTATAAACACTTTTATGTAAAAACTATCTTAAAAATGGTTAAGTAGTATACTTTCATATAGACTTGCAAAAATCACGATTATTAAAGTTCATTGTGGTTGATATTATTTTTTATTTGGGGCCACACCTGGCGGTCTTCAGAGCTACTCCTCACTCTACATTTAGAAATTACTCTTGGCAGGCTCAGGGGACCATACAGGATGCTGGGGATTGAACCCCGATTAGCTGTATGCAAAGACAATTGCCCTACCTCCTATGATATTGTTCCAGTATTTTATGTTGTAACTACCAATTGTTTCTATTCTTTTACCTGAGCTGAATAACATTTTCCAAAGGGTTCATTTAACATGAATCAACAGTTAAAAGTTTTAGCATATACTTAGAACTGTGGCTGGAGATTTTCAAAGGCCTGCTGCTCCCCAGGATACAGAGCTGGAGAGCCTCTGAACGATCTCTGCAAGCTACTCTCATCTTTACAAAAACACATACTGATTCTTCAGTGTCTCTCATATATGTTGATCTACTTTATTTCTATTAAGTTTTTCCTTATTTATTTATTTATGTATGTATGTATGTATGTATGTATGTATGTATGTATGTATGTATGTATGTTTTTGAGCCACACCCAGAGGCACTCAGGGGTTACTCAAGGCTCTGCACTTAGAACTTGCTCTGGGCAGGCTCAGTGGACTATATGGGATACCGGGAATTGAATCCAGGTTGGTTGCATGCAAGGCAAATGCCCTACCATTGTGCTATGACTCTAGCCCCTTTTTCCTCTTTTAAAGAAGATTCAGTAGGAATAAACTTAGCCAACAAATAACAGGGTTGGGAAAGGGACTCAAGGATATGGCACAGGGATGAGAGCTGAGTTCTGTCTTGGATGCAATAGAGTGATTTTCCTTCACACAAATAGCAATCTACCGTACGAATTAAAACAGCAATTTTACAGCAACTGTGGGCATCGGAGAGTAAATATCTAGCAGAAAGTTCTGGATTCATTTGAAGAGTGACTTGCTTTAATTTGTGTAACCTCCTATAAGCTATGGCAACAGGCAGAATGCTCATTGTTTAGTGATTCCTGAGTGCAGAGACACCTTTAGACATGGCTGGGTGTGGCCCCCCAAAAAGTTCAGTTCCATATGAACAATATGCTTAAAAAATAAGGTATTCTGAAATTTAAGAACAGGCAGAGTTAAGAAATAGGTATATTAAAAGGATAACCAGTAGAAAATAATGTAGCAAATCCCATTTTTGTTCAAAATATTAAAAATTAATGCTTACTCTAGGATGATAATAGTAGCATCTATGTAGATGCTGGGAATATGACGTGGATTCCTTAACAGAAAGTATTTTCACAGTACAATGGGTAGGGCACTTGTCTTGCACAAGGCTGACCCAGGCTCTATTCCTGGTATCCCACATGGTCCCTGAACCTACTAGCAGTCAGACCTGAGCATCATCAGGTGTGGCCTCAAAATCAAAAAGAGTATGCAATTAAAAAATAGCAAAAGAGCATAGAGCCTGGAGCGACAGCACAATGGGTAGGGCGCTTGCCTAGCATGTGGCTAATCTGGGTTCGATCTCCGGCATCCCATATGGTCCTCTGAGCACACTAGGTGTGATTCCTGTGCTCAGAGCCAAGTCTAACACCCTTGAGCACCACGAGGTGTGGCCCAAATTCAAAAATAAATAAATAAAAACTGTCAGAAAGGTGCATGAAAGATAGAAACAAACATTTCTACCTTTGTTCCTTTCTGGCTAAAAAGAATTCTGGAAAATGTCATGTAATTATCTTCAAATCATTTATTAACTGAATAACAAACTGAAGAGGAAGTCCCAGAGCTTGAGAACAGCTCAGAGCAAACTCCTTAGCAGAATTCACACTAAACTCTCCCACTGTTCCATCAACTTGTGAGTAACAATCTCATGGACCTAACTCAACTACTTGGAGAAAATGATTTATTTTGTCTGTTTATTTGCAGCGCTGGGGACTGAACTAGGGCTTCACACACGCAAGGAAAGCAAGGGCTCTATTAGGAGCTATTCCAGGCTGAGTCAAGGGCTTCTTAAAAAGGACCGTACTGTTGATTTCTTAAGCGTATTAAAAAATGGGTAAATATTTATTTTGTCAAAATCACAATATAAATTTTCAACCTGACTTATAGATAAAACCAGTTTGATTTTTATTAAGGCTAAAACTTTACTCCTGAAAATTATGAAGCACAAAATATCAAGATCTTCAAATAGGTCATCATATTTGTTTTTGAAAAAAATTTCTTACTGTAATGAAGTCATCCCCTTTAACCATTCTTCCTTGGTAAAAAATCCCATGCTTTCAGCCTCCAATTTCCACGCTAAAACTAACATAATAATCTGGAAAGAACAGAACATAAAGGATAGGGGAAAAGTCAGCATAGAGACAAACATGATTGTATATATCATGGAGAGCATTTTACACAAGTTCTACCCTTCAACTATTAAAAAGAATAATCCCTGGGATTATATAGTATAAAGAAATGGCCCAATTTCTTAAATGCAAAGGTTCTATTACCTTCTAAAAGAATCTTTCATGCTATTATACATGACACTTCTTTGTATCAAGAACAGGTGCCCAATTTAAGTTCACTAAAAATACCCTACATGAAAACCTACAATATGAAACATGAACAAAGTTTTCATGTGTCCCAACTGTTAGAGACATATAAATATGCTACCCCCACTTATATTCTCCTCTACTCGGAAATAAAACATACATTTTCAGGTTCAACACCAATGTCTTCACAAAACTTTTCCATTCCTTCTGGCCCTACAACTTCATCAGGACCTTCAAAGACAAAAATAATTCATAGTTTGTTACAATTTAGTATCCATGTATAAGTAGAAGCCAATGTACTAACGTCATTTATAAAAAACACTTTTCACAAATAGTTCATCTTGAATTTTGACATTATCTTTGATGAAGTGGAAACACTTGTGAAAATAAGGGAACAAAAAGTGAAGTGGCCTTATTGTCACTAAGTTATAGAGGAACTTGGACCCGTCTCGTAGGAAAGTATCTACTGAAGAAAATGTTTTTTAGCAATTTAGCACTTTATAAAAAATAAATAGGGAGCTTCTCTATTAATATGTGACATTATCAAGTTAAAGTGCATGGTAGCATCAAGGGAATATCTTACTCAAGTAGTCTCTATTTCTTTTTTAAAGAATTTAATATAAATTTGTATAATGATGAATATGAAAATGATGTAAGGAAATTAACTAATATATTCCAATTTCAGAAAGAGGAATTTTCCATATCATCTTTATTCTAAATCAGCAAAGCATCAAAAGTTCAATCCCCAATTAATTTGTCTACCATCTGTTGAAAATTACTGATAAATTTAGCAATTCTTCTATTTTTTTCTTATCAGATACCTAAAATACAGTCGGAACTAATGTAACTAGGCTAAAACGAATACGAAGAGCATGAAATGCGATATAAGTAAATTGATTACACTGGAATTTTCAAAATGAAGTCCTAGTAACTTTCAAGTATGCCTGAAGACCTTCTGTGTTCATTTCTTACGGGCTGAAAAAGAGTCCAGAGCTTTAGAAAGCATCTGCTAGACCAGGGCCATTCAGGTGACATTTTACATCACGAGTTCACGAAGACCCCATGAAGCCAACACCCTAAGCTTTAGCCTAACAAAGAGAGCAGCCATCTATTGCAGTAGCCAATACATTGCTGTGCAGTCAGATCCAGACCAAAGATGTCAACATATTGTCTGGCACAAATTTCTTCTTAAACGTTTTAGTTTAGGAGAATTCTACAATTATGTATTCCAAGAGTTGTTATAAAAAGGGAAACTGGTGCTAAGAGAAAATTTTTACTTCCTAATACTTGGAAGGTCTCTACATGAAAATGTGCTAATGCTGCCATTTAAAAGGCACACATATTCAATAAAGCTGTTATACGAAATAACTGAGTAGTAAAAATATATATGGGATGAGGAAAGTAAAAGTAACAGTGGTGGAGGGTGGAATGATAGTACAGAGGGTGAGATGATTGCCTAGCACACAGCTGATGAAGGTGCAATCCCAAGTATTCCAAAAGGTTCCACAAGCCCCGCCAGGGGTCAGGAGTAAACCCTGAGTGCTGCCCCAAGCTACAATTTACATTGAGGGTCAAGGACTAGTACTGGGGTTAGGGCACATGACTTTATGCTTAGAGCCCTGGGTTTGATGGGGAAACTTTATAGCCTGAGCACTTTAAAGATCGAGCACTGAGCCATCAGGCCTGGCTGGTGCAGTATCACTCTGAGTGGCGGCTCCTGGACTCCATGAGCACCCTTGGGTCTTCCGCACAGCCAAAATAATCACCTAACATAATGAGAGAAAAAGCATTTTAAGTAAATAGGAAATGTTCTGAAATGTTCTTTCCTTTTTGGGGGACTAGCGGGGCAGGTGCGGGGATTGGGAAACAGAAGAGATCAAATTTGGGTAGACTGTGTGCAAGGCAAGTTCCTAACCCACTGACTCTCCCCTTAAAGTTTTCTAATACAACAAGCAGGCCGACTTGCCCTTGAAGCAGCAATCATTCAGATAGAAGAAAAAAAATCAAAGAATTATAGAGAAATATTTAGAAATATTGTATTTGTATTTATCTTATATCCATGTTTATAAGAAATATAACAGAATCACTAGAAATTGGATTAGTAATCAAAATTTTGTTAAAGTCAAATGGTTAGACATACATTTATTTTTTGACTTGGCAAAACAGTGTAAGTAGCAACTGATTTAAATGTATAACAAGGTCTATACCTGTTTTCTTTTCCTTAGTCACCTATTATACTTTTTGAAATTTATTTCTTCAGTAAAATTATTTCCAGGATAAAACTTGCGAAGTCAACTAGTTTTCAAGCCAAGGATTGGTCTGCACTTAATCTAAGAAACTACAAAAACGTTCAATTCTCTGGACTAGTTCACACTCCTCTACCAGCTGGATACTTTACTAGGACTAAGCATTCTATTCTAGTTTAGATTCTTTATCAGACTTTAAAGTGCCTTTTCATTTTTTTATGTTTTTGTTTGTACTGAGCTCAGAATATAATGAAATATTTTCTAATCTCACTATTGCTAAAGAATGAGAAATCTGGGGCTAGAGATAGTACGGCAGGTAAGGGGTTTGCCTGTATACATACAGCTGACTAGGGTTCTATTTCAGACAACTCATATGTTGCACCTGAGCCAAGCCAGGAGTGAGTAACCTTGCCAGGATTAAGTCCTGAGAACACACTGGTGTGCCACCTCTACCCACCCACCTCCCTCCCCCCCCAAAAAAAGAAAAAAGAATGAGAGGTGAAAGGGCAAAACCAAAGTCATGGTACATGTTGTCTTCTCTCATTAATACAAACTGACACATCAATGTATTCATGAGATAAATGACAAAATATTTAAAAACAAAACACCATTTTGTTTTATAAGAATTAAGAAATGTTAAAAATGCTATATGGAGGTCCTCCAAGCAGGGCATCAGAGCATCATAGCAAATGCTCAGAAAAAAACGTGGATCAAAGAACGATAGAACAAATCTCACAGGATGAGGGGAAATACAGCTAATTTTGAAACAGTGATAAAATGCATAACCAATAAACTGATCTGTAATCCATGTTTCTAATAATAATAATGCCAATCTTAATTCTATTCTGGTACACAACTGAATGTTAATAAACTGTTTACATGAATAATCTCAGTAGGAACAGTTATTTCCTCACTTTAATTAAGACCACCCCCATTTTGAGAAAGAACAGTTACAGTGAACTGGCAAAGTACTGGTTTCTCTGGAGCACTGAGTTTTGCCCTTAAGTTATCAGAGATGCCTTCCTGACTCACCCTATTTTAAAATCCAGCCAACTTCTACTTTCAGTCTACATATTTATTCCCTTGATAATCCTTCTTTCTCTAATTATCCTACCCCTAACCTATTTACGTACCTTCTTTTATGCTAGAAGCAAAATCCCTGGAGAGCAGAACTCTTAGCAAAACTGTCCACTCATCTCCCTAGCACTTGGCTCAATATCTGGTACACAGGGAGGGCTCCATCAATATTTATTAAAGGATCACTCATGAGTGACAGAAGATAAAAGTAAACTTTAGTATACTTACTAGTCTTTTCTTTGTAAAGGAAGATGCCCTGAGCATACTTTAACAGAATAGTTCTAGGGAAAAATTACGTAACTAGCACAATTCCTATAATATAGATAGAAATGATTATGCAGGATACTACAAATGTACACAATAAATTAAGTAATTAGGATTTTTTGCTAAATGGGAAGAACCTGAAAAAAAGTCGAACACATCAGAAAAGGTTTACTAATTTTATGAAATTTACTAACTTTTATTAGTGAAATGAATGGTCTGCTGATTTTCTATCTTGCATACAGTTAAGACAAGCATTTTGAATAATAGGTCAAATTTTAAATGGAGGCCAGTCAGGAAATAAATTTTTTAAATTAAAATTGGGTTAGTGGTTGTCTTGAGATACCAGTAACAGAAGGTTTTCTGGTAGAGGAAAGTAAAATGTGCTTTATGACTCAACAATTTTTAAATCATACATTGGGATTACTTACAATGATCAAAACAGCGATGTCCTTGTGCCCCTGAAGTTTTACTTTCTGTTGTTAGACTCAACTTACCTTAACTTTAACATTAAGTAAAATGCCTAGATCCACTATTTAATTTTAAACAGATACTTCAAAAGTAACAATAATAAACAGGAAAAAAATACTAGATAAACAGATGGAAATCAAGAAAGGGGGATTTAAAGAAGTTGAAAACCATTAATTTCGAAAGTCCAGTTCATGGAAAGAGAAAAGTGTTCACATATGCTAGGAAAGGAGCGAGCATTCCCCCTTCCTGCCTCTCCCTCGGCTGGCTTGCCGACTTTCCTTTCCTTTTGAAACTCACTACAGCCATACCCAAGATAGTTCTTCCACCTAGAGGATGCTGGCCAGATTATCTTCTTCAAGAGATGTGGGGCACAGAAGGATTGGTCATGGACTCCTTTAGCAACTACCAGAGCATCTTCCAAAAGAAGCATTTATTTGATCACATTACTGAGTGCACTTTTTCACGATAATATCTCAAGTCGAAGTCAATGGCTAAAAACACAATGATTAATGATTGTGAATGATATCAGTCTGGGTTTTACATCTTTCCTTTGTCATTCCAGCTTCAGAAAAATTGGAAAAGAATACTGGAAAGTATGAATATAAAGTAATGCTTTATTACTATTTTTGGACTATCAACTAACTGCACATTAGTAAATTTTTTGCTTATAAATGTTTCACACCTTCCATTAAATATAGACAGAATTATACAGTTAAAGAAATAGATTAGCCATAGGGGCTGGAGAGAAAGTTCAGAGGGTAAGGCACTTGACTTGCCTTGAACGAGACCAACCTGGGTTTTATTCTGGGCCTCCCATAGGGCAATTGAGCCCCATCAAGAGTAATTCCGGAGTGCAGAGCCAGGAATTAGCTCCGAGTACTGCTGTTAGTGGCCTCGAAACAAACAAACAAACTCTTAGATTGACCCAAATCCTGTCTTGACTTCCGATCCCAGGATATGGTACTAATATACAGAAGCCCTGCAATAAATCGTTTGTTAAATGAATGAACCAAAAGTTTGAAAGCATGTGACTGATATCTTCTTATATTAGTTTCATTACCTGCATACTCATAAAACCAAGCCAGGCACTTCTTGCTTGAAAAATGTTCCTCTCCACTTATTAGTCTAGCAGGGGGTTGGGATCTGCAATAGCTTAAAAAACACACAAATGCCTAAGAACTACTGCAATTTGTACTAAACAAAGCCTTAAAAAAAAAAAAAAAACAGTTGGTGTTATATAGGGAAAAATGAATTTGCAATTTGGAATAGCAATTTATACAGGAAGAATTTTGATTAGCAAAATCCAAATGCTACTTTTACTGTGCTCACTGTAAGATTCCAAAAGTAACAACTAAAATCTTTTCCCCCAGCTCTCAAAGATCTCACAGAAGCTGAATTGATGACTTCAATACAGAATTGATAGTCCGTAAGCATAAATCTTTAATTCTTCTCCTCCCATATAAGTTGTATCTGTGTAACAAACATATGGTTGAAAAACAAATCTTGTTTTGATATTTCAAAAAGTTCCAAATGAAATTGTTTATCATCATCTACTAAGCTAAATTTAAAGTCAGCAGATGATAATTTAAAATAGCCCTAAAGGAAAATAATTATAGTACAACGAATCAGGTCAAAACCATTCAGTTCTGTAATCCATTTATCTTTTCACTAGAAGTTGGGAATCCTTAAGTGTTCTGTAGACCTTGAACTTCAGAGAGAGAGCCTTGTCTCAGGAAGCTCGGAAAGTCACATTTCCACAACACAGAATAGCTGTCAAATTATACTGCTATTTGACAAACGCAAAATGAGGGCAAGAATTTAAGTTTTTAAGTTGACTGAGCAAAATATTATACCTGCGCTTTAATTATACTGACTGCTCAGTTATTCTAAGAGATACAGTGATACATTATGAATTTAAGGTGTCTAAAAAAAGCATAATGAGCTAATGTGCATGTTTCATTTCATAAGGAGCAAGACAAGCAACTAACCATGCCCCAGTATGAGTTACCAGGAGCATGAGCACTATTTTACACAGTAATTGCTCAAGACAAAAAATATGAGTGTGTGTGTGTGGGGGGCAATTACAAAACGGAATACGCAGACTTAAGGCAGCCACCTACCTTGCACTTTAAGTAGCTTTTTTTTTTTTTTTTTTTTTTTTTAAATCTTTAAGTAAGGAGGGCTGTATCATGAGCTCGTCTTTAGAATGCTGCCTGGGCCTCTTTTTTAAAAGTATGATCTGGGGGCCGGAGAGATAGTATGGAGGTAAGGCATTTGCCTTTCATGCAGAAGGTCATCGGTTCGAATCCCGGCGTCCCATATGGTCCCCCGTGCCTGCCAGGAGCAATTTCTGAGCCTAGAGCCAGGAATAACCCCTGAGCACTGCCGGGTGTGACCCAAAAAAACCACAAAAAAAAAAAAAAAAAAAAGTATGATCTGAAGTTGTCAAATCCAGTGCCAGCCAGTGACCCCAGTGAAAGACACTCCACCCCCCACCTCAATGACAGAGATTTTCCTTAGCACATATAGATGGCTATGCAGCTTCAATGACAGGTTCTAGGGGGACCACAGAGACTCAGCTCAGCTGTTTCTTCCAAGACCCCAGACCCCAGGGGGTGTGGGTGGGGTAGCTGAGAACACCCTACTGGGAGGGAGGGGGGGGGAAGAAGGGGAGAAAGAAAGAGAGGGGGAGAAGGGGAGAGGTGTGTGTGTGTGTGTGTGTGTGTGTGTGTGTGTGTGTGTGTGTGTGTGTGTGTGTGTGCTGGGAAGACCCTACTTAGCAGGTGTGTGTGTGTCTCCAAGGCTGTGTGCACACAACTGGTGTGTATGTGTGTGTGTGTGTGTGTGTGAGTGTGAGAGAGTGAGAGAGACCCTACTTGGAGAGGGGTGTGTGTGTGTGTATGTTTGTGTGTGTGTCCCTACTTGAAGAGGGTGTCTGTGTGTGTGTCATCCTACTTGAAGAGGGGTGTGTGTGTGTCTCCAAGGCTGTGTGCACACCGCAACTGGTGTCTGTGTGTGTGACCCTATTTGGAGAAGGGTGTGTGTGAGACCCTACTTAGAGAGGTGTGTGTGTGTGGTGGGGTAAACTGGCAAGGACAGACCCTGCAAGAGTCGGGGGGACACCTTACTTGGAGTTTTTGGGGTGTGAGACCCTAGAGAGGGGTGTGTGTGTGTGTGTGTGTGTGTGTGTGTGTGTGTGTGTGTGTGTGTGTGGTGGGGGAAACTGGCAAGGACAGACCCTGAAAGAGTCGGGGGGACACCCTGCTTGGAGTTTTTGGGGTGTGTGGTGGTGGTGGGGAAGACTGGCAAGGTGAGGCCCTGCGTGAGTGTGTGGGGGGGGCTAGCAAGAAGCGGGCTGGGGGTGGGGTCACACACCCTACTTGGAGATCTTGGGGTGCGTGTGTGGTGCCGGTGGGGGAGACTACCACGGCCAGGCCCTGCCAGAAGCGGGTGCGAGTGCACAACCAGGCGTGCAGGCACCGACTGTCAGCTCCCCCCCCCAAAACACACACCCCAGAGCAGCAGCCGCCGCCGCCGCCGCCTGCCCCAGAGCCCCGTGCGGGGCGGCGCGGGGCGACGAGGTACCTGGAGATTTTACACTTTTTGAGGCCGGCGTCGTCCGCCGCGCCCGCGGCCCCGGGGGGCGCTTTCCTCTTCTTCTTCACCGGCATCTCCCGCCGTCCCGCCGTCCGGGGCGACTCCTCGGGGCCGGCTGGCGCGCAGCACGGCGCAACGGCGCGGTCCGCTTCGGTTCGATTCGGCCCCGTTTCCTTCCAAGCCGGCTACGCCACGGAGCGGCTCCACGCACGCCTCGGAGCCACGGACGCCATCTTGGAGCTCCGAGCCGGTGGGGCGGGCTGACCCGGAAGTGACACCGCGCGCCGGAAGTGACGGCACGCGAGGCAGGGGGAGCGTCGCGCCGGAAGTGACGTGGTCCTAGCAGGCCTTGGGGAATGGTGGTGTGTGAGGCCTCGGGGATTAGAGGCTGATGGACCTCTGGTGCTTTGTCTCCATACGCCCACCCCAAACCCCCAAAATACAGTGTGGTAAAAACACACCAAGGGGTGCCACCAACTAAGAAGGACTCTGAATCTTAAAGAATTGGAATCTTCCAATGGGAATCTCCAATTCCCAGTCTTCCTATCAAAAATTTCAGATCACTTTTTAGTTGACCAGTGTTTTTCAACCTTTTTTTGTGCAAAGACACATTTCTTTTTCCTTCATGGAAAAAGGAAAATCACTAGGCACACCACCACTAGAAAATGTTAAAAAAAAAATTAACTCTAAGAAAATAAAAGAAGGGGCCCGGAGAGATAGCACAGCGGTGTTTGCCTTGCAAGCAGCCAATCCAGGACCAAAGGTGGTTGGTTCGAATCCCGGTGTCCCATATGGTCCCCGTGCCTGCCAGGAGCTATTTCTGAGCAGACAGCCAGGAGTAACCCCTGAGCACCGACGGGTGTGGCCCAAAAATCAAAAAAAAAAAAAAAAAGAAAAGAAAAGAAGAAGAAAAATTTAACTCTGTGCTATAGATAGCACAGACTATATATAAAGTAATTCCCTTGAGCAGGAACCAAATAAACACAAATAAATTATTTATTAAAGTATTTTATAAAATTTAAATTAAATTTTAACTTAAATTTTAATTAAAAAATTTAAGTTAAAAATTAAATTTTCGAGTCTAGCAGGAAGAGGTTTGGCAGGCCCACGCCATGCCGGAGGCCTGCTTAGCCAGGCCTAGGAGGGGTGCGGGATTTGGGTAACCCCAGCACCCCTCTGCCGCCTTGCTCCAGATCTCCAGGGCTTCCCCGGGCCACACCCCTGGGCAAGCCGGTGAGTTGGGTCCCTTGGTGGAGTTTGAAGGTACCCTAGGCCTTCCCCCACTATCCATGCGGCTCCTTAGGGAGGGTCTGGGTGGGGCTCTGAACTTCTGTTCTCCCAGCTTCTTGAAGGATCTCTCCTTCCTGGGAGCCGGGAGTCTAGCAGGAGGAGGTTTGGCTGGCACTGGTAATCTCTGTCCAGTCTACATTTTCAAAATCGCGCGGGGGCGATGGCACAAGAAACATTAATAGTACTCACTATCATTGAATTATGTTTTTATGTATGCAGAATGTCCATTTTGTACTCTGCCCTTTTGCATACCCCTTCATAAGTTCATATTTCTCTTTAACTTCTTTAACTCCTATCATCATTACTCCTTTTTTACCCTTTCTAACTTAAGTACTGTTGAATCCTAATTCACAGACCAAAGTGGTGCCCTAGAGTTAACACCCACCCAACTATTTTAAAAGGCATAAAAAGGACACATATCTTTTCAACATTTTATGGGTGTTTTCTTTGACGGCTATAACTTTTGCTAAATACTTTCTTATACAGTGATGATCCCCCCCCCCATGTTTTTTATCTTCTCTTTATGAACTGCTCAATATGGAATTTGGTGTGAAAGAATCCCTCAGTTTAATACTTATGTTTGAACCAAGTCATGGGTCTTGTTGGAAATGTTCTTATGCCCCCATATATCTGATAGCACCACATGACTTTATATCTTGTTTGCGTAGGCACAATAACATAGGAAAATACTATACATACCAATAAGTTCTTATCTAATAGAAATGGGAACTCACAAATCTTGTAGTGCAATGAGACCTTACACCCTGAACATTGACATAAAGACCTGGCACAGGCCTCAGAAGAATGGGCATTCTCCATTTACCCCTTGATCTACAGAAGACATTTACAAAACACCCAAGGTTGTATATAACATCACCCGGAGGCATTCCTGTACCAGGGACGACCCTACAGCTGCTCAGACATCGATCTACTCAAAAGAGACATCCCTTAACACTGAGAAGACAACAAAAACAATGACCTGTTTACTGGACAGGGCTTGCTGTATTGCCCCTTTATGGTGAGGTTTGTCTATAACATCACCTGGAAGCAATCCTCTACCACGGAAGACCCTACCACTGCTCAGACATCGTCCTGCTCAAAAGAGACTTCCCTTAACACTGAGAAGACTTAACAACAACAACCTGCTTACAGGACAGGGCTTCCTGCATTCCCCTTTCATGGTGAAGTGAAACGAAAAGGCACTCCACATCATGACTTCAATGTAGGACATGCAGATTCCAGAATCTTTAATACAGAAACATGAGACCAACAACAGAGACTGTGTGATAAGTGTGTTGGCGCTAAGGACAATGTCTTGGAGCGAACAATAACTTTCCTGAGGCCTAGAGCTGGTCTTATGCCAGGAAACTTCAGGGGTAGGATCTCTTTGTATTTAGGCCAAGGCTATTCCTTTCCATGCCTCTCATATTTTGGTGGGCCTATGCAAACAACAATTGCCACTCTAACACCGTTTTTACTGTGCTCCTTTGACTCTAATCCTTAAAACACACCCACTTAAAATTCGAGGTTAACTTAAGCTAATATGCATGTACATGGAAATGTAAAAAATACTATGCCTCTAATATTTAAGGAGTTACGTAAGTTTGATGGCTTTAGATTGCCTTGTGTGCTGTTAAGAAATATTATAATGTGCTACAATCTGGGGACTTGAGGGAAAAAGTAATTGCACATGGATTCTGTTTTATTTATCTTAACTTTCTTTGGTGAAAATTCAAAGTTAAGATATCAGCAAGGGGACTTCTTCTGATAATTATGTTATGGGTGATTGTCCTTCCACTGTAACTTTACCTTATCCTCTTTCTTTGCATCTTTTGTTGTCATAATTCATAATAAAAAATTATAAAAAAAAGCAAAAAGAGCTTCCACAAGTAAAATCTACTATTATCACCAAAAAAAATTAAATTTTCACTTAAAAATTTAACTTAAATTTTGGGATTGGCCTTAGCTCAGCGGTTACTTCGGCAAGGTTGGCCTTACAACCATCTTTGATGGTTCCAGACCTGCGGGTGCTTTCATTTCTTTTAAAAAAAGAAAAAAATGTAACTTTAATTTTAACTTAAAATTTATTTTTTTAATTTTTAATTATGTGAAAATGATGCAAAGAAAGAGGACAAGGTAAAGTTACAGTGAAAGGACAATCACCCAAAAAGAGAGTTCTCAGAAGAAATCCCCCTGCTGACACCTTAATTTTAAACTTACAATCAAAGAAAGATAAAACAAAACCCATGTACAATTACTTTGTCCCTCAAGACCCCAGGTTGTAGTACATTATAAATTTTCTTAGCAGTACACAAAGCAATCTAAAGCCATAAAATTTATGTAACTCCTTAAACTTGAAGGCATAGTAGTTTTTTACATTTTCATGTACATGCATATTAGTTTAAGTTAACCTCAAAAGTTTAAGTGGTGTTTTTTTTAAGGTTTAGAGTCAAAGGAGCACAGTAAAAACGGTGTTAGAGTGGCAATTATCATTTGCATAGGCCCACCAAAGTATGGGGGACATGGAAAGAAAAAGCCTTGGCCTAAATACAAGGAGACTCTACCTCTGAAGTTTTCTGACATAAGACCAATTCTAGACTGTTTTAACTTAAAATTTAATTAAAAAAATAACTCTAAGGAAAATAAAAAGAAGAAAAAATTAAACTCTGTGCCTATATTGACTATATATATATATATATATATATATATATATATATATATATATATATATATATATATATATATAAAGTGATTCTCTTGAATAGGAATCGATAAACACAAAGAAATTATTTTATAATTACTTGAAAGTATTTTATAATTGTTCATATATCTGTTTACTTCCTCAGTGAAAACTGACCCTGTTTGGCTGAACACAAAGCTGATATTCTGGTAGAAATCGAAGAAAGACACACACGTAGCTCTTCATCAACAGCTTTCAGTCTCTCTCTGCCTTTAGTTGTTATAGTCCATAACATGCACTTCAGGTCACAAATAGACCAATCATGCCATACCCACATGTTACAGATGAAACTGGAATTTTTCCCATGGCACACCAGATAATATCTCACTGCACAGTGCCTGAAAACACTGGTTTATATGTTGGTCCCTTTGAACATGATTAGATGGGTTGAGCTTCATAGGGAGTTTTATAAAAGACTCCTTTGGTTTCTCTTAATAAAAGACTCCCCAGTGTGTGACATGAACTAAAGAATCCCATGGTTGCTGAAAATACCACAAAATGGAAATGCTTTCTTTCATTAGTTTAAATGCTGCTTTAATGGTGTAACATGTTAAATTTCATACATGATTTAACAATTGAGAACATCAAGTCAATGCGGTACTTGAAAATGGGAACTGTAATGGTCTCTTTTAGATTTATTGTGAGTTTCTCTGCTGTGTAAACTAATACTACCAAGGTTTTTAGTTTTGTAAAATAATATATTCTGTGTTCATAGTAACAGGATGTGAAATTGATAGATTATTTTATCGCAGGATCTAGCCCCCCAAATTTGCTAAGCTCTGAAACAGCTCTGTTATACTGCATGTTATACAGCTCTGAAACTGCATGTTATACAAGTCATAAATAAAAATGGAATAAAATAACGATTTATGTGAACATATTTATTAATAGCTGCCAAAGTAAAGTAGCTTTCATTTCAGAACTTGATCTCAGTAGATATTTTTAAAAAATGAAGTTTATAATTTTTTAAACTAAAGCATAGTGGTCTAAGCAAGACTTGTGCAAATTAAAGGGAAGATGGTTCACACACCGTAAAGCTTAACATAGTATTTAAAGGAATAAGTATATTCGAAAAAAACACTTCATGTTTTAAGACTTTTATGCAGCTGTCAGGAGCAATGATGTCATGAAATTTTCCTATACGTGAATGTACATGGTATCTATTATGTTAAGTGAAATAAGTCAGAGGGAGAGAGATACACAGAATATTTTCACTCATCTATGGGTTTTAAGAAAAAGACATTACTGCAATAAGGCCCAAAGACAATAAAGTTAAGGGCTGGAAGGACCAGCTCACAATTTGAAGCTCACCACAAAGAGTGGTGAACGCTGTCAGGGAAATAACTACACTAACAACTAGCATGACAATGTTAAAGAATGAGAGAAGTAGAATGCCTGTCACGAATACAGGTAGGGGTGGGGAGTGGGAGGGGGCATTGGTGGTGGGAATGGTGTCCTGGTGAAGAGGGGTATTCTGTTTATGACTCAAACCCAACTACAAACAGCTTGTAATCATGGTGCTTAAATATATTAAAAAATAAATAAATTTATCATAAAAAAAGAAATAGTAAGAATTTTAAGTTACTCTCAACTAGTATGCTTGATTACTTGAAAGGCAAGTTTAAAGTATTACAAAGACAAATATGTTCAGGGAGTGGTTGTAATGAAAAAAAAAGTTATTTTCCCCCCTCTGCAATTCTTAGCAGGTTACTAATGATGGGGAATGGACATGTGAATGGGGAGAAGAGGTGGTAAGTAAATAATCAGTAGACTGAAGTGTCTCAAAAAGCGATTCTTGAGAGCCTCTAGAAGGACTACACCCATTTTCGGCTTGATTTTTACCCCACTTTATTGCTTTTCCTTTCTTCAACCAAAACCATATATCTAGAACTACCTAGTTCCGCCTCTCATACAGAGGGGGGAAATAAGGGAGGGTACCAAGACCAACCAGATATATGATCACTAAGTAGTAAGCTAGACCCAGAGGGGACCACTTATTCTAGCAGTCCGGGGGTGAGGGTGGGGGATATGGGATGCAGGATGGGAACAGGGGTGGAGGGAGGGCAAATTTGGTGATGGGAATTCCCCTGATTCAATGTTAATATGTACCTACAATAATACTATGAAAGATATCTAAGCCAATATGATAAAAATAAAATTATATATATTATAAATTATAATATATATTCTGTGTTAGAGTCACATCTGGAGGTGTTGGGAGTTGCTCCCGGAAGTGGTGTGGAATCCATGTGGTTTCAAGAACTGAAGATGGGCTTCCTTCCTTCCTTCCTTCCTTCCTTCCTTCCTTCCTTCCTTCCTTCCTTCCTTCCCTCCTTTCTTCATTCCTTCCCTTCTTTCCTTTTCTTCCTTCCTTCCCTTTCCTTTCCTTCCTCCCGTCTCCCTTCTTTCCCTCTCTCCTTCCTTCCTTCCTCCTTCCCTTCCCTCATTCCCTTCTTCCTCCCTCCCTTCTTTCCTTCCTTCTTCCCTTCCCTCATTTCCTTCTTCCTTCCTTCCTCCCTCCCTTCCTTCCTTCCTTCCCTCCTTTCTTCATTACTTCCCTTCTTTCCTTTTCTTCCTTCCTTCCCTTTCCTCCTTTCCTTCCTTCGTCCTTCCTCCCTTCTCCCTTCCTTCTTTCCCTCTCTCCTTCCTTCCTTCCTTCCTTCCTTCCTCCTTCTCTTCTTCCTGCCTCCCTCCCTTTCTTCCCTTCTTCCTTCCTCCCTCCCTTCTTTCTCCTTCCTTACTTTCCTCCCTCCTTCCTTTCTTCCTTCCTCCCTTCTCCCTTCCTTCTTTCCCTCTCTCCTTCCTTCTTTCCTTCCTCCTTTCCTTCCCTCATTCCCTTCTTCCTGCCTCCCTCCCTTTCTTCCCCTCTCCCTCCCTTTCTTCCCCTCTTCCTTCCTCCCTCCCTTTTTTCTCCTTCCTTCCCTCCCTCCATTCTTTCTCCTTCCTTCCTTCCTTCCTTCCTTCCTTCCTTCCTTCCTTCCTTCCTTCCTTCCTTCCTTCCTTCCTTCCTTCCTTCCTTCCTTCCTTCCTTCCCTCCCTCCCTCCCTCCCTCCCTCCCTCCCTCCCTCCCTCCCTCCCTTCCCCATTTCCATTACTACTCCTGCTGTCATAAAAAAAGAAAAACAATTGAAGACGGGAAGAAGCGTGCAAAGCTGTATCCTTTTATCTCCCATCTCTGCGGGCTCTGACAAGGGCGCTTTAAATAGGACCTTTCGGGGTCTTCGCGCCAAACTCTGGATAATCAGGGCGACAGACAGCTGTGCCCAATTGCAAACACAAACCAGCCCGGGGCCGGGCGCGCGCCCGAGAGTTGCGTGCGCGCGCCCGAGGCGGCGGCGGCGACGTGCCCCGCGCGGCGGCGCGCACGTCGGGCCCCGTCTCCATAGCGACGGCGCCAGGCAACTCCCGGGGGCGCGCCTCGGGCCGGGCCTGGGCCTTGCATCGCATCCTTCATCCCGCGCCCTGCAGTCTGTCTGTCTGTCAGTCTGTCTGTCTGCGCCATGGCGGGCGCGGGCGCGGGCGACGACGTGCGGAAACTCTTCATCTTCGCCACCACCCAGAACTACTTCGGCCTGCTGGCCCAGCCCTGGGACTCCCCGCGCCCCCGCAGCCACCCCGAAGTCGACAACTTTCTGGACGATGGCAACCAGATGCTGCTACGGGTCCTGCAGGACCACCACGGACTCACCTTCTCCAACTCGGTAAGGGGGTCCCCGCAGCTGCACCCCGGGTTGAAGGAGCAGCCGCAGGACCCCCTCCCACCCCCCAGGGGTGTCTCAGGGCACCCCATGAGAATCATGAACATCATGATTCCCCTTGGCTTTGGGATCTAGCTTTGCACCTTTTCCTCTCAGGGGTTCTTGGAGGAAAATTTTAGTCTCTTTTGGGTAGTGGGGTGTCAGGTGTTACCTTGGAGTTTTACTTTCGGTTGAGGAAAAGATGGATGAGATTTGGGGGCCGGAGAGATTGCACCGAGGTAGGGCATTTGCCTTGCAGGCAGTAGACCCAGGACTGACCTGGGTTCCATCTCCAGCATCGCATATGGTCCCCCATGCTTGCCCATGCTTGCCAGGACAGATTTCTGAGCTCAGAGCCTGGAGTAATCACACACACACACACACACACACACACACACACACACACACACACACACACACACACACACAAAGATTGATGAGATTTTGCCTGGAGTAATCCCCCTGAGTGCTCTGAATGTGGCCCAAACAGACACACACACACACACACACACACACACACACACACACACACACACACACACAGAGATTGATGAGATTTTGATAAGAATCCAAACAGTTGCATTTGCCACTAGGAATTCTGAGCTCAGAGCCTGGAGTAATCCCCGGAGTGCTGCTGAATGTGGCCCAAACACACACACACACACACACACACACACAAAGATTGATGAGATTTTGATAAGAATCCAAACAGTTGCATTTGCCACTAGGAATTCCACATGTACATACTTGCACATCAGAGGAAGACAGAGAAGTAATCTGCCTCGCTCCTCAAAGGCATGAAGTGACTGCATGATGACGATTCATAAGCCAGAGATGTGTTTGTTTTATGCCCTCCCCCACCCCCCGGCTGTGCACCCACTTTCCTAGGGTCCAGCTGATCATGTGCACCCACCTCCGGTGCACTTTTCGGGCTCTGAGTGCTGGGAAAGATGATTGCATCTCCACCACCATGAATTTGGAATTCAAGTGTATCCACTAAACCTCTGCCCTGAACCTTTTTTGCTAGGGTTTGGAGGGTTCCCAAGGTAAGAGAGGGTTAAAGACCTTAGAGCACAATTTCTTTTCTCTTTTACTGTTCAGATCATGGAAGAATATTGCTGAGAAATCCTCACTACCCTGGAAACTAGGGTCTTTTTGTTTCCATTGTATATGAGGAAAGTAAGACAAAAAGTCTGCAAGCTAAGGTTTTCTAGGTCTCCCCAGCTCTGCCTTCCAGAGTGCCTTTCCCTGAGTTTGGATCTGTTCAGCAGTTGATTAAATCTAGGCAGCCCACTGTGAACGTTTGGCTCTAGAGTGCAGGAGAGGCTAGATGAGATTGCACTGCAGGGTTAGCATTCTTCTGGACCTCCTATATAACATTTCTGCTGAAGTAGGAAGTCATTGGCAATCTTGGGTGCAACAGAGACAGGGTATTGGGTTTGTATTTAGACCAGAGGTTTAGCAAACGTTTTCCGTAACAAACCAAGCAATATTTCCAGCTTGTGGTACTATATAACCCGGCAGCTGTTTGTGATGTGTTTCAGCCTAATAGGCATTAAAGCTATTTTAGAGCCCCCAATCTTGGCACCTTGAACTGGAAGGGAAAGTTGTAGTTGTGTGATAGGAAGGTGGGAGGAGAGCCACTGAAGAGTGCTGGCATCCTTTCCTTTCTCAGAGAATGATGATCTAATTCTCTAACTCTGACTTTGGTGACAACAAAACTTCATTATTCTGACCAATGACCTTAGTCACTTTTCCTCCAATTCTACGATTCATTTTCTGAAATTTTGTTGCTGTTGTTATTGTTTTGGGGGCCCACCTCAGGGGGCCCTGCACACAGGAATTACTTCTGGCAGTTGGGGGATCATGTGGGATACCAGGAAGTGAATCCAGTTCAGTGGTGTGCCAGTCAAATGCCTTACCCGCTGCCTGATCTCCAGCCCCATGAGTTTTCTTTTTTAGATAGGCGGGAGGGAGAGATTACAGGAGTATATACTATTTACTTCTTAAGAGTGAATATTTCAGTTCCACATATTTTCAGCTTGTTATTCTCTCTTGCCTGTAACTGGAATATGGTCCTCAGAAATGGCATTTCAATAAGAGTTTGAGAACTGCACTGATGTCCAATAAAAGCCATTTTCTGACTAGAATGGAAGAAAAGAAGTATGAAAGGTCATTCTTCTGTAAGTTCTACTTCACACACAGCGGTGAGCTTGTTTGAAATCTTTTGGTTTTCTTAGAGGAAGAAATGAGAATTGTGAACACGTGTATACTGTGCAAAATTTGAGGGCCATATGCTTTTCAATGAATGAATTGGGCGGGAGGGAAGCTTTGCATCACACCTGGCTGTGTTCATGGATCAATGCTGAGAGCACTCAAGACCAAATGTGCTGCATGTGATTGAACCTGGGTGGGCTGTGTGTAGGGCCAGCACCCTATCCCTGGACTATCTCCCAGGCCCCCAGTGAACTGAATTGTAAGAATTGAATGACCTATTTTAAAATTGGGTACCATAGTGAATTCTAACTTAGCTCACTGATTATTAATCAACGATGCATAAATTATCAAATAATTATTAAAATAAGTACCATAAACTAGTTTTGATATTTAGGTACTAATAAATGCTGATGCTCCAAGAGTTAAATTTTTATATGACTTTCTTTTTCCTTTGGAGGGACACAGAAGGTGCCCAAGAGATGTGCAGAAGCCCTCTGTTCCCTTCCCAGCAGTTTTGGGTGGTTCAGTGCTCCAGCCCAAGGATGCAATGCTAATCTGGCCTGGTGGGACCAGGATGATCCAGGCTGTACCAGTGGTGCTCAGGAATCTTTTCTTTTTTTTTTTCTTCAAATTAATGTTTTTATTTCTGGAAGTATATGACAAAAAGCAATATTGTGAGCTGTATAAAAAAATCTATTCTTACATTTTTTTGTGGAACCTCCTTACTGCTTTTTTAATTTTTATTTTGATCATAACGGCTTACATATCTTTCACAGTAGTATTTTAGGCACATGTAAATATTGGGTGCTCAGGAATTTTAACGGAAGCCCAGGAGATGCCCTGGACCTTGTAGTACTGGGACAGGTTCATGAAGGCAGCCCCGGCTGCCTTTTTGGCCCTGATGTACAAATACTTTAAGGGAAAAAAAATTGCATCTGAGAACTTTGAGGTAGATAACCTAAATTCATTTATATAGTTTTGAGTTGCTAGATCATTTAGAAACCTTTTTTTGGAGTAACCCCCAAACACCACTTGGTAGAGCCCAGACCCTTGCAAATTACACTCTACTGATAAAATCAATTTTCAGGTGTAGAGGGAGGGAGAAAAGAAGTAAACATGTAGAAGAGTCATTTACTTATAAAAGGAACAATCTACCTAGGAACCCTCAGGGTAAAGAGAGAAAACAAAAGTGCTCATTCCTTGAGGTTTGGGCTTTCCTTACTCACTGATTATTTCTGCAAAAAGAACATTCAAATTACTGAAGCAGTGAGAAGAACTTTTTTGAGGAAGATTCATACAAGGAGGATGTAATACTGATTATTATTTCCAGTTGAAGATAAACCTAAGAAAGAACATCAAGTGTTTTCTTGCAGAACTAAGTTTCATCAGCTATAGAAGAAAACCCCAGGAATGCCTGGAAAGCATCACCAATCCTTCTCTTGCCGATCAGTTTGACTTCATTTGACCATTTTTATCAAGTATATCAGGTCACTTTTAGAATGGGGTCAACAACTGAATATAACTACTGATGGCCAGAAATTGAAGTTTTCTAAAACATGCTGATTTGTGAAAGGAGCCGGACTATTCCTCAGCTTTCCAGACTACAGTAAGGTTCAAGTAGATGCAAGATAGAAACCAAGAAAGCAAGGCTTTCTCAAAGTTGGGAGGCAAGAAGGTAAGACAAATAGAGTTGAAGTGAAGCTCAGGAAGCCGTGTCAGCATGGGCAAGAATAGCTGCAAGATCTGTTTAACCTAAAGCTGTAACTTCACAGCAATTCCTCCTAGTGCTGAGACTTTACTGCCTCAAACCTGCAGTGTCTGGTGGTTGGCCCAGGACAGACGAGACCCCTCAGCAGAGCCAGCACCGCAGTTCCAGAGGGTTGGACCTAATATCTGCCACTTCCAAGAGGAGGACTTTTTTCTCTTTGCCTGTTACTAGCCTGTACACTTTTAGCTCCAAACTTCGAAGATAATGTGTTGTGCCAGGAATGTGCTGCAAGGAATAAAAAGATGAGGAAAAAAGTAATGCCATTAAAAAAAGAAGAAACTCTCTTCGAAGACAACAATATTATTTCTCAGGGGTTTGAGTTGTGGATCACTGGTAGAGAAACCGCATCTAATTTGATGTGCATCCCAAAGATTTGGACTCCGTGTTCAACTGTTCTGGTTAGAGATATGAATGATTGGGGTTCAGGATGAAGGTGATCAAGAGTGATTTCTGCTTCAACTATTTAGTTATATAAAATATAATTTTGCTTTAGTTACTGAAGTTTAATTTGGGGGGCCAGAGAGATAATACAGAGGTTAGCTTACTTGCATGTGTTTGACCCCATTCAAATCCTGTCATCTTCATTTAAGTCCCCTGAGCACTACTAGGAGTGATCCCTAAACACAGAGCCAGGAGTAATCCCTGAGAACCCCCAGGTGTGACTCTCAAAACAATAAAACAGAAAAAGGTTGTGTTTTTTGTTTTGATTGTTAGCTAGGCTTAAGTTTTCAGGAAAATTTTTAAAAAGTAGACTTATCATGGACTCTCAAACTCTACAATTCTCCTACTGTTAGCTTCTTGAACCACAGCAATGCATTTGTACAACCTATTAGTCAAATTCCATAGTTTATATTGGATTTACTTTTTATGTTGTATTTCTGTGGTATTCAACAATGTGTCTTTACATGTATCAAACATTACAATATTATATAGAAGAGTTTCGCTGCTCATCATTTTCTGTACCATCTTTTCAGTTCTCCCTTGTCTGACAAGCACTGATTTTATTGCAGAGCCTTGATTTTTCCATTTGTCATATAGTAAGAATTATAGAGCATGTAACCTTTTCAGATTGATTTTACTCCATAGACTTGCTTTCCAATTGTCATATCGTTGGAATTACAGAGCATGTAATCTTTTCAGATTGATTTCTCTCACAATACTCAAATTTAAATTTCCTTCAGTTGTTTTTGTGATTGGACAACTTTTTATTTTATTTATTATTATTATTATTATTATTATTATTATTATTATTATTATTATTGGGCCACACCCGGTGGTGCTCAGGGGTTATTTCCTGGATATCTGCTCAGAAATAGCTCCTGGCAGGCACGGGGGACCATATGGGACGCCGGGATTCAAACCAACCACCTTAGGTCCTGGATCAGCAAGGCAAGGCAAACCCCGCTGTGCTATATCTCCGGCCCCATCTTTTAATTTTTTTTGATTGGACAACTTCTTAGCACTGAATAATAGTTTATTGCCTTGGTGCACACAATGCACACAATTCTGTTTGTTCACCTATGGAAGATGATCTTGGTTGTTTACAAGCTTAGTCAATACAAATAAATAGGCCACAAACAAAAAATAAAACAAAGGTAGTTTCAGGCGAGAGGGTAATCTATATCCTTGTAGATTCCCTAGAATACAGAAGTATTATTAGTGTATACTTGGGGTACACAACGTCTGGGAATTTTTTTTTTCTTTTTTCTTTTTTTTTTTTGTTTTTTTTTTTGTGGGAGGGGGGCCACACTCAGTGACGCTCAGGGATTACTTCGGGCTATGCGCTCAGAAATCGCTCCTGGCTTGGGGGACCATATGGAACTCCAGTGATTGAACCCAGGTCTGTCTGAGTCAGCCACATGCAAGGCAAACGCCCTATCACTGTGCTATCACTGGTTCAACTTTGCTATTCTTTAATAAGAAAAAGGCAAGTTAAATTTTTTTTTTTTGTAAGGTGTGAAGTATGGATCAATCTTTAATTTCTTTTTTTTTTTTTTACACCACCCATCACCAGTGCAACATTCCCATCACCAATGTCCCAAGTCTCCCTCCTCCCCACCCGACCCCCGCCTGTACTCTAAACAGGTTCTCAATTTCCCTCATACATTCTCATTATTAGGACAGTTCAAAATGTAGTTATTTATCCAACTAAACTCATCACTCTTTGTGATGAGCTTCCTGAGGTGAGCTGGAACTTCCAGCTCTTTTCTCTTTTGTGTCTGAAAGTTATTATTGCAAGAATGTCTTTCATTTTTCTTAAAACCCATAAATGTGTGAGACCATTCTGCGTTTTTCTCTCTCTCTCTGACTTATTTCACTCAGCATAATAGATTCCGTGTACATCCATGTATAGGAAAATTTCATGACTTCATCTCTCCTGACAGCTGCATAATATTCCATTGTGTATATGTACCACAGTTTCTTTAGCCATTCGTCTGTTGAAGGGCATCTTGGTTGTTTCCAGAGTCTTGCTATGGTAAATAGTGCTGCAATGAATATAGGTGTAAGGAAGGGGTTTTTGTATTGTATTTTTGTGTTCCTAGGGTATATTCCTAGGAGTGGTATAGCTGGATCGTATGGGAGCTCGATTTCCAGTTTTTGGAGGAATCTCCATATCGCTTTCCATAAAGGTTGAACTAGACGGCATTCCCACCAGCAGTGGATAAGAGTTCCTTTCTCCCCACATCCCCGCCAACACTGTTTATTCTCATTCTTTGTGATGTGTGCCATTCTCTGTGGTGTGAAGTGGTATCTCATCGTTGTTTTGATTTGCATCTCCCTGATGATTAGTGATGTGGAGCACTTTTTCATGTGTCTTTTGGCCATCTGTATTTCTTCTTTGTCAAAGTGTCTGTTCATTTCTTCTCCCCATTTTTTGATGGGATTAGATGTTTTTTTCTTGTAAAGTTCTGTCAGTGCCTTGTATATTTTGGAGATTAGCCCCTTATCTGATGGGTATTGGGTGAATAGTTTCTCCCACTCAGTGGGTGGCTCTTGTATCCTGGGCACTATTTCCTTTGAGGTGCAGAAGCTTCTCAGCTTAATATATTCCCATCTGTTAATTTCTGCTTTCACTTGCTTGGAGAGTGCAGTTTCTTCCTTGAAGATGCCTTTAGCCTCAATGTCCTGGAGTGTTTTACCTACGTATTGTTCTATATATCTTATGGTTTTGGGGCTGATATCGAGGTCTTTAATCCATTTGGATTTTACCTTCGTACATGAAGTTAGCTGGGGGTCTAAGTTCAATTTTTTGCAAGTGGCTACCCAGTTTTGCCAACACCACTTGTTGAAGAGGCTTTCTTTGTTCCATTTAGGATTTTTTGCTCCTTTATCAAAAATTAGATGATTGTATGTCTGGGGAACATTCTCTGAGTATTCAAGCTTATTCCACTGATCTGAGGGCCTGTCTTTATTCCAATACCATGCTGTTTTGATAACTATTGCTTTGTAGTAAAGTTTAAAGTTGGGGAAAGTAATTCCTCCCATATTCTTTTTCCCAATGATTGCTTTAGCTATTCGAGGGTGTTTATTGTTCCAAATAAATTTCAAAAGTGCCTGGTCCACTTCTTTGAAGAATGTCATGGGTATCTTTAGAGGGATAGCATTAAATCTATGTAATGCCTTGGGGAGTATTGCCATTTTGATGATGTTAATCCTGCCAATTCATGAGCAGGGTATGTGTTTCCATTTCCGCGTGTCCTCTCTTATTTCTTGGAGCAGAGTTTTATAGTTTTCTTTGTATAGGTCCTTCACATTTTTAGTCAAGTTGATTCCAAGATATTTGAGTTTGTGTGACACTATAGTGAATGGAGTTGTTTTCTTAATGTCCATTTCTTCCTTATTAGTATTGGTGTATAGAAAGGCCATTGATTTTTGTGTGTTAATTTTGTAGCCTGCCACCTTGCTATATGAGTCTATTGTTTCTAGAAGCTTTTTGATAGAGTCTTTGGGGTTTTCTAAGTAGAGTATCATGTCATCTGCAAACAGTGAGAGCTTGACTCCCAAAAATAGGGAGGCAGAAGGAAATAACAAAGCTGAGAGCAGAAATCAATGAAGTGGAAACCAGAAAAACCATCCAAAAGATCAACGAAAGCAGAAGTTGGTTCTTTGAAAAAATAAACAAGATTGATAGACCACTGGCAAAACTAACAAAGAAAGAAAGAGAGAGAAACTTGATAACTCGTATTAGGAATGAAAAAGGAGAGATCACTACTGATATGGTAGAGATTCAAAGGGTAATCAGAAACTACTTTGAGAAACTCTATGCCACTAAAAATGAAAACCTGGAAGAAATGGATAAATTTTTGGAATCTTATAATCTTCCACGATTGAATGAAGAGGATGTAGCATATCTAAACACACCCATTACTATTGAGGAAATTAAGAAAGTAATCAAATGTCTGCCCAAAAACAAAAGCCCAGGCCCAGATGGATTTACTAATGAATTCTTTCAAACCTTTCAAGAGGAACTACTACCAATCCTGGCAAGACTCTTTCATGAAATTGAAAAAACAGGAAAACTTCCAAATAGCTTTTATGAAGCCAACATTACCTTGATACCTAAACCAGACAGAGATGCTACGAAAAAAGAAAATTACAGACCAATATCGCTGATGAATGCAGATGCAAAGATCTTCAACAAAATCCTGGCAAATAGGATTCAATGCCTCATTAAGAAGATCATCCACTACGATCAAGTAGGTTTCATTCCAGGAATGCAAGGCTGGTTTAACATCCGTAAATCTATCAACATAATACACAACATCAACAGCAAGAAAAATAAAAATCACATGATCATATCAATCGACGCAGAGAAAGCATTTGACAAGGTCCAACACCCATTCTTGATCAAAACTCTCAGCAAGATGGGAATGGAGGGAACCTTTCTCAATATAGTTAAGGCCATCTACCACAAGCCAGAGGCAAATATTGTCCTCAATGGAGAAAAACTGAAAGCCTTTCCTCTAAATTCTGGCACAAGACAAGGCTGTCCTCTCTCACCACTTCTATTCAACATAGCACTTGAAGTACTTGCTATAGCGATTAGGCAAGAAAAGGATATCAAGGGAATCCAGATAGGAAAGG
The DNA here is from genome assembly GCF_024139225.1 of Suncus etruscus. Taxonomy (NCBI): domain Eukaryota; kingdom Metazoa; phylum Chordata; class Mammalia; order Eulipotyphla; family Soricidae; genus Suncus; species Suncus etruscus. The sequence continues at coordinate 6,333,350 of NC_064855.1, read as the reverse complement.
AAGACGTCTGGGAATTTTTGTTTGTTTTTTGTTTTGATTTTATTTTGGGGCCATATCTGGTAATGCTCAGAGGTTATTCTTGGCTCTTTGCTCAGGAATCCTCCTGGTGGTGCTCAGGGGACCTTACAGGATACTGGGATAGAACTTGGGCCTGTTGCATGCAAGGCAAACAACCAACTAGCTCTTGCTCAGGTTAGAGAATTTGGCTTGAGTGGAGTAGTTAGTAGTAGTGTGTTTAAATACCCAGGTGTTTTTAAGGAGCAGTAATATATTAGTGTGTGTGTGTTTGTGTACATATATATTAGTACATATTTACACACATTTTTAAAGCTTATATGGATGTCTATACATATATTTCTTTATTTGTTATTTCCTTCTCTCAGCTTTGTTATTTCCTTCTGCCTCCCTATTTTTGGATCCTTTTGTTGAGCACTTTCTAATTCTATGAGCTGCGTCATTAAGCTATTCAGGTATGCCCCTTCTTCTTTCCTGATGTGTGCTTGCAAAGCTATAAATTTTCCTCTCAGTACTGCTTTTGCTGTGTCCCATAGGTTCTGATAAATTGTGTCTCCATTGTCATTTGTTTTCAGGAAGGTTTTGATTTCCTCTTTGATTTCATCTCGGACCCACTGATTATTCAGTATGAGGCTATTTAACTTCCAGGTGTTAAAATTTTTCTTCTGTGTCCCTTTGTAGTTTATATATAATTTCAGGGCTTTGTGGTCAGCAAAGGCAGCCTGCAAAATTTCTATCCTCTTGATATTATGGAGATATGTTTTGTGTGCTAACATGTAGTCTATCCTAGAGAATGTCCCATGTACATTAGAGAAAAATGTGTATCCAGGCTTCTGGGGGTGGAGTGTCCTGTATATATCTACTAGGCCTCTTACTTCCATTTCTCTCCTCAGGTCTAGTATATTCTTGTTGGGTTTCAGTCTGGTTGACCTGTCTAGTGTTGACAATGCCGTGTTGAGGTCTCCCACAATTATTGTGTTGTTATTGATATTATTTTTCAGATCTGTCAACAGTTGTATTAAATATTTTGCTGGCCCCTCATTCGGTGCATATATGTTTAGGAGGGTGATTTCTTCCTGCTGTACATATCCCTTGATTAATACAAAATGTCCATCTTTGTCCCTTACTACTTTCCTAAGTATAAAGTTTGCATCATCTGATATTAATATGGCCACTCCTGCTTTTTTTTTGGGTGTTGTTTGCTTGGATGATTTTCCTCCAGCCTTTTATTTTGAGTCTATGTTTGTTCTGACTATTCAGGTGCGTTTCTTGTAGGCAGCAGAAGGTTGGATTGAGTTTTTTTGATCCATTTAGCCACTCTGTGTCTCTTAACTGGTGCATTTAGTCCATTGACATTGAGAGAAAGAATTGTCCTGGGTGTTAGTGCCATCTTTATATTAAAGTTTGGTGTGTTTGTTGGTAAGCCTTGTCTTAAAGTATGCCGTTCAGTTTTTCTTTTAAGAATGGTTTTGAGTCTGTGAAGTTTTTGAGCTGTTGTTTGTCTGTGAAACTATGTATTGTTCCTTAAAATCTAAAAGTGAGTTTTGCTGGGTACAGTATTCTAGGCGAAGCATTTATTTCATTGAGTTTTGTCACTATGTCCCACCACTGCCTTCTGGCCTTGAGTGTTTCTGGTGACAGGTCTGCAGTAAATCTCAAGGATGTTCCCTTAAATGTAATTTCTCTTTTCGATCTTGTTGCTTTCAGAATTCTGTCTCTATCTATGGGATTCGTCATTGTGACTAGAATGTGTCTTGGGGTGTTTTTTTTTTTTGCTTTCAGAATTCTGTCTCTATCTATGAGATTCGTCATTGTGACTAGAATGTGTCTTGGGGTGTCTTTATTTTTTGTTTGTTTTTGAGTCATACCTAGCAGTTCTGAGGGCTTACTCTTAACTCTGCACTCAGGGAGCACTCTGGTATTGCTGCGGGATGGAGGGGGTGCTGACAATTGATGCTGGATTGGTCATATGTGAAACAAGCACTCTACCTGCTGTATGCCCTTTGTGTCTTCTTCTTCCTCCTCCTCCTCCTCCTCCTCCTCCTCCTCCTCCTCCTCCTCCTCCTCCTCCTCCTCCTCCTCTTCTTCTTCTTCTTCTTCTTCTTCTTCTTCTTCTTCTTCTTCTTCTTCTTCTTCTTCTTCTTCTTCTTCTTCTTCTTCTTCTTCTTCTTCTTCTTCTTCTTCTTCTTCTGACACACTCAGCGGTGCTCAGGGGTTACTCCTGGCTGTCTGCTCAGAAATAGCTCCTGGCAGGCACGGGGGACCATATGGGACACCAGGATTTGAACCAACCACCTTGGGTCCTGGGATGGCTGCTTGCAAGGCAAACGCCGCTGTGCTATCTCTCCAGCCCCTTTGGTTTACTTCTTTACTAGTAAAAGATATAACATTGTGGTGATACAACATTGTGTTTTATTTTTATTTATTGTCACAACAATGCTAAGAGATCACTCCTGATCAGGTTCAAGGGACTATATGGGATACTGGGGGTTCAAACTTCAACTCCATTTCCAGGGAAGTGTTTCAAATATTAAATTTGAAAATAGCACTGAAAGTATGTGTTTATCACTTCAGATTGATTTTGGTGACACAAAGGACAAAGTGCTGGTGTTCTTCAAGCTGCGGCCAGAAGTTATTACGGATCAGAACCTGCACACCAACATTCTTGTTTCGTCCATGCTGGACTCCCCTGTCACTTCTCTTTACCAAGCAGTGCGGCACGTATTTGCACCGATGCTACTGAAGGTAAGGGGAGTAATGATCTGGTTCTTGTAGTTTTGTGGGTTTTTTTTTTTATTCTTGGTATTTGGATGTTTTCATAAACACAAACAATAAATATTCTATTTATTCACTATTAACATTAACCTTTTGGTTTTTAATATAAATTTTTTAAAAAATTTAAATAAAAACAAATAAAATAAAAACACAACTCATCCCAACTTCTACATTTACACCTGTAGTAAATACTCTTTAATCCTGCTGATGGAGGGATTTTTCTTTCCTGTCATGAGACAGAGACACTCCCAGACCCTAAATACAACAGGAATGTTCTATAGTGGTTTTTTAAAAAGTCAGCTTGATCAATAATCTTCTCATCAGTGTTTGCTCTTTTTTTTTTTAATTTTCTAAATTTAGGACCAAGAGTGGAGCAGAAACTTTGATCCCAAACTTCAGAATCTTTTGAGTGAACTAGAAGCTGGGTTGGGGATAGTCTTAAGACGATCAGACACGAACTTATCAAAATTGAAATTCAAAGAAGATGAAATAAGAGGTAATAACTGTGGCTTCATGGAGAAAAGCCAAAATGATTACCTTTTAATACATTAGTCATTTCATACATTTCCCCCAGATTTTCTTTCACACTTGGATTTTTCTGAGATCCTAAGCTGCTTTTAAATGAGTAGGTTTATATAGATTTGGAGAAGAGTAAGCTATCATTATCTATGCACAGTTCATTGAAGTAAGAAATGTAATTCTTGTTTATAGTGACTTTGTTCTATAAAGTTAATATGAACAGTAGATATTGAGTAAGTAAAAAACATGAACTCTTTTTATTACTAAAAAAGTGAGTAAGTAAGGAAGTCACTCCATTGCTTCAGGAAATTGCAGGATGAAGTTTATGTTAGTTTCTGGTAGCAGCATAAAAAACTTCTCAAAGATGATTATTATAGTTTAGGGAACATAGACTGTTGTTAATATTTATGGTCTCAGTGTACACAGTTAATGTACCACACCACTAGCAAAATGCCCGAGGCCTTCCACCACTGTCCCTATGTAGTAACAACATTTTAGTCAACTGATGGAACTTGTTTTCTGTGTTTCTATTTAAGGCACTTAATTTAATACAGTTATTGATCAATATTAGTCTAGAGCTGAACAGTGACTAACTCTTTCCTGAATTAATGTGTTTTGATCTTCAAAACATATAAGGTCTAATAAATAATACCTACCTTTATTTATTAGGGAAGTATTTTTCACTTTTTGTTCAGGATCATACAGTATGTATAAGAAGAGCACTTTATTCAGGACCATTGAGAATAGCGATGTCTGCAAGATCTAGCATTGAATCTACTAAACAAAGGGCATTAGGAGATAAGAAACAGAAAGCAGATCAGTCCCTTCATTCATCTTCAGCTGTATGTTTGGGGCAGTGGTCCTCAAACTATGGCCCACAGGCCACATATTGTATTTGTATCTGTTTTGTTTCTTCATTGCAAAATAAGATCTATGCAGTGTGCATAAGAATTCGTTCATAAGTTTTGTTTTTACTATAGTCAGACCCTCCAATGGTCTGAGGGACAGTGAACTGGCCCCCTGTTTAAAAAGTTTGAGGACCCCTGGTGGGGTGATGGCGTTATTTTTAGGCATCAGGGAACAAACCCTGGGCCTCACACAGGTAAAACAAATTATGCTCAGCCACGGACGGGGGTGCCAGGTTTTTCTGTTGCTCTGCACTTTTCTCTAAGGTACCATTAAAATACTGTTGTGGTTAATTTTAGGTTGAAACAGATGTTAACCAGGTGAACTTTAAATCTAGAATCCATGGATCTGTCTGGAGTAAAGACTGAGCACAGAGCCAGGGGTACAAGCTTAGCACCGCAAGCACCAAAAGCAAAAACAAAACCCCAAACCAAATAGATTCCATGGATTGTAAGGATCATTATTACCCTTTCAAAGAGAATTAACCATGGAGTTTTTTTACTTTAAAATGAATATTAGGGTCCAGAGCAATAGCACAGTGGTAAGGCATTTGCATTGTGCACAGGTGACTTGGGATGGATTCAGGTTTGATCCCTGGCACCCCATATGGTCCCTTGAGCCTGCCAGGAGTGATTTATGAATGCAGAGCCAGCAGTAACCCCCTAAGCACTGCCAGCTGTTGCTTAAAAGCCAAATCCCCCCCCCAAAATGAATTTTACCTGAAGCAAAATGATTATCTTAAAATATTTGTAGTTAGGGGCTGACTGATAACACAGTGGTAGGGTGTTTGCCTTGCACGTGGCTGACACAGGATGGACCTCAGTTTGATCCCTGGCATTCCATATGGTCCCCCAAGCTAGGAACGATTTCTGAGCAAATGAGTGAATAGCCAGGAGTAACCCCTGAGCGTCAATGGGTGTGGCCCCAAAACAAAACAAAACAAAAATTACGAAGAAACAAGCTTGGTGTAAATTTTATCAAATTAACTTTTTAAATTTGATAACTGTTAAACTGTTCAATTTGTTAACTGCTAACTGTTTTTAGTGGGCTTAACTAGGAATTTTTAGTTGATAGGAATTGTCAGGGCTGGAGAGAGAGCACCATGGGCAAGCGCTTGTATTGCAGGTCGCTGACCCAGATTCAGACCTTGGCAATATACATGGTCCCCGAGCCCTGCCAGCAGTGATCTCTGAACACAGAGTTAAGAGTAAGCCCTGAGCACAGCCAAATGTGGCCCCAAACGAAACAGATGTGACCAGCTCTTCTTAGGAGTGGAGGAGACATACTAGCACGCAGCTGTGACCAAAATCAGCAAATAACCATATGACTGCATTTTTAGTTGCTATTTCATTTTCTTCTTTTCACTTTTTTTTTTTTTTTTTTTTTTTAGGTATTCTTACTCCAAATGATGAATTCCAGTTTTGGATAGAACAAGCTCATCGTGGAAATACACAGATCAGCAAAGAAAGAGCCAGCTACTTTAAAGAGTTGTTTGAAACAATCGCAAGAGTATGTGACTGCCCAATTAAACACCAGCCTGTCCTCTCTCCACTCTTCTTTCCCTTCCTCTTGCTAACTGGACGTCAGATGCACGTGGCTGGTGCTCGCCACAGTCTGGTCTGTTTGGACAGTAGCTATGGTTTAGGAGCCTGGAAAGGGCAGAGTTGCTTGATTGTACTTGGCATGTGGGTGTGGGGGGGGGTCCTGGGCATCCGACTCCAGGCCTCTCTAGCTTCAGGTGTGCAAGCATGCTCTTGTGCCCGTAGATCTGTACATAGGTAGCATTTATATTATAAAAGTACTTCAGGCTTCATATTTACCAGATTTGCTTCCTTTCAAACCTTTAGTCATTAGCAAAATATATTTTTTCATATGTAGCAGGGCTCATTTTAAGATAGGACTTAACCTGAATACAGCTCAGAAATCCAAACTTAAAAAAAATTGAATTTTAGTCCCTAGTAAATGTTTCTTCTTCTTTTTTTTTTTATTTTTGCCACACCCGGTGATGCTCAGGGGCTACTCCTGGCTTGGGGGACCATATAGGAGGCTGGGGGATCGAACGGCGGTCTGTCCTAGGTCAGCCATGTGCAAGGCAAGGCTCTACCACTTTGCCACCGCTCCGGCCCCTCTAGTAAATGCTTCTTATTACTTATGTTTTTGGTTTGGTCAGGGATTGCCCCTGACAAAGTGCTTTGGAGCTGATCCCAGTGGGGTTCTGGGTTTGTTGCAGTGCTGGGGATTGGACCATAGACTTTTGAGTGTAGAGCTTATGCTCCATCCTCCTTTTAAGGTATCGGCACGAGAGCCAGAATAGACGCAGCTTCTCCCCACCTGCTTCCTTGTAGGCTTCACACCTTGCCGCTGGGTGGGTGAACCTGTAGCCCTGGCAGCCTTTGTGCTTGTGTGCTCAGACCCTGGCCTGGGGAACGTCCCTTGTCACTGTGCATTAGGGAGCCTATGGGTGCCGGCCGAGTCAGTGAGATGACTTTTTGCCTCCAGGCCAGCTCAATGAGTGTGAGGCTGCAGAGTTCCGTGGCCCTGATGAGGTGCTTAGGGTTGATCCACTGGGATTCTGGGATGTTTCAGTGACAAGGACTGCACCACAATCTCCAGCACGCTAAGCTTGTGCTCCATCCTGTTGAACTTCACTGCAGTCATGATACCTGAATTGAATGAATAAAGATACGAGAACTATGATGTGTATCAGGTTACCACCATTAGGTAAATTAACCCAATTTTATAGGAAATGAGGGAAGATTAAAATGAAGTGACTAGGGCCAGAGTGGTGGCGCAAGTGGTAGGGCGTTTGCCTTGCATGCTCTAACCTAGGACGGACCACGGTTTGAGCTACCGGCATCCCATATGGTCCCTAGGCCAGGAGCGATTTCTGAGCACATAGCCAGGAGTAACTCCTGAGTGTCACTGGTGTGACCCAAAATCAAAACAAAAAATAAAAATACAAATAAAATGAAGTGAATAGACTTAAAAAAATTCTTAATTTTCCCCCATTTTTTTTTTTTTTTGGGTTTTTGGGCCACACCCGGCAGTGCTCAGGGGTTACTCCTGACTGTCTGCTCAGAAATAGCTCCTGGCAGGCACGGGGAACCATATGGGACACCGGGATTCGAACCAACCACCGTTGGTCCTGGATTGGCTGCTTACAAGGCAAACGCCACTGTGCTATCTCTCCGCCCCCCTGTTTTTTTTTTTAATAAAGTTTATGAAGTACCTTTTTAATATTTGATCAGAAACTTGTCACCTTATACAAAAATAAGAAAGAGAGAAAATACTCTGGCAGAATTTAGAGCTTGCCTGAGTTTTTATGTTGTGTCCACCTGTGGGCACGTCTTGTTGTAGGAGTTTTATGACCGGATAATCTTGTATTTTTGTAGGACTTTTATGCCCTGGATGGTCTCTCCTTGCTGGAGGTAGTGGACTTGGTGGAGACGACTCGGGATGTCGTGGATGATGTGTGGAGGCAGACAGAGCATGACCACTACCCAGAGTCACGGATGCTACATCTTTTAGACATCATAGGTACTAGTAAAGGAATAAGCCTTTGAAATTTTAGACACAAGTGTAATGTGATGATTTCTTTTAAATCTTTGCTAAATGTACCACAATAAAATGTTGCATAAAGTATTCATTGAATTAAATAGGTCCTAGTTTTTGATTTGTTAAATTTTTTTTTTTCTTTTTTGGATCTTGGATTACACCCGGGGACGTCAGGGGTTACTCTTGGCTCTGTGCTCAGAAGTCACTCCTGGCAGGCTCGGGGGACCATATGGGATACCGGGATTCGAACCGGGGTCTGTCCTGTGTTGGCCGCATGCAAGGCAAATACCTTACCACTGTGCTATCGCTATGGTCCCTTGATTTGTTAATTTTATTGTATGTGTCAGATTCTTTTACTGTCAACTGAATTTGTATACCTGTACACATACTAATTTAGACTTATTTTTGGGTGGTAAACTGAAAGATCCTTCAAAACATTGAGTTCTCTATTGATATATGAAGTAATGCGCATTTAGACCCAGAAATCACCTGGGTCTTAAATATCTTAAATCATCTAAGGAAATATATAAATAAATAAAATAATATGTGCAGAAATATTGATTGCAGTCTTGTTTGTAACAGAAGATGAAAATGGTAGTTGCTTGAAGACATCCATGCAGTGATTTCTTTAGTCTTAAAAAATATTGTCTATATCTATTCTCACAATTAAAAGGGATTTTTACCCCTGCTGTATTGAAAGATGGAAAAAACACAAATTTTCATGCTTAACTGTTTCTGAAAATGGTGTTTTTGACATTGCTGACTTAAAGAGTATGTAGGTGGTAGTCCATAAATTCTTGCTTTTCTCAAGAGTATATTCTATAATATACATTTATTTTATGATTACTTTCACAAAATTGTTTTAACACTCTATTATGTGATGTATTGGTTTGGGGAAAGTGCCTGTAAAGTAGCTTTGTGGAAAGAACAGGCTTTCTTACAAAGTTGGCTTTAGTGCTCACTGGAATAGCACATATACTAAAATCAGGATGATAAGGGAAACTATTGGTGGCATGGATTTTAGGCAGACATGACACAGATTTGTGAAGCATTCCATGAATATTTTGGATTAAGCATTCATTTTTTTATATAGATTTATTTGTCCCAACAAAGTTAAATATACCATTTGAATAATCGTCCTTCATTTTAGACTTTGGGCATAGTCTCATCTTTCATTAATCTTTCTACACTAACATTAAACTTTTCAGGACTTTTAATAGTTTTATTTTTGGCTTTTGGGCCACACCCGGTGACACTTGGGTTACCCCTGGCTATGCGCTCAGAAATCGCTCCTGGCTTGGGGGACCATATGAGACACTGGGGGATCGAACCCTGGTGCATCCTAGGCTAGTGCAGGCAAAGCAGATGCCTTACTGCTAGCGCCACTGCTCTGGCCCCAGACTTTTAATGGTTTTGACATTTTTATTTATTTTTTTATTGTATTTACTTGATTGTTTGGGACCAAACCTGTGGTGCTCAGGACTAACGTCTGGCTCTGTGTTTAGGGATCACTGCTGGCGGGGATTGGGAGACCATCTAGGGGACCGGGGATAGAACCTGGATTGGTTGCATGCAGGGCCAGTTTCTGATCCAATGTACTATTGTTCCACCTCCCAGCACTCTGATTTTCTTTTCTTTTCTTCTCTTTTTTTTTCTTTTTTTAATTTTTGGGTCACACCCAGTAGCACTCAGGGGTTACTTCTGGCTCTATGCTCAGAAATGGCTCCTGGCAGGCTCAGGAGACTATATGGGTTGCCGGGATTCGAACCACTTACCTTCTGCATGCAAGGCAAACACCCTACCTCCATGCTATCTCTCCGGCCCCAACAGCATCGTGATTTTAATGCTTTAGGAGTATACACTTACTGCACCACAAGATCCATCATCCCTCCATCTCTCAGTCTTTCCCCCTTCTCATTACCTCATCTTCCTACTCCTACCCAGCCAGTCGGCAAGCTCAGTTCTATAGGCAGAGTCTCAGTCTCGTGTCCTTGTTGGCTGTTTTTAATTTGACTGGACATGGTAGCTATTTGGGGAGGATGATAAACTTGTTTATGTTCACACTTAAAGTATTTTTAACCGGGCTTTGGCCCCTTTTTGGAGCAGGTTCTACTCAGAAAAGCTAAATTCACTTTCTGTTTCATTAAGGTGGTTCATTTGGAAGAGCTGTTCAGAAAAAGTTGGGAACCTTGAAACTTTGGGAAGAGCCTTACTATATTGTGAAAGAAAGCCTGAAATCTGGTATTTCAATCTGTGAGCAGTGGGTGGTGGTCTGTACTCACCTAACGGGCCAGGTGTGGCCGCGCTTTGTTCCTCATCCGTGGAAAAATGACAAATATTTCCCTGAGACACTCGACAAACTTGGTAAACGTCTCGAAGAGGTATGACTTAGTTATTTCTTCTTCTTTTTTTTTTTTTTTTTTGGTTTTTCGGGCCACACCCATTCGATGCTCAGGGGTTACTCTTGGCTAAGCGCTCAGAAATTGCCCCTGGCTTGGGGGGACCATATGGGATGCTGGGGGATAGAACCGCGGTCCTTCCTTGGCTAGCGCTTGCAAGGCAGACACCTTACCTCTAGCGCCACCTCGCTGGCCCCAACTTAGTTATTTCTATCTTTGCGTGTTAGTGTGAAGGAGTTCCTAACTTGTTGGAGTTGATGATATGATTAATATGAAAGACATAAACTCCTGGGAGAGAAAAAACTCCTGGGAGAGAAAAGAGGAGAGACTTGGCATGAGATAGATGTTTCATGAGAATCTTTGGCATAGTGCCATGTGCCTACTGCACCCATGTACAATATACTTCCCACTTCCTCTCTCTCAGAGTGTGTGTGTGTGTGTGTGTTTATGTTGTGTGTGTGTATATGTTCATTCACATTTCTGTTGTGAAGTTTTTTCCCTTTGGTAAAACGAGGTAACTTTTGCCCATGTCTGGAAGTGACGAAACATTTTCTGAACTTTGTAGAAAAGGCTCATCTATTATTTTTTATTTTATTTTTATTACTTCTGAACACATTGATAGTGTTGGTAATAGTTATGACTTTAGAATATAGGTTATTAGTAAGTAGGCTTGTTCAATTTCTACTTTTCTATTGTTGAACTCACAAAACCCAATTTAAGGTAATGTTTGATAATATTTTTTTATATTTTAAGTATGTATAGATTTATATAAGTAAATTTTGTTTTTTCATGTTTCATGTTTTAGGTCTTGGCTATTAGAACCATTCACGAGAAACTTCTCTATTTTATACCTGCCAGTGAAGAGAAAATGATATGCCTGACTCGAGTATTTGAGCCTTTTACTGGCCTGAATCCTGTGCAATATAACCCCTACACTGAGGTTCAGTATATATGTATTTGCCAATATAATTTCTCCCTTTTTGGCTTTGTTTTAAAGTCAGATTCTAAATTATGAAATTTTAACAATATTTTTATTTAGCCATTATGGAAAGCCGCAGTGTCTCAGTATGAAAAAATTATCGCCCCTGCGGAACAAAAAATAGCAGGAAAATTGAAAAATTATATTTCAGAAATTCAAGATAGTCCACAGCAGGTAAAATGTTGACTTATGATATTTTTTAACTTTGTAATGAAATATATATATATGTATTTAATAAGGATACTTGGATGAATTTATACTCATTTTTAGCTTCTTCAAGCATTTCTGAAATATAAGGAACTGGTGAAGCGCCCGACTATAAGCAAAGAATTGATGTTAGAAAGAGAAACTTTGCTGGCAAGACTTGTGGATTCAGTTAGAGGTAAAAATTATTACTATTTTTGTGTGCCACATCTGTTTGTGCTCAGTGATTACTCCTGGTTCAGGGGTCACTCCTGGTAGTTACTGGTAGTTACTCAGGGTACCAGGATTTGAACTGGGATTGGCTACATGCAAAACAAGTACCTTAACTTAACTATATTATCTTAACTGTATTATCTCTCCCCTCCAAAGTATTTTATAGATGATAGTAGTCACATGAAACTAAGTTTGAAAGTTACCTTTTTTCTTATGTACCATTTAGGGTTAAGACTATATTGCATAGCATATTGAACATAACAAATTGAAGATTTGTGTAAAAAATTTGGTGATTTTTCTTTCTTTTTTTGGGGGGTGCTTTGGGCCACACCTGGTGGTGCTCAGGGGGTTATTACTGGCTCTGGACTCAGAAATCTTTTCTGGCAAACTTGAGGGACCATATGGTATGCTGAGGATTAAACCTGGATTGGTCCCAGGTTGCCTGCATGCAAGGCAAACACCCTACCATTGTGCTATTGCTCCGGTGCCTGGTGGTTTTTCTTAATATCTATTTCAAGATTCCTGAAGATGAAAACAAGCTCTTATCTTGCCAACAATATTTGATTGTTAGTGCATGAAAGGCATTTTGAAAATTTTTGCTTAAAGCACATAACCTGTATTTGATTTATGTTTGCTTTATAGATTTTCGGTCGGACTTTGAGACTCGATGCCGAGGAACTCCTGGGGATGCATGCGGTCCTCTTTCTGGCAGAAACCTTTCAGAAGTCGTCAATAATATAGTTTGGGTTCGTCAGTTGGAGTTAAAGGTATTCATTGCTTTTGTTTCTGTTTTTGTGACACCACACAGTGCCAGGAATTGACTTGGCTTTTATCACATAAAGCTTGTGTTCTGTCTTTTGCAATCTCTCTCCACTCCTTAAGGGAATAGTCTGTATAAAAGTTGAAGAACATTCATTTAAAAAATGCACTCAATGTGAAAGATATGGTGCATTGCAGACATCATCTGTTTTCTAAATCCTCGTCAATTTATTTTCGTGTGAAATGTTAAAGAGGTCTGAAAAAGTATGCTGAGAGGTCTTAATGTTTCTGCTCATTCCATATTTAGAGGTAATTAGCAAATCATTGATCATTTCCAGTTGCAGTTATTCCAGGGTAAGCTATTTTGAAAAAGTGTTCAGGAGGAAATTATCCTACTTATGCTTAGAAAACACATTATTTGAAAGTATAATATTGACAGTGAATTTTTTAATCCTTTGAAGTATAGCATTATGAAATCTTGGTAGCTGCATCCTCTGCTATTCCCAAGTGAAGAAGAGAACAATTTCTGTGCTGCAGAAGTAGCTCCTATTATGCTAAGTTGGTAGAACTGACTTGCCCATCTTGTTGTATTTGGCTTTCTAAGGTGGATGATGCTATTAAGATTGCAGAAGCTCTTTTATCTGACTTGTCAGGATTTCGATCCTTCCATCGAAGTGCAGATGATCTCTTAGACCAGTTTAGGCTGTATGAGCAGGAACAGTTTGACGACTGGTCCAGGGAAATTCAGTCTGGCTTGTCTGATTCCAGATCTGGCTTGTGGTAAGTACAAATTAACTGAATAAGAGACTCTTAACAAGAACATTTCTTAATGCCGTTAATTTGAGTGCTTTGATGGAATAAATAATCTCTGCTGTATTTTTTTCTCCATATATACAGCTTTCCTAATTGTGAAATTTTTGTTAGATTTTGATTATGAACTTTTAGGTCTTTAAGGCTAGAAAACTAATGATATAGTAAGTTGGTAGCTTCCTTTGCTTTGTTGCCCAGCAGTGTAGATTCACATGTTGGAATTCAGCTTACTTCTCCTGTGAGTTTTTATTTTTGGTGTTCATATATTTTGGGTACCTTTTTACACCTGTAGTTTTACACCTGTATGTTTACACAAACACACATACAGTCTAAATTGAAATTACATTTGTTTTGAGCTCCTTAAGACAGGAGTATTTCTTCATGATGTTCAAATTAGCAAGGCTTTGGTCAGTTCTTATTAAACTATACTGAATATAACTTCATTAGTTGTTCTTTTGGGTAAATACACTGGTCTAAAATAGTGGTTTTTAACCTCTTAGACCTTTTGCACTGGTCAGCAAACTTGCAGCTGAAACTGATCTACAAGGACCTTTGTGTCTTTGTTCAGGACAACTTTCTCTCTGCATGTTATTGTGTGTGGTTTTAGAAACTTTTAGCAGTTGAGGTATTTTTTTTTCCTTTTTGGAAAAGGACAGTTATCAGGGCTTACTTCTGGCCCTGAGTTCAGGGATCACCCTGGCGGGGCTTGGGAACCCAAATAGGGTGCTGGGGCTTGATGCCGGGGAATCTGCCAGAAAACACTTCCTGACTTTTTGTGCTATCTATCCAACCCTTATTTTGATATTCTTTATCACTGGTCCTTTAATAAAAGCTTTAAAAAACAAGTAGATTGACTAAAAAAAAAATAAATCCCAAGTCTGTTATAAAGTGGATTAGAGTCTTTGGGCATGTATGAGTTAGTTCCTTGGTTTGGCCCTTGACTTCTGACCCTTGACCTTCTCTTCAGAGCACTTCCTGGGGTGGCCCACATGACCCCATTACCTTAACCATACAACAACAACTACAACAACAGAGAAAATAAAACAAAGCCTATTTATTCACTCTATGGCATTAGCGAATGTGTAAAGGAATGGATTTTCCTGACTTCAAAAACTGCTTTGTTGAAGCATTATAGAAATGGTACATTGTGGATACTTGAAGTTGGTTACCAGAATATGAATTAAGAGATACTATTTATGAAAAGAAAAACTAGCTTGAAAAGTATAATTAAAAATATTTTTACTTTGGGTTAGTGTTTTTTTTTTGGGGGGGGCTTTGGGGTTACACTGGTGGTGCTCAGGGTTACTCCTGGCTCTTCGCTCAGAATAGCTCATGGCCAGGCTCGGGGGACCAAATGGGATGCCGGGATTCGAACCACTATTCGTTTTGGTCAGCCATTTGCCACGCAAACACCCTTCCTCTGTGCTATCTCTCTGGCCCCCCACTTTGGGTCAGTTTTTATACTTCCTTACCCACAGTTGTGAGTACTGACTGTTGTGTTTCTTCATGGTTATAAGAATATCAATATGAATTTTCCATGGTTCAAGCATATGAAAACTTAATTAGTGCATGCTTTGCTTTGTTAGTATTGAGGCTAGTAGTCAAATTATGGAACTGGATCCCCGTGATGGCTCGTTGAGGTGGTAGTGCATTATTCAGATCGACTGGTGATTCTCCTTCGAGAAGTTCGCCCAGCTCTCTGCTCTCGGCTTCGTTTATTCCTGCCAAAATACAGCAAGTTGCAAACATATGCACAGAAATTCTGCAAGCAAGCAATTATTCTTAAACAAGTATGGAATTTTATTTTTGAAAAGATGAGCCTTCCGAGGTTATTACATGAGCTAGACATAAACATTTTGTTTTGTTTACTTTTGATTTGTACTAGAATGGTGCCATTTAATGGTTTGCTAACTTATATTAAAACTTTGCATTTAATCCCTAACCCAAGTATAGAAACCTTTTATTTGAATTTATTAATTGAAGTTTTACTGTTACTACTTTATATTCTGAAAGCATTTGATTAAAATAGAATATTGCTTTTATTTTATTTTCCTCCATCCCTGTAAATTTTGTGGGCCTGAGTCTTTTGAGGGCCTTGCCAATAAAGGGTCTTTTATTTTCCTTGCGTATTTTTCTTAGAGAATTGCGAGGGCCAATACACTCGTTCTTTTTTCTGCTTATTTCTTCCATCTACCTGTTTCATAGCTATGATTAGATCTTTCCCTGTTCCAAGACAGCTTAGCATCCCATTTTCTTTCTCCTTTGCAACGCATGCAAGACCCTCCTTAATCATTTCCTGACTGACCTTACTGCTTGTGGTCCTTACCTCCTGCCTGTATCTCCCTCTCAAGTATGTTCAGCTTCAGTTCTATGACATTTGGTTCCTCTCAAGCTATTCCACAACATCCACGGCATCTTCCCTGCACATCTCTATATCCCTGCACCTCTCTGTAACCCTAGTAGGGTCAACGATTCTGTATTTGAGTTACCATTGTACTGAGCATTCTCTCTCTCTCTCTCTCTCTCTCTCTCTCTCTCTCTCTCTCTGTCTCTCTCTCTCTTTTCTCTCCTTCTCTCTCTGTCAGCATGCACAGTGTCACAGAATTACCCTGTTTCTCCTTATACTATTGCTTTTTTGATTCCCTAAATAACAAAACTGGAAACAAGCCAAGTTTGATCTTTAAGCATCATCCTGCTAAAAGATAAAGTTGTTGGGCAAGGGAGAAGTTGATGGTGCTGGTGAAGTGGTTGGATGCAAGACCAAGTCTGATCAGTTGACTTTCCTGATGTGGGAGGCAGAGGATGATAGATCATAGATCAGAGGTGGGTTTTTTTTTCTTTTTAGGCCACACCCGATAACGATTAGGGGTTACTCCTGGCTATGCCCTAAGAAATTGCTCCTGGCTTGGGGGGACCATATGGGATGTGGGGGTGGGGGCATGGAACTGAGGTTCGTCCTGGGTCAGCTGCGTGCAAGGCAAATGCCCTACTGACGTGTCATCACTCTGGGCCTTGAGGTGGGTTTTTTTTTTTAATAATTTATTTGGGGCTGGAGAGATAGCATGGAGGTAAGGCGTTTGCCTTTCATGCAGAAGGTCATTGGTTTGAATTCCAGCATCCCATATGGTCCCCAGTGCCTGCCAGGGACGATTTTCTGAACATAGGGTGAGGAGTAACCCCTGAGCGCCATCGGGTGTGACCCAGAAACCAAAATAAATAAATAAATAAAAAATCTTGGGGTCGGCGTGGTGGTGCTAGCGGTAATGTGTCTGCCTTGCCAGTGCTAGCCTAGGATGGACTGCGGTTCCATCCCCTGGCGTCCCATATGGTCCCCCAAGCCAGGAGCGACTTCTGAGTGCATAGCCAAGAGTAACCCCTGGTCACAGGGTGTGGCCCAAAAACCAAAAAAAAAAAAAAATGTATTCATTGAAAAAGGGAAGGAGCAGGTTAGGAGTATTCCAAGAATACACTTCAGGTTTTTAGTACTTAACAACATCCTTTAGTTTCTTTTCTAAATTATTATTATTATTATTATTATTATTATTATTATTATTATTATTATTATTTTTGTCCACCTGGGGGTACTCAGGATTACTCCTAGCTCTGCACTCAGAAATCGCTCCTGGGATGCCAGGGATAGAACCCGGATCCGTTTCGGGTTGTCCATGTGCAAGGCAAACGCCCTACCGCTGTGCTGTCACTCTAGCCTGTCTTTTCTAAATTCTTTATGAGATTGTGAACTTTACAAATTCCAGGGACTGGTTTTGTAATTATTCTTTGCTTTCCTCCCCTTCCTTATAATGACTGGGTATATAAGAAATTAATACATGTTTGTTGACTGTGTATATTAATATGCATAACTGATATATTAAAGATGAAAAACTATTTGTTAATGAAAGTTTTGTTATTTAGAGTTTTGTTATTGAGAGATGTTACTATTTCTACTCAATTAAAAATGAAAAAAATTGGGGGCTGTCAATAATTTGTACTTCAACTTTTAATCTGTAGGTGGCACATTTTTACAATTCTATTGATCAACAAATGATTCAAAGTCAGAGACCAATGATGTTACAATCTGCCTTAGCATTTGAACAAATAATTAAGGTAAATAGATTTTTTCATGGTTTTCTAATTAGAATTTACATGTACGTATTTTTTACTTCTTAGTTTTCCCTTCAACTAATATAACCATTGATTTAGATATTTTCCCCAATGAATTATGTACTCTTAATAGGTAAGAATTTTTTTTCCTAATTGTAGATGTGAGTGATTATAAGGTTTCACATACTATAGTGTTGTTTTTGACCAATTGAATTAATAGTTAATTTATATTCTGTGGTACTTATTGATCCGCTACTGTGAGATCCTTATATATATGTATATTATATATGTACATATAATATATATATTTATATATGGTTTTTAGTGCTTTTCCACCATCTCCTGATTTTATAAGACACATTTGCTTTTAATGTTTATCTAAGTATCCCATTGTTGGGGTGAAAGCAAATTCCTTGCATGTAGCCAACTCCATGTGATCCCTGGGATCTTCCTAGTCCCAAGCATCACCATAGTGATGGTTTTCAGTCCCCATGTGCTTCCTTACTTCTTTTTCCCTTTCAGCCTAGTTATTATTTTCTGTGCTTTGGGGTTAAGGAAGATAGCCTAGAATGGAAAGGACTATTCATAACTTGGACTAATGATGTTATTTGTAAAATAAAAAAATTTTGTGATTTTTAAATTGAATGCCAGCATGAGTGATAAATGAAATTTTTATGCAGAACACAGAATGTTGGAAAAACAAAATCATTAAAAAATACTAAATGTTGCTTGTTTTATCTTAGAATTCAAAATCAGGAAGTGGGGAAAAGTCACAGATTACATGGGATAATCCCAAGGAATTAGAACGCTACATTGAAAAACTCCAGAATGCTGCTGAACGACTTGCTACTGAAAACAGAAAACTGAGAAAATGGCATATGACATTTTGCGAAAAGGTACATCTTATTTGAAAAGTAAATAAGCTCCCAGGTATATTATTTTTCAAATTAATTAATTTAGACAATTTCTTATTTGGAAACTAATTGGGATCTAGAATTGACAAATAGTTCAGCACTCACATTTCTTCTTTTTTTTTTTTATAATTCTAATTTTTTTATTTAAACACCTTGATTACATACATGATTGTTTTTGGGTTTCAGTCATGTAAAGAACACCACCCATCACCAGTGCAACATTCCCATCACCAATGTCCAAGTCTCCCTCCTACCCACCCAACCCCCGCCTGTACTCTAAACAGGCTCTCCATTTCCCTCATACATTCTCATTATAAGGAAAATTCAAAATGTAGTTATTTCTCTAACTAAACTCATCACTCTTTGTGGTGAGCTTCCTATGGTGAGCTGGAACATCCAGCTCTTTTCACTTTTGTGTCTGGAAATTATTATTGCAAGAATGTCTTTCATTTCTCTTAAAACCCATAGATGAGTGAGACCATTCTGCGTTTTTCTCTCTCTCTCTGACTTATTTCACTCAGCATAATAGATTCCGTATACATCCATGTATAGGAAAATTTCATGACTTCATCTCTCCTGACAGCTGCATAATATTCCATTGTGTATATGTACCACAGTTTCTTTAGCCATTCATCTGTTGAAGGGCATCTTGGTTGTTTCCAGAGTCTTGCTATGGTAAATAGTGCTGCAATGAATATAGGTGTAAGGAAGGGGTTTTGTACTGTATTTTTGTGTTCCTAGGGTATATTCCTAGGAGTGGTATAGCTGGATCATATGGGAGCTCGATTTCCAGTTTTTGAAGGAATCTCCATATCGCTTTCCATAAAGGTTGAACTAGACGGCATTCCCACCAGCAGTGGATAAGAGTTCCTTTCTCTCCACATCCCCGCCAACACTGTTTGTTCTCATTCTTTGTGATGTGTGCCATTCTCTGTGGTGTGAGGTGGTATCTCATCGTTGTTTTGATTTGCATCTCCCTGATGATTAGTGATGTGGAGCATTTTTTCATGTGTCTCTTGGCCATTTGTATTTCTTCTTTGTCAAAGTGTCTGTTCATTTCTTCTCCCCATTTTTTGATGGGATTAGATGTTTTTTTCTTGTAAAGTTCTGTCAGTGCCTTGTATATTTTGGAGATTAGCCCCTTATCTGATGGGTATTGGGTGAATAGTTTCTCCCACTCAGTGGGTGGCTCTTGTATCCTGGGTACTATTACCTTTGAGGTGCAGAAACTTCTCAGCTTAATATATTCCCATCTGTTAATCTCTGCTTTCACTTGCTTGGAGAGTGCAGTTTCCTCCTTGAAGATGCCTGTAATGTCCTGGAGTGTCTTGCCTATGTGCTGTTCTATATATCTTATGGTTTTGGGGCTGATATCGAGGTCTTTAATCCATTTGGATTTTACCTTCGTGCATGATGATAGCTGGGGGTCTACGTTCAATTTTTTGCAAGCGGCTATCCAATTGTGCCAACACCACTTGTTGAAGAGGCTTTCCCTGCTCCATTTAGGGTTTCCTGCTCCTTTATCGAAAATTAGGTGGTTGTATGTCTGGGGAACATTTTCTGAGTATTCAAGTCTATTCCACTGGTCTGAGGGCCTGTCCTTATTCCAATACCATGCTGTTTTGATAACTATTGCTTTGTAGTACAGTTTAAAGTTGGGGAAAGTAATTCCTCCCATATTCTTTTTCCCAATGATTGCTTTAGCTATTCGAGGGTGTTTATTGTTCCAAATGAATTTCAAAAGTGCCTGATCCACTTCTTTGAAGAATGTCATGGGTATCTTTAGAGGGATAGCATTAAATCTGTATAATGCCTTGGGGAGTATTGCCATTTTGATGATGTTAATCCTGCCAATCCACGAGCAGGGTATGCGTTTCCATTTCCGCGTGTCCTCTCTTATTTCTTGGAGCAGAGTTTTATAGTTTTCTTTGTATAGGTCCTTCACATTTTTAGTCAAGTTGATTCCAAGATATTTGAGTTTGTGTGGCACTATTGTGAATGGGATTGTTTTCTTAATATCCATTTCTTCCTTATTGCTATTGGTGTATAGAAAGGCCATTGATTTTTGTGTGTTAATTTTGTAGCCTGCCACCTTGCTATATGAGTCTATTGTTTCTAGAAGCTTTTTGGTGGAGTCTTTAGGGTTTTCTAAGTAGAGTATCATGTCATCTGCAAACAGTGAGAGCTTGACTTCTTCCTTTCCTATCTGGATTCCCTTGATATCTTTTTCTTGCCTAATCGCTATAGCAAGTACTTCCAGTGCTATGTTGAATAGGAGTGGTGAGAGAGGACAGCCTTTTCTTGTGCCAGAATTTAGAGGGAAGGCTTTTCGTTTTTCTCCGTTGAGGATAATATTTGCCATTGGCTTGTGGTAGATGGCTTCAACTAGATTGAGAAAGGTTCCTTCCATTCCCATCTTGCTGAGAGTTTTGATCAAGAATGGGTGTTGGACCTTATCAAATGCTTTCTCTGCATCTATTGATATGATCATGTGGTTTTTATTTTTCTTGTTATTGATGTTGTGTATGATGTTGATGGATTTACGGATGTTAAACCAGCCTTGCATTCCTGGGATGAAACCTACTTGATCGTAGTGGATGATCTTCTTAATGAGGCATTGAATCCTATTTGCCAGGATTTTGTTGAAGATCTTTGCATCGGCATTCATCAGCGATATTGGTCTGTAATTTTCTTTTTTTGTAGCATCTCTGTCTGGTTTAGGTATCAAGGTGATGTTGGCTTCATAAAAGCTATTTGGAAGTGTTTCCGTTTGTTCAATTTCATGAAAGAGTCTTGCCAGGATTGGTAGTAGTTCCTCTTGGAAAGTTTGAAAGAATTCATTAGTGAATCCATCTGGGCCTGGGCTTTTGTTTTTCGGCAGACCTTTGATTACCGTTTTGATTTCATCAATGGTGATGGGGGTGTTTAGATATGCTACATCCTCTTCCTTCAACCGTGGAAGATTATAAGAGTCCAAGAATTTATCCATTTCTTCCAGGTTCTCATTTTTAGTGGCGTAGAGTTTCTCAAAGTAGTTTCTGATTACCCTTTGAATCTCTGTCATATCAGTAGTGATCTCTCCTTTTTCATTCCTAATACGAGTTATCAAGTTTCTCTCTCTCTCTTTCTTTGTTAGGTTTGCCAGTGGTCTATCAATCTTGTTTATTTTTTCAAAGAACCAACTTCTGCTTTCGTTGATCTTTCGGATTGTTTTTTGGGTTTCCACTTCATTGATTTCTGCTCTCAGCTTTGTTATTTCCTTCTGTCTTCCTATTTTTGGGTCCTTTTGTTGAGCACTTTCTAGTTCTATTAGCTGTGTCATTAAGCTACTCAGGTAAGCTCCTTCTTCCTTCCTGATGTGTGCTTGCAAAGCTATAAATTTTCCTCTCAGTACTGCTTTTGCTGTGTCCCATAAGTTCTGATAGTTTGTGTCTTTATTGTCATTTGTTTCCAGGAATCTTTTGATTTCCTCCTTGATTTCATCTCGGACCCACTGGTTATTGAGTATGAGGCTGTTTAACTTCCAGGTGTTAATGTTTTTCTTCTGAGTCCCTTTGGAATTCACAAATAATTTCAGAGCCTTGTGGTCAGCAAAGGTAGTCTGCAAAATTTCTATCCTCTTGATATTATGGAGATATGTTTTTTGTGCCAGCATGTAGTCTATCCTGGAGAATGTCCCATGTACATTGGAGAAGAATGTGTATCCAGGTTTCTGGGGGTGGAGTGTCCTATATATATCCTCTAGGCCTCTTTCTTCCATTTCTCTCCTCAGGTCTAGTATATTCTTGTTGGGTTTCAGTCTGGTTGACCTATCCAGTGTTGACAAAGCCGTGTTAAGGTCCCCCACAATTATTGTGTTGTTATTGATATTATTTTTCAGATTTGTCAACAGTTGTATTAAATATTTTGCTGGCCCCTCATTTGGTGCATATATGTTTAGGAGAGTGAATTCTTCCTGCTCTATATACCCCTTGATTAATATAAAATGTCCATCTTTGTCCCTTACAACCTTCCTGAGTATAAAGTTTGCATTATCTGATATTAGTATGGCCACTCCAGCTTTTTTATGGGTGTTGTTTGCTTGGATGCTTTTTCTCCAGCCTTTTATTTTGAGTCTATGTTTGTTCTGACTATTCAGGTGTGTTTCTTGTAGGCAGCAGAAGGTTGGATTGAGTTTTTTGATCCATTTAGCCACTCTGTGTCTCTTGACTGGTGCATTTAGACCATTGACGTTGAGAGAAAGAATTGTCCTGGGATTTAATGCCATCTTTATATCGAAATTTGGTGTCTTTTGGTTAGTCTTGTCTTAAATTAGGTCTTTCAGTTTTTCTCTTAAGACTGGTTTTGTGTCTGTAAAGTTTCTGAGCTGCTTTTCGTCAGTGAAACCATGTATTCTTCCGTCAAACCGGAAAGTGAGTTTTGCTGGGTATAGTATTCTGGGTGAAGCATTCATTTCATTCAGTCTTGTCACAATATCCCACCACTGCTTTCTGGCATTGAGTGTTTCTGGTGACAGGTCTGCTGTAAATCTCAAGGATGCTTGCTTGAATGTAATTTCCCCTTTTGATCTTGCTGTTTTCAGAATTCTGTATCTGTGGGATTTGTCATTGTGACTAGGATGTGTCTTGGGGTGGTTTTTCTGGGGTCTCTTTTGGTTGGTACTCTTCGAGCATGCAGGATTTGATCACCTATATTCTTTAGCTCTGGAAGTTTCTCTTTAATGATGTTCTTGACCATTGATTCTTCCTGGGAATTTTCTTCCTGGGTCTCTGGGACGCCAATGATTCTTAAGTTGTTTCTGTTGATCTTATCATAGACTTCTATTTTCATCTGTTCCCATTCTTTGACTAATTTTTCCGTTGTCTGCTCATTTGCTTTAAGTTTTTTGTCCAATCTCTCCTGCTGTATGGAATTGTTATGTATCTCATCTTCCACAGCACCAAGTCTATTCTCAGCTTCTGATACCCTGTCCCAGAGCTTATCCATTTTGTCATTCACTTCGTTTACTGACTTTTTCAGTCCTGTTAGTTGACATGTTATTTCAGTTTGGAGTTTTGTCATTTCTGCCTTCATATTTTCTTGGTTCTTATTAGTGTTCTGTTCAACTCGATCCATGGTTTCTTGGAGTCTGTTGAGCACCTTCCATATTGCTAGTCTAAAGTCCTTATCTGAGAGGTTGATTAGTTGTTCAGTCATTATCTGGTCCTCAGAATTGTCATCTTCATTCTCTATGTCTGATGCTGGCCTGCGTTGTTTCCCCATTGTCACACTTGTATTGTGGGTTTTTCTACGTGTTGTGGTGGTATTCATTGTCTATATGATGTAGGCAGCACACTCCTCTGGCTCCTCCCTTTCTGGATGGGCTTGGTTTGCCTCTAAGGGAGGGGAGTCCTCCGTGGATGAAGCCTCACACTGGGTCAAATCTTAGGCCCGAGCATGCAACAGAGAAGACAGTCCAGAGAGAAATGCTTGCTTCTCTGATATAGCACAGTTCTTATTGTGATTTTTTCTTATTGTTGCAATGGTGTTCTTTTCTTAGAAGGAGCGCACGGCCGCGTAGCGAAGCGGAGCGGCTGTGCTCTGATGGAGCCTCTTTTGCTCCAATCCCAAGAGTTTCACACAAGAGGACAGTAGACAGATATTTACAGTTCACACTCACAGTTGGGCCCCTCTGCGCAGGCTTAGATTCGTGTCTTTTCCCCACCTGATGTCCCAAGCAGGGAATCCAGCTTCTGCAGCAGTCTGCCGGCCGGTTTTTATGTTCTGAATCCCGCCCTGGAAATGGCCTCCGGGATAGGGAGAGCAGATTTCTGGAGCCTCTTTTGCTCCACTCCCAAGAGTTTCACACAAGAGGACAGTAGACAGATATTTACAGTTCACACTCACAGTTGGGCCCCTCTGCGCAGGCTTAGATTCGTGTCTTTTCCCCGCCTGATGTCCCAAGCAGGGAATCCAGCTTCTGCAGCAGTCTGCCGGCCGGTTTTTATGTTCTGAATCCCGCCCTGGAAATGGCCTCCGGGATAGGGAGAGCAGATTTCTGGAGCCTCTTTTGCTCCACTCCCAAGAGTTTCACACAAGAGGACAGTAGACAGATATTTACAGTTCACACTCACAGTTGGGCCCCTCTGCGCAGGCTTAGATTTGTGTCTTTTCCCCGCCTGATGTCCCAAGCAGGGAATCCAGCTTCTGCAGCAGTCTGCCGGCCGGTTTTTATGTTCTGAATCCCGCCCTGGAAATGGCCTCCGGGATAGGGAGAGCAGATTTCTGGAGCCTCTTTTGCTCCACTCCCAAGAGTTTCACACAAGAGGACAGTAGACAGATATTTACAGTTCACACTCACAGTTGGGCCCCTCTGCGCAGGCTTAGATTCGTGTCTTTTCCCCGCTTGATGTCCCAAGCAGGGAATCCAGCTTCTGCAGCAGTCTGCCGGCCGGTTTTTATGTTCTGAATCCCGCCCTGGAAATGGCCTCCGGGATAGGGAGAGCAGATTTCTGGAGCCTCTTTTGCTCCACTCCCAAGAGTTTCACACAAGAGGACAGTAGACAGATATTTACAGTTCACACTCACAGTTGGGCCCCTCTGCGCAGGCTTAGATTCGTGTCTTTTCCCCGCCTGATGTCCCAAGCAGGGAATCCAGCTTCTGCAGCAGTCTGCCGGCCGGTTTTTATGTTCTGAATCTCGCTCACATTTCTTCTTGAGTCGCAGCTAGTTGAGGAATCTAGACCAGCGTTCCTCAGCTGGGGGATTTGTGATCCCCTGTGGGTTTTCATGATGTTCCATGTGGCCACAGGTGAAAATCTTGTAAATGGTTGGACACAGCACAAGATTAGGAAGTTAACTGGTAGGATGGGAGTGGGGTGGAGACTCTGCAGGCAAGATAAGGTTAAGAGGGCCCACCGTCAGAAGGGTGCTTTTAGGGTCTAAACAAGAGAATTGACCATTTTGAACTTTATAACTTTATCTGTTGATGTCCTTTCCCCTAAAATCTTGTCAGGAACCCTCCTTGCATTGGGTTAGAGTCTGTATTTTCTCCTTCCTTAATTGTCCCCCACCTCTTTTTTTTATTTGGACAGGGTCTTGCTACTTTTGATGAGTATGGGTTACTTATTTTGTAGAGGATCTCTCAATGTGGATATTTTAGGGTGTTACTTCATGGTTTTGGGGCCACCCAATTTTGATGGAGATTGTGACCACAGAAATGTTTTATTTTTCTCACAAATCACTCAGGTGTATGTCTTCTTAACTTGAGTTAACTCGAGAACTGTCAGGATTTTCCACTGGGAAGCAGCTGTTTCTCAGGAGCTTTTTATGCATTGATTTTTGACAGGTGGTAGTTCTTATGAATATCGACCTGCTTCGGCAGCAGCAGCGTTGGAAAGACGGATTACAAGAATTAAGAACCGGCTTAGCAAGTGTAGAAGCTCAGGTAGAGTATGTTTTACTGGGTCTACATTTTGAACTAGGAACTTTACACAGTATATGAACAAAGACTTGGTGAAAAGCTCATGAACACTATATTTAAATCTTTACCAATTCTCATAAATTTTGAGAATTTGAATTATATGTAAAGACCGTACATTAACAAGGTGATGTTTTTAAAAAATGTGAAAACTAGCTTTTATTTGTCTTATGGAGTGTCAGAACCTTCAATTCAGCATTTGCAGTTTTTCTGACTTGTTTAAATATGATTTTTTTAATTTTATTTTTTTTTAATTTTATTTAACCAACTTTATTACATACATGATTTTTTTGGGTTTCAGTCATGTAAAGAACACCACCCATCACCAGTGCAACATTCCCATCACGAATGTCCCAAATCTCCCTCCTCCCCACCGGACCCCCGCCTGTACTCTAGACAGGCTTTCTATTTCCCTCATACATTCTCATTATTAGGATAGTTCAAAACGTAATTATTTCTCTAACAAAACTCATCCCTGTTTGCGGTGAGCTTCATGAGGTGAGCTGTAACTTCCAGCTCTTTTCTCTTTTGTACCTGAAAATTATTATGTCTTTCATTTTTCTTAAAACCTATAGATGAGTGAGACCATTCTGCATCTCTCTCTCTCTCTGACTTATTTCACTCAGCATAATAGATTCCATGTACATCCATGTATAGGAAAATTTCATGACTTCATCTCTCCTGACAGCTGCATAATATTCCATTGTGTATATGTACCACAGTTTCTTTAGCCATTCATCTGTTGAAGGGTATCTTGGCTGTTTTCCAGAGTCTTGCTATGGTAAATAGTGCTGCAATGAATATAGGTGTAAGGAAGGGATTTTTGTATTGTATTTTTGTGTTCCTAGGGTATATTCCTAGGAGTGGTATAGCTGGGTCGTATGGGAGCTTGATTTCCAGTTTTTGGAGGAATCTCCATATTGCTTTCCATAAAGGTTGAATAGAGTTACATTTAGGTGCATGTGATACAGTGTTTAATTTAGGCAGAAGCCTAATGATTGAAATGATTCAGAATACCACCCTCCCTTGTTTTTGGAGTAAAATTTCACTTTCCTAAAGTGTCTTTCTTGGGGGTGTGGCCTCAAAACAAAAAGCAAAGCTTTAATTGACCTTTTTTTTAAAATACAATTTATTAGTATATATGTGCTCGCTTAGGCAGCACATATACTAAAATTGGAACGAGATAGAGAAGATTAGCATGGCCCCTGCACAAGGATGACACACAATTTATCAGTATATAGGTTTGAGATTTTTCACATTTGGCTGGATGCAAGTAGAATATGAGTTAAGTATTTTAAGAGATTGAACTTGAGGGTTATTTATGTCTCTAATTTTATATTTCTGTGATCTGTAAACTTTAAATGTCATGTTGCACTTAATCTTCAATGACAAACTTTAGGGATTCCAGGCAAGCGACATGCATGCATGGAAACAGCATTGGAACCATCAGCTGTACAAGGCCTTGGAACATCAGTACCAGATGGGCTTGGAAGCCCTCAACGAGAACCTGCCTGAGATCAACATTGACTTAACATTCAAGTAAGATGTGCTTCGAGGACAGTTTATGGAGTCTCTACTTTTCCAACAGTTTTTGTTTCAAGCCTTTTCATTTATTTTCAGGCAAGGACGATTGCAGTTCAGGCCTCCTTTTGAAGAGATCCGCGCAAAATATTACAGAGAAATGAAGAGGTTCATCGCTATTCCGAATCAGTTCAAGGGAGTTGGGGAGCCCGGGGATGAGGCTATCTTTTCTGTTATGATTGATAGAAATGCAAGTGGATTTCTGACTATTTTCAGCAAGGCAGAAGATCTATTTAGGAGATTGTCAGCTGTTTTACACCAACATAAGGTACAGAGCATGTAATGTTCCTTCTGAGTGACTACTCCATCTGAGTAGTATTAAATATCTACGTTGATGGTTCATCTTACCAGCAGATGCTAAAATTAGACAAACTGCAGAGCTAGAATTGAGAATTCTTGCATAAAAATTACACTAAACCTCTTTGATCTTTGCATATGTGGAGAGTGAGGAATTGTGTGTGTGTGTTCTGTTAGCTCTGGATGTGACATTTTTTTGGGTCCATTTTTATTTCTCTTAGGAAAATATTTTTATTCTTCTGATTAAAAGCAGTCTTTAGAGGGAAACTTTCTTTTTTTTTTTTTTTTTTTTTTTTGGTTTTTGGGCCACACCCGTTTGACGCTCAGGGGTTACTCCTGGCTATGTGCTCAGAAATCGCCCCTGGCTTGGGGGGGACCATATGGGACGCCGGGGGATCGAACCGCGGTCCTTCCTTGGCTAGCGCTTGCAAGGCAGACACCTTACCTCCAGCGCCACCTACCCGGCCCCTAGAGGGAAACTTTCAAGATGAATGCTTGAATTCAGATCATGACTTTATCCTTCAGTGCAGCATGATCTTCAGGTTCCAAAAATCAGCCCCTGTTGCACTTCTTGCTCATTTGTATCCTGAGATATCAGATTAAGAATGAGTCAGATTAACTGCCACTGCACTGTGTCTGCATTTCACCTTTCTAAATAAGTAGAATCTGGAGGCTTACAGATTTTTCACACTTATCTTTGCAGAAGATTTTCCTTGGATCTGTAAAATTTGCAAAGAAAATCTAAGGAAAAGATTTTTTGGGATCTTTTCAGAAAAGTTTATACCTGTACTTTTATATTAAATGAGTTATTTTTCATTCTTTGTGCTATTCAATAATGATCTGAAAATATTACTTGAAGTTTAATGAAAAACCTCACATTTGTTCTTCATTTATCTATCTATCATCTATCTATCTACTATCTATCTATCTATCTATCTATCTATCTATCTATCTATCTATCATCTATCTATCTATCTATCTATCTATCTATCTATCTATCTATCTATCTCTATCTATCTATCTATCTATCTATCATCTATCTATCTATCTATCTATCTATCTATCTATCTATCTATCTATCTATCTATCTATCTATCTATCTATCATCTATCTATCTATCTATCTATCTATCTATCTATCTATCTATCTATCTATCTATCTATCTATCATCTATCTATCTATCTATCTATCTATCTATCATCTATCTATCTATCTATCTATCTATCTATCTATCTATCTATCTATCTATCTATCTATCTATCTATCTATCTATCTATCTATCTATCTATCTATCTATCTCTATCATCTATCTATCTATCTATCTATCTATCTATCTATCTATCTTGGGGCCTTATTAATTGTACCTGAATCAATGTTTACTTGTAATTCTAGTTCTTTGTTGGGTGATGGGCAGGGGCCTCTTCAGTAGCACTCAGGCTCCTGTATTTAGTGCTCAACATTGTAGGTAGGGTTGAAGGTTTGGTTCCTTGTTTGTGCCGATGTCACCCTTCTTAGTGGGTGGTACTTGGGGGACCATGAAAGCTAAGGACTGAAATCGGGGTCTCTGCATTAATGCATGTGTTTCAGCAAACCCTGAACTATCTCCTACTAGCATTGATTCTTGATTATGTTTTTTAATACTTTAAACAGGAATGGGTTGTAATTGGGCAAGTCGATATGGAAGCCCTAGTGGAAAAGAATCTTTCTACCGTGCATGATTGGGAGAAAAATTTTAAGGCACTGAAAATCAAAGGGAAAGAAGTAGAACGACTCCCAAGGTATCAGAAATTAAAGTAGCATGTCTCTGCCATCATTTTTTTGTCATAAGATAGGAAAGGTTCTTTTGCAAGATTTTAACTAGTTAAATTAGATATTGACTATCATTTATAATCACGTAATCAAGTAAAATAAGAAACCTAAAGCATTTTTGCTTAAAAATTTCTGATTTTTGCAACTTTAGATAATGTAACAGATTTCTTAAATGAGAAAATTTGATTTAAATTTTGTTTGCTTAAGACATTATAGTTTGTATTAAGACGCCATGTAAAGAATTAGTGTTCTTAAAATATGGTTGCATGTCTTTGAAAGGCAATCCCCCCCATGGTGCTCAGGGCATACTCTTGGTTCTGTGGTCAGGGTTCATCTCGTGGTGCTTGGGGGACCAGATGGGATGCTGGAAATCAAATCTGAGTCCGCCCTGTGCTAGACAAGAGTCTTACCCATTGTGCTATCTCTATAGCCCCACACATCTTTCTTGAGACAGTCATTTGCTTTATACATTTTTTAAATTACAAAAAATTAGAACACACACATATCCATTTAGGAAATTGGATTGGATTGTAGCCTAATGCTTTTATTAATTTCACTATATTACTTAGTACTCAAATATGATTTTAATTTGTTTGAACATATAATTATTTAGCTATACATGCATGTAGCCTATTTCTAATTATTTGCATTTATAATTAAGGTCTGATGAAGGTAATTCTATATAAATTTTCGAGTATGCTCTGACATTTTTCTTAGAATAATGTTAAAAGTGAAGTTACTAAAATAAGGAATATGCTGTTTTAATTTAATTTAATTTTTACATATTCCTTTGGTCTTGTTTCTTGGGCCACACTCAGTGGTACTCAGGACTTACTCCCATCTGGGGATTAATGAAAGACCGTATGTGGTGCCGGGTATGGAACCTGGTTTGCCTCGTGCTGTACTCCTGTCACTAACTATGCCTGTTTTAAATTGCTACTTTGATCTTCACAAAAGTCTTGCTATTTTACTCTGACCAACAGTTCTGAGATTAAGCTGCCTATACAGTGAGAATATGTGAAATAAAAGCGAATGCATTGTTATCATTTTGATAAGTATAATCTCTGATTGTTTTATTGCTATAGTGCTTTAATAATCTATACTTAATGTTCATCTTTGTTTTCTTCTCTTTACTGTCAATTATACTTTTACTAGCAGATAATGAATTGATCTTACAGTTATTAAAATGAACACCTTACATACTGTGACAAGTAAACATTGTACATTTTGAATGCATTCAAGTAATTCATAACGGGCTTCTTTTATAAGAAGCTGTTATATTGGATGATTATAAATTATAGTATTATACAAAACAATAGCTTAATAAAAACTCTCATTCAAGAATATTTTGATAGTTTTGGAGCCACACTCATCAATGCCCACCCAGCTTCTACTGATGCTCCGGGTAACAGGAATCAAACGAGGGTCTTTTGAGTGCAAAGCGTCTGACTGATCTGCTGTACAGAGTCTCTGCCCTTGTGCAAAAAACATTCAAAAATTAAATCTGAAAGTGCTGAAAAATCAGAAAACTATTGAATTACTTTTCAGATACATTACGCAAAATCATCATACTATATTAAATCTCTTTTCCTCTTGTTTTTCATGTCACGATATTTCTGCCATTTGGCATTCACAGTGCTGTAAAAGTAGATTGTTTAAATATTAATTGCAGCCCTGTAAAGACTGTGATTGATGATCTCATCCAGAAATTATTTGATATGCTTATTCTTTCTTTGAAGAAGTCTGTCCAAGGTAAATATGTATTTTTACTTATTTTTATATATGAAGGGAGGCACATACTTATGAAATATGACTCCCCATGATTAAAATGTTAATCTAGAAAATATAATGAAATTGTATTTAAAATGGCAATTTTAATTAAGTATGAGGGTCCATATTCAACACTGAAGGAATCTGAAAATTGGAAGCACTTATATTATTGGCTCAAAGAATGAGTTGCATAGGTTACTTGATGTCACATTTTGAAAATTTTGTGTCATGAAAGTAAATGGCAATTCATGACACATTATGTTTCTCTTTTCTTTTTAAGCTACACTTGGTGGTACTTTGGGGCTACTCTGGGTCTAACCCAGCGTGATTGGGGAAACATGGTGCCAGGGATCAAATCCTGCCTTTTCATATGCAGAGCCTGCACATTAACCCTAGCTCCTAGAATGTGTGTGTTTGTTTTGGCTATACCTGGTGCTACTCAGGATCTATTCCTAGTTCTATGCTCAGGGATTGATCCTGGTAGTCTTGGAGGCCTATGAGGGTGTCAGGGATCAAATTCAGGTTGGATGCATGCCAGGGAAATGCTCTATGTACTGAGCTATTGCTCTGGCCCCTGTAGTATGTTTCTTATAATGACATCAATTATCCTTGACTTAGAAATTACATAGTTGAATATTTTTGGTGGTAACCTTTCTTCTATTTTAACATTAACTATACAGCTCATTTACATGAAATTGATACATTTGTCACTGAGGCTATGGACGTCTTAACAGTTATGCCTCAGTCTGTGGAGGAGATAGGGGACGCAAATTTACAATACAGTAAGCTACAGGAACAGAAACCAAAGGTGAGAATCACAGAGTTCTTTACTTGTTTGACTCTATTGGAGCTGCCTGAATTATATACTGTATATAGAAATGTCTTTCTATTCTAAGGAAGTCCACAGTTTGGTCCAACTTGTTGTTGACCTCAACATTGTCTTGATGTGATGAAAATGGAAAACAGTGTTTGTTATTATTATCTTTAGAAATTATTTCTAGTCTTTTTTATAATGTGATATATTTGGGTTCCTCTTGATCATATTGTTACTTTCATGGTTGTAATTTTAGGAGCTGAATTCAGAATTAAGGGGTGAATTACAGATATATGTATATATCTTTGAGAGAGAAGCTTATAATTGGAGACCAAGGAAAGAGTAGTAAAAATTTATGAAATCCAGAAGAGTCTCCCCACCCCCACTCAGTTTGAGCCACACCTGATGATATAAGTTCTGGTCTTATTCTTGGCTCTGTACTCAGAAATCTGTCTCCCTTGATCGGCTCGGGAGACCTTGTGAGGTGCTTGGGATGGAACCCCAGCCAGCTCTGTGCAAGGCAAACACCTTACCTGGCTACTCTCTTGTTAGGCCCCAAATCCAGGTGTTGAGCTCAGAATATGTAATCTGAAACTTTATAGTTGATTTTAGTTAGATTTTAGAGAAAAGTGATAAATAATTCAAATAGAAATGTGCTTTTAAAGTACTTACTTTATGATAGAATAATAATTTACATGTGAGTCAAATAAGATATTCTCATGGTGGAAAAGATTTAAGGGCTTCTACATGGTAGAATAGGAAGTAAAAAGGGTTTAAATATACTGTAATATATATATATATATATTATTTTTGCGCATGCTCCTCTGTAATATATTCTTATAAATGCAAACTTTTTTTTTGCTTTTTTTGTGGGGGGTGTCACACCCAGCAGCTCTCAGGGGTCACTCCTGGCTCTACGCTCAGAAATCACTTCTGGCAGCCTTGGGGGACCATATGGGATGCCAAGATTCGAACCACCGTCCTTCTGCATGCAAGGCAAATGCCTTACCTCCATGCTATCTCTCTGGCCCCTATAAATGCAAACTTTTTTTTTGTGGTTTTTGGGTCACACCCAGCAGTGCTCAGAGATTATTTCTGGCTCCAGGCTCAGAAATTGCTCCTGGCAGGCATGGGGGACCATATGGGATGCTGGGATTCGAACCGATGACCTCCTGCATGAAAGGCAAACGCCTTACCACCATGCTACCTCTCCGGCCCCATAAATGCAAACTTTTAAAATAGAATTTTGAACAGCTGGAGCCTTGTCTTTAAGGATTTATAGCTTTATTTGGTCTTGTTATCATGCTTATTAGCTATTTAACTTTGAGATTAGAGTGCCTTACATTTGTTTATAAATAATAGCATCAGAAATTTTATACTCAAGAACTTAAAATTATTTTAAAAACTATTGATTTGAGGGGCCGGGCGGTGGCGCTCGAGTAAGGTGCCTGCCTTACCTGCGCTAGCCTAGGAGACGGACCGCGGTTCGATCCCCCCGGCGTCCCATATGGTCCCCCAAGCCAGGAGCGACCTTCTGAGCGCATAGCCAGGAGTAAACCCCTGAGCGTCACCCGGGTGTGGCCCAAAAAACAAAAAAAAAAAAAAAAACAACAACAACAACAAAAAAAAACTATTGATTTGAAAAAATGAAAAATATGAAAAATATTAAAATACAATTTTAAACCTTTTGGTAAACTTTTTCACATATTTTTTAAACCTTTAGATTTGGGCCCTTATTTCAAGAAGCTGAAGATAAAAACAGACTTTTACGCACTGTGGCGGGTGGAGGTTTAGAACAATTAGTAATCTGAAAGCTAAGTGGGATAAATTCGAGTTGATGATGGAGAGTCAACCAGCTTATGATTAAAGATCAGGTAAGAATCTTTGAGTCATTTTCTGAAAATGGAAGTTCTTAAAAATTAATTTTAAGTTCATCAAAATGTTTGCTTTATTTCATGATGGCTGAGGTTTATAAGAATTGCATATTGCTGAGTAAACTCATCCATACTTGTCTGTTTTAAGACTTTTGTATAATTAAGGATTGTTTCATGAAATTTACTTCCTGTAGCTTCATGGACCGATGTAAAGCAGCTGTAGACTAAGAATAACTGGTAGTTATTGAACAATTTATCACCTCAACCTTTTTGATAGTTTGGATTCCATTAATCATGTGAATGATTTTTTAAATATTTGTGGGTTATCTCTTGTAATTTTTAGTCCAATTTTATGCTTTTGCATATTTTGCTATAATTGGAACAATTAATTAAAATAATCTTGAGATAATTGGCAATGTTTTTATCTATGAGTTTGAAAATAATAGAAAGAATAAGTGAAAATGAGGCAAGTTTTTAGTCTTAGATAAATATGTCATCTGTGTTGTCTTATAGATTGAAGTAATGAAAGGAAATGTGAAATCACGTCTTCAGATATATTTTCAAGAATTGGAAAAATTTAAAGCTCGTTGGGATCAGCTAAAGCCTGGTGATGATGTTATTGAAATTGGACAACAAAATACTCTTGATAAAAGCGCAAAGCTAATAAAAGAGAAAAAAAATGAGTTTGACGATCTTGAAGTCATTAGAAAAAAGCTGGTGTATGTTTTCTTCTTCAAAATTAATATTTTTCATTTCTTAAATAGGTTTATATTTATTAAACCTAGGAGGTTTTTTTTAACTAGGAAGTCTCTTTATATGTGTAATCTTAATGTCCTTGTATAAACTTTAATTTTTTAAATACAAATAATAAGTTTTCATGCTATTACTTTCTTAACAGTTATATAAGGGTATTTTAAGAAAAACAAAATTTTGGTTAAGCCTGGAAATAGCATAGAAAATTAAATTTACTTGAGAGTTGAATTAGGGAGTTGGGATATTTATTTTTTGTGATCTCACTGTATTTAAAAACACAATACTTAGGGCCAGAATTAGCTGGAGGATTGAAGCACTTTGTATTTGCATGGCCCTGAGCTCTATCCCTGACCCTCCCGGAGCCCCTAGGATCACTGGGAATAGTATTGAAGCATCTCAGAGAGCATCTCTGGGTGGTCCTCCAGCATCATTGGGTCTGGGCATCATCTCCTCATGGGACCCAGTCATTGAACCTCTTATGGACCATCCTGGGTGGCCAGGTCCCATGAGCATTGCTTGAGAGCCTCCTTCCTCCCAACTCAAAAGACACAGAATGTGATTTCATTTAAGCTAACTTTTAGAGCCTCTGGGAAGAAAATGAATCTAACAACATAATAAAGCTTCAAAGGAAAAAAGCTTTTATAGGGTATTAAATTTGAGTTTTTGTTTGTGTTTTTGGGGTCACACCTGGCTATGCTCAGAGCTCACTTCTGACTCTGCTTCTGTGATCAGTCCTAGCATATCTTGGGACCATCAGGGGTGCTGGGGATGAACCTAGGTCCCTGTTCAATCTCTTTGGCACTCAAACAGTGGTTTATGTTAAGTTTCATTTAAGCAATATAAGATAATGCTCATAAACTTATTTGCAATATGTGAGTGGTGGTTTTAGTACCACACTTATTAATTGCTCTTAAGCCAGTTATATGGAGAATTTTCATATTCTAGAAATGAATACTTTTCTTTTCTGGGCTGGGCCAGTGATGATTTGAACCTTATCTAGTGGTTTGCAGAGGACCATGCATGATGATAAATCAGGATTGCTGTATGCAAGGCAAGCACCTTAAACCAGTTTCTAGCTCTCTGGCACCCAGATTAACCTTTTCAATAGAATAAAATCTTTTTTTTTTGGGGGGGGGGCTCACACCCGGCAGTGCTCACAGGTTACTCCTGGCTCTATGCTCAGAAATTGCCCCTGGCAGGCACAGGGGACCATATGAAATGCCGGGATTCGAACCACCGTCCTTCTGCATGCAAGGCAAACACCTTACCTCCATGCTATCTCTCCAGCCCCAGAATAAAATCTTCTTAAATTGACCCATATGTATATGATTCCAAATATTTTACATATGTGTGATATGTTCATAAAAACCTCTTTATTACCAGCTGTACACTGATGTCATTGAAATGTTCATGTTAATGACTTTTGCCAATGGAAGGATTTTCTTTGGTTTTGCTTTGGGGTCATATCTGGGCTATGTTTGGGTGCTGCTCCTCATTTAACACCCAAAGGTCAATCCAGCCAGGACTCAGGAATCATTGTACCCTGGCTTGTACCCAGGCCTCCTGGATGCAGAGACTGAGCCTGATCTAGTCATCTATTTCTGTGGTCTTATTACTGAATTTAGAACTTCACTTGTTCCTTAGCAGTTCAGTAAAGTACACATGGTTCCTCACCGTCCACCTCCATTGGCAGCTACACATAGCTGCAGTAAAGGTAAAGAACACCTGTGCTGATCATTTTTTTTTTCTTCTTTGGAAAAGGCATGATGAGCAACTGTTTATTTCTGCAGGGAGGATTGCCACCATTTTGGACTAGAGGAGCCGAGCTTCACCCTGGCCTATGTCATCTCTAAAGACATTGAGAGCTGTGCGCAGGTGTGGGCCCTCTATGAAGAATTTCAGCAAGGCCTGCAGGACCTCGCCAACCAAGACTGGATTACTTTCCGGTGTGTGGTGTGGTGTGGCGTGGCGTGGCGTGGTGTGGCATGGTGTGGTGTGGTGTGGTGTGGTGTGGTGTGTGTGGTGTGGAGCAGAGCTTAGCAGCGTGTAGTTTAGCGTGACAGAGTTTAGTTGTGTATTTTGGGTGTGAATCTTTAGAACTATCTTTCTGGTATCTTACAGGACCAAGATATATTTGTTTGAGGAATTTTTGATGGCTTGGCATGACCGATTAAGGAAGGTTGAAGAACATTCTGTAATGACAGTAAAATTGCAATCAGAAGTTGACAAATACAAGGTAAGGTAGTTTCACTGTATTTTCAAAGCGATTGGAGTACTCTTATATAGTATCTGAACTTCAGTTTCAGTTTATATGTTTTTAAATTATTCCTTTATGAAAAAAGAATAATAGCATATTACTTAGAAACTTTTGACGTTTATGCTACCAATTTAAAATTTGTCTTAAGGATAGCAATTCATGATTAAATTGGGAGATGGGTTATTTAACATATTTAGGACATAGGATATAACATGAAAATAGGAATATTTTGGATCTTATTTTTATTTTTAATATCTTTATTTAAACACCTTGATTACAAACATAATTGTAGTTGGATTTCAGTCATAGTAAGAACACCCCCCTTCACCAGTGCAACATTCCCATTACCAATGTTCCAAATCTCCCTCCTCCCCACCAGTTCTTATTTTTGAATACATCAAACTACAGACGGAGTATAGATTCATAGCTTTTTTAATAAAGTTTTATACAGTCATTTCCAAGAATGTCACTTTGGGCTTGTTAAATCAGATTATTCTCCATTGAGTAAGTTATCAGATACAGTTATGATTTATTTACAATATGTATCTCATAAATCCTTTGTATTTTCTATTGTATGTGCATGCATGCGGCCTTTTCCTCCTTTCTACTAGGTTGTCATTCCTGTCTTGAAATATGTGAGAGGGGAGCAACTGTCTCCAGATCACTGGCTGGACCTTTTTCGCATCCTCGGCCTTCCTCGAGGGACAAGTTTAGAGAAACTGCTGTTTGTTGACTTGCTCAGAGTGGCTGATACCATTGTTGACAAAGCCACAGACCTGAAGGTAAGACTCTCGTCAACCAGGCCTTTGTTTCAATTGTGCTTTTCTTTCTAGTTTTATTTAAGTAAATAAATGTTTTCCAGTCTTTTACTGTTCCATTCTTTCATTTATAGTCCATGTGAACCTTTTCATCTATTTAAGGGGATTCAGAAACAGCTGCTTTTACCCTTTCTGGAGCTGAGGAGATGGTTCAGCAGTCAGGGGATCTGTGTTCTGAACTGTACCTTTGCCTCTAGTGCTGGTTGCCCTTCAGCTTTGCTGGGGTATCCCAGTAATCCTGAGTAGCTTTGCATCCCTGAAGTCCTGCGCAGGACAGCCCAGCCCAGTTGGCCACTTCAGCTATGGCCCCTGACCACTGTGTAGGAGGACCCCCCAATAAAATTTTTTTCTTAGAAAAAATAAAATAGGGGCCAGAGAGACAGTACTGCATTAAGGCAATTTGCCTTGTATCTATCTGACCCGGGTTCAATCCTTGGCACTCCAATAATGGTCCCCTTAACCCACCAGGAGTCACCCCTGAGCTTAGCACTAGGAGTAAGTTCTGAGCATAGCCAGGTGTGAACACCAAACAAACCAACTTTACAAAAAAGGGAAAGTAAGGGAACTTTAATAAAAAGAAAACACATAAATATCAGTTTAACATACTTTTACAATCATAGGGCTACAGATAGAAGCTGTAAAGTACTAGAAAACTATACCAAGAACCAATTACGAGCTCTTCAGGTTTTGAAAAGGTGGCCGTAAACATAAACCTTCCTACAGTTCTATTATAAGTGGAAAATTTCTATTATAGGTGGCAAACTTTATTGTTTTATATTCATATAACATGGAATAAAAATCTCTTGATGCCAGTTTTATTTATTCACTCAATCAAAAATGTGTATTTTTATGTTTGTTGATAACCTCAATGCACATTTGGATAGCCAACAGGTTAGAATATACAAGTGCCTTGGAGATAGCTGTAGAGAATCATT